>NW_006434839.1:18989762-19024611 GCF_000325575.1 Pteropus alecto
CACACACACACACACACACAGCATGCAAGAGGGCACGTGTATAGTGGTGGGATATATTAGTTGTTGTGCTTTAAAATTTTAGTTGTTTCACAAAAAGGCATAAATCATTTAGAATTTTTGTCAGTTCTATTTTGGGTTTTCACCAAAAAAAACAAAAATGAAAACAAAAATGATCTATATTTTTATTCTACAGACTTAATTGCAATTGTTATTGCAATAAATGTATGCAGTAGCCAAAGGAGTTAATGGACTGCTCACAACATCCAAAGAGAAGGGTAGGTGAGAAGAAGCACTAAGGGTTGGGAGGTCATGCGAACAGTCGGGTTGAAAATCCAAAATGCAACTTGGATTATACTAGCTCTGCCTCTAAGTATTTTAATCTGGTCTTGGTAAATTTCAGCTGATAAGAAAGAATCTGATTTTTGGATTTCTCAGGTGCTTGAGAAGAGAAAATGTGTCAGCCACAGTAAAGGCTTACTTGTCTTTCTAAAAAATTGTTGAGTCATCAAGGTATTTTCTAAACACTGCTATAAGACTCAACATTACCCTACATTCATCCTTCTGGCCAATTCTTTCTTAATTAAAAAAATTATTACTTTAGCTCACTCTAAACCCAAGAAAGAAAAATGGTTATACAAGTTAACAAGGAGGTCCCAAGAGTAGAAGGAATTTCTGAAAATATATTTCCTCAAAGTTTCTCTAACACACATGGCACTATTATCTACCCCTAGGTATATCAAAGTTTTTCTGGAAGAGCCCAGTGAATTACTAGATACATTCTTGGGTCAACTGCTAAATCCTTTACTTTAACCACCACCTTCCTCCGTATGACATTATTCGAAATCCAGCCTTTATTAACTGGAGTCACATTCAGGAAAGAGCTATTATTTTCATTGTATTTCTAAACTGCAATTCTAGATTGGGTATGGGGAGAATACCTTGGTTTTGATGGGAAGGTGTGCCGCATAACAACTGCACCAAGAAATATAGTTTTAAAAAGTTAACCTTCTTAATGTATTAACCTGGGCTAAAAGCTGGAAGAATTATATTTCTCCTTTTCTTTTTCTTGGACCCAAATCTAATTTTCTATAAGATATACAAAAGATAAACATAACATAAAAAGTATGTTCCATTCTGTTGTGCTTCTTGTAAAAGAGCAGGTACCACAAATGACTATAGTTACTTATACAGAAGATAAAATAGTGTATTCAAAACCATATCCAAAATGTTAGCTCTGAGAAAAAGTTCTTCCCATCAACTGAGATACAAAAGTATTTATTCACTGTCGAACTTCATTTTTGTACTTTCTCTTATGTGCTTAAAAAAAAAAAACATTCTACAATTCAAGTAACAAATAATGATAGAAATAAATAGTAGCCCAGAGAATAAAATAAGAATCCAGAGTCCACATTAATATAAGTGAATGAACAAATGGAGAAAAGGGAAAGCTCTTTGTTATAGTAGAATTTCAACTAATGTAGAAGGAATAATTGAATTAGAAAGTCAGCTTGGGCAACCACCACAGTAATTGTTGCAGGCAGAAAATTGTCTATGGATGCTAAAATTAGTGGGTAAAAGTATGATAAAACAACAGGACTGAAAATATCTTACATGGTCTGAAAATATCTTTCCACAAAATACTTAAAGGGATAAACAGTAATTTTTCATTGAGGAAACCTGCCACATACCACCTTTACTCAATGATCAGTTATCTTAAATGACAGGAAGAACTGACACCATGTGCCTCCTCTTCATAGGATATATGTGAGGACACAACATCACTTTTGTGACAGTCCTGCCAAAAATTCGTAGGCTGAATCTAACCATGAGGAAATGTCAAACAAACCAAATTAAGGAGGAGTTTACAAAATTACTAGTCTGTACTCTTTAAAAGTGTTACAGTTTTGAAAAACAAACAATGCTGAGAAAGTTTTCCAGATTAAAAAAAGACCAAGAGATATTACAACAAAATTCAATATGATCCTGGACTGGATCCTGGACTGGCAATTGGTTGAAATCTGAATAGGGTCTGTAAATTAGATAATATTTGTCAATGTTTAATTTCTTGTTTTTGATAACTGTACTATGGTTATGTAAGACAAATCCCTAAACACAGTGAAATAGTTAGAAAGTAGGAAAAAATTCATCCTCTGTAGAAGTTGTGGAGATTTTCTCCTATATTTTTTCTAATTTTAAAGTGCTGCTCTTTGCATTTAGGTCTTTAATCTACCTGGGATCGATTTTTGTGTTATGATGTGGGATGGAGATACATTTTTTTATTACACTGTCCTATGCGCAAAAAAAAAATCCTATTTCTTAAAATGTACCTATTTTCCTCACTGGACCAAAAATAAATATTTTAAAAAGTATCTTATATGTTCAGCACTATTTTAAAAATGTGAATTACTTCTTTAAGTCAGTCAGTTACTTCTTCATAGTCATGTCATACATTTTAATAAATTCCAAAAATCCTTCTAAAAAGTGTCTAATGAACTTACCAGTCATCATTCAGGTAGTAATCACAAGAATGTAACTTGCTCAAGGAACTTTTGAATATTCAATTTACAGGCAGTAAGAAAGGGTAACTATCCTGTTATTACAGAGGCATGGCTAACACTAAGAATATATCAATGTAAGTAATGTGACATTAATAGTCCATTTCTCACAAACAACTTAATTTGTTTAAAGATTTCCAATGGTTATCTCAGGAAGTAATGAATAGTTCATTTTTGTACACAAAAATCCTAATAAGGTTATTCAGGCACTGTTGCAGTTTACCATGAGCTACTGTCTCCTTAAAATCAAGTTAAGCAATTTTGGATTAAATAGAGGGTTCTAATTACCTGATTTCTAATTAAACACCTACCTAAATTGTGTTTGCTGGCTGTAACTGTTTAATACAAATTTTCAAATGACAAAAAACTTGTCTTTATTTAACCTACCAAAATTGTTTATTTCAAAAGTTCTCCCTTATGACCAACCAATTTCATAACTAGGTATTTATATAAATGAATGCATATGTCTACAAAAAGATCACCTAAGAATGTTCATAGCAGCCTTATTCATAATAGCTCTGAATGATTATCGAGAGGAAAACGGCTAAATAAATAAACTAGGGTACTGATACAAGCAACACCATGAATCTCAAACACGCTGAGTGGAAAGAAGTCAGATGCACATACAAAATACTGTGGTTTTATTTATACGACATTCAAAACCAAGGAAAATTAATCTATGGTGATAAAAGTTAGAGTTTGGTTGGGAAAAGGGTATAGGGAACTTTCTGATGTGATAGAAAATGTTCTTTATTTTCAGTAAATAAATGGTGGTTGCAAAGGTGTATATAGTTGTGAAAACCCACTGAACTGAACATTTAAAAATTGTGCACTGTATAGTAGGTAAATTATATTGTAACTAAAAAAATGCAAAAAAACCCTCATATACATGATAGCATTTTACAATTTTGTCTTTATGTATAAATGTTAATTAAAAAGCATTCTAACAATGACAATTAAGAAATGAAATTATTTTCTAGTTAACAAACACAAACGTTTTAATATTAATTTTTACTGCTAAAAATCCACAAAAACATATTTATCTAACCTTTTGCTTTTCTAATAAAAATACAGTAAAAAAAATTAAAAATAAATGTTAAAGAAATAAAGGACCTTAGGCTTTCATTCTGAATTACAGAAAGTACTATGTTGGCATGAACCTACTATGTAGGGCATTTGCCTCAGTCTCCTTAAAAAATATCAGACATTCTGGAGGAAAAAAAAATGGCATAGATAGAGGCTCTGTTCATCCCTCTGGCAACCAAATCAAGGTTATGACAGAAACAAGGAGCAGCAGCAAGGAAAAATCGCCTGGGATGTAGCCATACAACTAGGGAGAAATCCAAGAAATCGCCCTGCAACGGCAGAAGGTAGCACAGGGCGAGGACGCAAGGCTGCCCAGTCTCGAGTGTCTGAGTGAGACAGAGGCTGTCGCAGCAGCAGACGCCTCTTAAAGGGGCCACATCCGCGAGCGGATTTTTCTGGTGATAGACCTGCTCACTCTGAGCACCAGTGCTGGTTCAACTATGCGCAGGGGGCACCAGGGACTTACAGGGAGATACTGCTGGAGTGAGGGAGACTTACAGGGAGACTCACTCTATATGGAAGTGCCGGCAATATCCATTGTTCTCTGTTGAGCCCTTCCCTGTCCCAGTGTGCAAACACAGCACCTCCATAGCCAGGACATCGTCCAACTGGATAACAGAGGTCGCTCTGCGCAGAGGATTCCCTGAAACCCCAACTCCCCTAACTCGAGGTCCCACCCAAGTCACACCCAGGTATATCTCAGCCAGTCAGGTGCTCCTTGCTGAGCAGCACCTAGACTCACACTGGAGGCAACCTCCATTTCTGGTGTGCCCTTTTGAGGCAACTATAAGCACAGCCATCTGTAGATTGCTTGCTGAATCTTAACAGGTAGCCCCAGAGGGGCAGACGCTTAGGCTAAATTTGGCCTGTAGCTGAACCCCTCTCAGGATTGTGCCACTGGACACTTACTTCACAAATCCATACTAACAAGACCGGGAGACTTAGCAGCGTTGCTTAGTACACAGAAATAGACACAGAAAGGCAGTCAAAATGGAAAGACAGAGAAACAGAAACAATATGAGAGAACAGAACAGAGATCCAGATACAATAGAGTCAAGTAATCTAACAGATGCAGAGTTCAAAATACTGGTTATAAATATGCTCAATGAACTTTTGGGAAGTGTAGACATTCAGCGAGAGCTTCGACAAAGAGATAAAAAACATAAAAATGGAAATGGAAATTATAAGAGGGAATCAGTCTGAAATGGAGAATTCATTATCTGAGATGAGAAGTATATTAAATGGAATAAACAAAGTGAATAAACAAAGTGAATAAAGAAAAGGATCAAATGCTCTATCTAGGAAATGGGGAAGCCAAGGACATACAATCGGAATGGCAAGGGATAAGATGCCAAGACTATAAAAATAATTTAAGGAGCATATGGGAAACTATTAAGGGTCCAAATATCCATCTGATCGGCGTACTTGAAGGAAAACAAGATGCTGGACAGCTATTTGAAGAAATAATGATGGAAAACTTCCCTAACCTGGTGAAGGAAATGGACATAAAACCCCAGGAAGCTCAGAGAATTCCAAAAATGAGGGATCCAAAGAGGCCCACACCAAAACGCATCATAATTAAAATGCCAGGATATACAACCAAGAAAACTTTATTCAGCAAAGCTATCATTTAGTGTCAAAGGACAGATAAAGAGCTTCCCAGACAAAAATAAGCTAAAGGAATTTATCACCACCAAGCCAGTATTACAGGAAATGTTGGAGGGACTTCTTTAAGAAGAAAAAGCATGTATCAGAAACATAAATAAGAATAGTAATAACTACATTCCTATCAATAAGTACCTTAAATGGGAAAGAAAGAAGTGCTCCAACCAAAAGAGAGAGTGGCTAAAAGGATAAGAAAACAAGACCCCTACATATGAAAAGGAATGGGATGGAAAAAGATATTGCTTTGATGGACCTAGAAGGTATTTAAGTCAGACAGAGAAAGATAAACACTATATGATTTCACTTATATGCAGAATCTAAGAAATAAAAAGAACAAACTAATCAAAAACAGATGCACAAATATAGTGGATAATTTGGTGACAGAGGGGAGGAGGGTTTGGGGGACTGGAAGAGTGGAGCGAAGGGTTAAAGAAGTACAAATTAGTAGTTGATGGATGGTCACGGTGATGGGGAATATGGCAGAGGGAATGCAGTTAGCATTAATACTTTGGCTAGGTGGAGGGTCAGGGGAGGGAGAGACCAATTGGGGGGGGTTATTTTACAAACTATATAGATGTCTAACCAATGTACTGTGTACTTGAAACTAATAAAATAAATTAATTTAAAAAATATTGGACATTCTTGCTTAAGCTGAGGACTCTGGTCAGGTGTTTTTACTCTACTCACCATTTCCTTTACCAGTACACAATTTATAAGGAAGAAATCAGTGCTCACACTGAATAAACTGAAGCTGATCATTCTGAGTCAGCTTCCTAAAAAATCCCAGAGCAGTGAAATTTCTACATTTTGAACTTTATAAAGTTTTTATCATAGGTTTCACCTGATTCTCAAGGGATATATCAAAAAGGGTCACTGCCTTAGAGATGGGTAGTAAAGTTAAGAGCTATTATGCATTTTTCTACTTCAACTATAAGAATTATTTGACATTGTTTCCTGTAACTCCCTAAAAATTGCCTATGCCTTTTTGAGAGTTACAAGCAAAATAAGAATAGAAAAACACTTTTTAAAACTCTTTCTTATTTATTTTTATTATGGTGACATTGGTTAACAAAATCCAGTAAGTTTCAGGTATACGATTCAACACTAAAGCATATACATATTGCATTGTGTGTTTACCATCCTGAGATTTCTTTCTGTCACCATATATTTGACCCTTTTCACCTCATCTCCCTTACCCTTCCCCCGCACCCTCTGGTAAGCACTATTCTATTGCCCATGTCCATGAGTCTCTGTCATGTTTGTTTCTTTTAGGTTTATATTCCACATACAAGTAATGTCACGTAGTTTTCAACTTTTTCTGCCTGGCTTATTTCGCTTAGCATGATTATCTCGAGGTCCATCCATGTTGTTGCAAATGGCAGTATTTCATCTCTTATGGCTGAGTAATATTCCATTGTATATATGTACCACAGCTTCTTTATCCCATCGTCTAGCATAGTACACTTCAGTTGCTTCCATGTTCTGGCCACTGTGAATAAAGCTGCTATGAACATCAGTGTGCAAATATCTTTTTGGACATATGTTTTCAAGTCTTTGGGGAAACTCCATACTGTTTTCCATAGTGGTTGTACCAATTATTTAAATAGTTTATAATTAAGTGATCACTATTGCATGTCTGTGTTACAGACAAATTTCCTTCAATTTTTTCCTTTATAATTATCATTTTGAATGGTAATTAAAAACAGGGTCAATATCACTTAATCTGAAACTAGGTCATCTACTGAATTCAACGTCAAATTTTCTTTAAATATGCTTTTATTTTTTATTTAAAATATTTAAAAAACCACGAACCCAAAGTAGACATTAGCGTTAAGTGGAAAAGTTATATAAGCTCTTATTTATCTTACATTTTCTACTTCTTGCCTCTGAATCATTCCCCTCGGCCCACAACCAGTCCTGAAGTTTTTCTTTCTTTCAAAAAAAAAATTAAAAAAGTATCCTTAAAATGAAATAGCAGAAAAAAATGTAGTAGTAATAACTAGTCTTTCTTTTCTGCTTAGCTACCAATTTTTTTTTTTTTCAAGAATAATTTATACTTTCTGTCTGTTTCTTATTCTTTAGTCAACATTTACTGAGGACCACAATACAGTGGGACTAAATCCTGGTGGCACATTCAAATCATCTAGGAAGCTTTAAAAAAACAAAAAGCACAGAGGCTCTAGGCTTCTCCCATGAGTGAAGCCTGTGCATCCATGTTTGTTTATAAACTCTCCAGTTGATTCTAATGTGCAGCTAGAGCTGGAAACCACTCATCTAACATGTGCCAGGCACTGTACTGGATTTACACAAATGACTAAAACACAGAGCCTACCCCTGAAGGACACAAGAAATAAGAACATCAGGAAACTTATTAAAACTGGTAAATGTTATAACAAAGGTATGTACAAACTGCTGAAGGAGCAGAGATAGGCTAAGATACAAACGTAGATGACAGAAATCTTTGGATCTAGTTATTGAAGAATGAGTAGTTTACAACACACGCAAGACTAAAAGGCCATTTCTGGAAGAGAGAAAACATATATGTACTTTTTTAGACCCTGGTAATCTGGCTTTTTCTCTTTGCTTCCTGGTCCAAATTGTAGTAAAACTGCTCTCTTAAAGGCCACCAATGATTTCTAGTCCATTACTTAAATACTTGGCCTTATCTTTCTTTAACAGTTTCCAATCGGTAAAATAGAAATAACAACAAGATTACTCTGACAATTTAGAGATATAGTAGATATTGGATATACAGTAGTAGATATAATTTGTTTCTCATCCCTTAAATTCAAAGGCTCTTCTCAATCCTATAGTCCTTCTTAATGTCTCTGCAACACTGGCACTGCTCCTTCTGGAAATTCTCCACAAGTTCTACGATATGAGCACCTACTCTGTTCTACTTCAAGGGTCACTCCTCGCCTTTTTCTTTTCTTCTTTAAATGAAAGCATAACCAAAAGTATATGCTCTTTGCCCTCTTCTCTTTGTTATGTCTAAACTTGTTCTCTTAAAAAGCTTATCCCATCTCATTCCTTTAACCTGCAAAGAGTACTTCCAAATCTATATACAATCTCTGGGCCTGACCTCTTTCCCAAGCTCCATTTCTTCATCTCCATATCTGCTAGACATGTTCACGTAGACATTCTGCTAGAATCTCAAACTCAACATAACCTAAATCAAGTTTGCGCTTACTCTTCTCCCAGCTGTGCATCCTCTTTCCTATGTTCTCTAGTTAGTGGTGGGACCACTTCCTAGTCACCTAGATTTTAATGTTCGTAGTTATCTCTGATTCTTCCCTTTCCCCTACATTTACTCACCAACTCTGAAATCTGTTAGCAATCTTGTTTTTCCTTTATGTCTTATGAAAATACTTTAATTCGGACCCTAACACTTAACCCAGGTTCCCAACTGTTCTCACTAGCTCCAATCTGTCTAGTCCTGTGGTTTCCAACCAGGGGCAATTTTGTCCCATAGAAAATATTTTTGATTGTTATGACTGCGGGGATGCTACTGGAATCACATGAACCAAGGATGCTATCAAACATCCTACAACGCACAGGACATCTTCTACAACAGTTATCCAGACCAAAACGTCAACAGTGCTCAGGATGCGAACTCCTGTGCTATTTAATAGCACGATTCATCTCTTACTTGCAAAATACCTGAGATATAATTCATACTCCCTGCTTCCTCCCATTTTCCTAATTTTTCTTCCTCTGTTGTGGTCTCTGTCATGACCTTATACCCCAAATGATGTTCACCATCCTCCTAGGCAGAGGTATTTTTCTGTCTTCTGAATTTCCATGAACTTAATAATTTTTGACCCTTTACAGTATGTATATATGTTATATATGTCTGATTCATCTCAATCTATAGTCTTGCATTGTGTCTACCAAACAAGTAATCAAATCACCAACCTTCAGTCTGAAACTTAATCTATGGTGTCACTACTTCTATTCACAAATATAATTCTCTTCTCCTTCCCTGCCCATCTGAAATTAAGTTTACAGATTTAACTTGCTTTAGTTAACTGAAATTTGAACAGAAGTATAGTGAATCTGAGTGTGTTGTGGGTAGGGGAGAGGAGAGCTTTAAAAACCAGTGTATCATTCACGGCATTTTCTTCTCACTGCTTCCTGGACTGTAAAAAAAGGGCTAAGTTTAGATTGGAATCCTCCAACAGCCTGAAATGACATGACTTCTGCTGACCCACACTAGACATATATAGGATGAGTGAGGAGATGTCATACAAAGCTCTCATCACCAACCACCTCACGCCAAGATTTTCAGTTGTTTGTTATTGTATTATATCCTTGTTTACCCTGATTCATTATTAATGTAAGATGTGAAATGTTGTGTACCGCTAAAAAAGGGAAAAATGCTATCAATTAAATATCATAAGTCACTGACTGTATAATGCAGCCTGATCTTAAGATATGGAAAATTATTATACTGAAATCAATGAAATATGGTATATCTGGTAAATAAATGAACGTGATGGTAGTTTTCAAAAATTATCTCCATTTATTGTTAACAGAAACTAAATAGAACTAAAATGTGCAAGAAGTTTTCAGCCAGTAGATTCACAATAAAATACGTAAATAAATGTGGTTAAGTCAAATTACATAAAAATTATACATCTAACCTTCAAAATAAAGGTTATTGTGAAACTTACCTTTTTCGATAACTATAGGCTCTTCTATGGAACCCCTATTTTCTTTGATATGCATGAATCTCTAACAATAAATTACTGCTTCAGGCAATTAGGCTGTTAGATAGAGCACAGAACCCAAGTCAACTTTTCCCATCATGCTTTTTAAACTTAAAAATTACTTTGTACTCTCTTCTCTAAGTGTTCTCATGTCCCTTGTTTTTACACAAAAATACAATGTTCCAGGTATATAACTATCCTTATTTTACAGACTGGATTTCAAATGCTCTGAAAACATATAACTTTACTTTAATGTGCAAAGTCTGAAAAACCCCACTAATATTATAGCAGCTATCCAGTTTCTGCTTGCTGTAAAAATTTTTTTTATTGGTGCAATGACAGAATTCATTCACCTACAAAATATAATCAGGAATATTTCTACATTAATAGCGTACTAATTTTACATTAATTATGGTGGAATATAATAATGGCTTATATTGTTTTTATATACAATCAAAATATGGTTGTGTAGTGAGAGAAAAGTATATAAACTGCTTATAAAGAATATTTAGCATGTGTATGTGACTTGAACCATAGCCAGTGTCACTAACTGTAACTCAAAGAGCACCAGGAATTTCATTTGACTATCTGAATCTTTAAAATCTATAATACTATTTAGAAATAAAAAATTTAGGCACACCAAATTTATCCTCAAAAATTTGCCTTTATATGATACTTTTACTTTTCATAAAACTTTTCTCTTTAACATTTTGAATTCATGATTCCTTAGTTCCTTTACTCATTGAACCACTCATTTCATGCAGCATAATGACACATACTAAAGATGACATTATTTCAGCACTTAGGAATCTCAATAGAAGAAAACAAGACAAGTAAATAATTATTACTGAAAACTGCATTTAATATTAATGATGTGTTATAACATTCAGAAGAAGAGATTAAACTAGCCACGTAATGTGAGTTAAATCTTGAGGGAGGAGTAAGACTTTCATCTTTCAAAAAGAAAACAGGCCAGGGAGTCAGAGTTGGTAAAGTCATGAGCAGAGAAAATAAGTACAACTGACTGTGTTTACTACATGCCAGGCACCACTTATATTTACAGCAACTTACTGGTTAAGATACTTTCTGTTATACCTCCACAGAACAGAGGAAACTGAGGCTGAGAGATTAAATAACTTACATGAGGTGCCAGATGTGGACTAGCATGCATGTCTCTTTGAATTCACAGCATGATTAAATAAACGTGTATATTGAAATATCAGAACTATTTAGGTTACAGTGGAATACAAAGCCACAAATACTATTTTCATGAGTTGTACTTCCTTGTAAGAGCAATGGAGAATCCAGGAACTAAAAGTTTGGGACTAGAAAAACAACATATTAAAACATGGCTTAGATACAGGAAATTAGAGGGATTAATCTAGAAAGTTTACAACAAAAGCCTAGCTGTAGCAAAAATAACAGAAGGGAAAGACCAGATATGAGACATTCTTCTAATCATACTTTTCCTCTCTTGGCTTTATTTCTTACTCAACAAAACAGGTAGGATCAATTTGCATTCTTTTTGTACTGTAAAACTTTGTTAATAAACAACAGTAGTTAATATAAATAACAACAGCTAATTTAATAGCCTGGTCAACTGATAGGTAAAATAAAACCAAATATTAATATAAATGAACTTTTCAAAAAGAAATAAATTTGTATAAAATACATTTTGATAATGGATGTGACAAGATTTAGAAACTGTAAGGTACAGAGCAAAAGGAAAAAAAGTTAAAATAAAGCTGAAGTTAAAAACCTGAATGACTGGAATTAATGAGAATAGA
The DNA here is from genome assembly GCF_000325575.1 of Pteropus alecto. Taxonomy (NCBI): domain Eukaryota; kingdom Metazoa; phylum Chordata; class Mammalia; order Chiroptera; family Pteropodidae; genus Pteropus; species Pteropus alecto. The sequence goes on from NW_006434839.1 coordinate 19,001,565, forward strand.
GAAATAGAGAGGAAAATGAGCAGGAGGAGATCGAGTTCTGCCCCCATTTGTGTAGGGGGAAAGAAGAGGGGCATATATGAATTTACTTTTAGGCAGGTTCCATATTAACTGTCCTTTGTGAACAGGACCAGCAGATCAAAATGTGTGGCCAGGGCTCAGGAGAGAAGTTAGGGCTGAGCTATGTACTTGAGACACATCAACAAAGATAATAAAAGTCGAAGCTATGAGAGTGGACCACTATAATCTCTGGGGGAAGGTGGGAGGGTCTAAAGGAAAAAAAAAAAAAAAATCCTTTCCAAGCAAAAACTAAGTGCCTTCCTCCTGAGACTTGGAGTGACTTCCTGGATTTTTCTTATCTAAAGAGGGGTTTGGGAACGGTTCTTCTCACTTGAGCCTTATACAATTTCACATAATTTCAAATTCAAAAATTCTGTATTGTGCCATACAGCTGATCTAGGAATGAAAAACATGATTGTTTTTTGGCCTAGAGTTTCTCTATGTAAAAAGTCTGTGGAACATACTATAGCAAATGAATAACTTTAAAGAACATTATGCTTCTTTGGATAGCTTATTTCCTATTAACCCAGTGGCTAAAAGTAAAAAAGGTTAATAAATTTCATAGTGATATCCTTAGAAAACTGGTTCATGATTAAAAAAAACAAAGATACAATTATAGATTAATTTCTAAAATGCTTCTTGCCGTAGAATATATATGAAACTATACCTGTAATAAGCTTCTAAATGTGTTAAACAATAAACAACTTTTAAAGAGATCAAAACACAAATTTATAACATTATTCAATGTTTAGTATTTACAATTATTAAAAACAAAAAGAATCATTTTGGTTTTTTTTTTCAAAATAAGCTGTCAACAAATTAAAAACAGAGATAAATCCAAAAGAGGGTCATATCATCAATTGTTTAAGGGAGTGTAATGTCACAAGCGCATAAACTTTGGATCCAGACAAATGAAGGTTTAAATACCACTTTTGCCACTTCCTACTTAGGTGTCCTTGGATGAAATACTTAAAGCTTTTAAAATCTTATTTTACTTATTTGTGAAATGGTAATTGTAAAACCTACTTCAAATTTACAATAAACTAACAAATGTATTTTCTGAGTCAGGCATAGGGTACTACACAAGTCTTAACAGCTTCCGTTCTTCAGATCTGCAATCAAAATGAAAATTCCAAGAGCTTAATAGCATTAAACGCCTATTTTTTGAAAATTACAAACAAGGAGACAGAAAGAGTAATATGATTTAAATATTAGTTTAAAAATACCACCTTTAAATCCTCTCTATTTGATTCCATACCAAACGTCCTGCTCCCCCAAAATTAAAAGAACATTTAGATAACTAAAGTGACAAGAATGATAGAATTTCACTTAACCAGTTACTCGAATTTAACTCAAAAATTTGGTCAGTATTTTTCTTAAATTACTAAATTGCAATGAAATCTATAAGTAAATTAACAGCCTTACAAAACTCAAAATAAAAACAAGCACCAAATTCCTTCAAATTAAGAATTGTCATTCATTTACTCTTAAAACATTGTTAGGCAAGCTTAGAGAATAAGACACACACCATCCCCTTTATTGGGCTTAGTGCTCTGAGAGTGCCAGATAATATGGCATCTTACCATCTCATTTTGAAAAAACTTCCCTATTTTAGGCCTTGCCAACACATGGCTGGTCTGTATTAACTCCCACACTGAGTACTCTCTTCAGCTAGATTTCTAGCCACGAGCCACTAATCACCACTTCAGAAAGGTAGAATAAAAACATGACAATCTCTTTAACAAACTTTTCAACACTAATTAATTTTAAATGTGTGTGTGTGTGTGTGTACACAAGCATACATTTTCAGTTACCAACTTAATAGTTATAAACCAGTATTACACATGTGAAAACTGCGTAGCAACTTTCAGTATACAGGGATCTGTCTGCCTACCAAGAATCTTGTTGCTGTTCCCATTTTGTTGTTTTATTATCACTTTCACCAAAAGCAAAGAGAAAAAAAGATTTCCGAAACTGAAGATGAGGCTGACTTTTGCACTGACACAGGAAGATGGAACATTACATTTCGGTTCAAGAACAGACTATAGAAACACTTGGAGCGGAGAGTTCCAACTGAAAGTATCCTTTACATTAGGATTTCTTAAAACACCATGATGAGTCTGAGTTTCCTACATGGCTGTACTGCTTTGGAACTTAAAAAAAATAAACACTGCTAAATTAAGACTGGACACTTCGAAAACTGCAACCATCTTATTCATGTTATTTCAGTTACTTTTGAGTTTGAGAAACGTCAAGGTCCTTTCCAGAAAAATACTCAATATTGGTAGGATCCCTACTTCCCCTCTCTGGAGAATGGGCCTCACAGTAGCCAAAGGAAACGCGAATAAGAAAGAACTAGTCTAATGATCGGATTTCTCATTTTAAATGCCGGATAACTTAAGTCGTTCATCTGATTCCAATGCTGTCACAGCATTTAAGATACAGTAAAAGTAGTTGCTCAACCTCCTCTCTTCGGAAGAATTCCTAGCAGGACGATCCGGCGCAGCAAATCAGCCCCCGGGGGGCTGCTGCCAACCTGGGCAGGAAACGACTACTGACTGGGGAGGGGTCTTTCTGTGAGCAACTCGGCAGCCTCCGAGGGAACACGGAAGCTGCAAAGCTTACAGCTAAAGACGAAAAAAGAATAGGAAAAAGAGAAAGGCAGACTTTCACGGGGAAAGGAAAAAAGGGGTAGAGAACCAAGAAAGGAAGCATTTTGCTACTGGGAGGAGGGATTAGAGGGAGAAGTCAAGGTCTGCTTCCTAAGCGATTCTTTCCTCTTACCCCTCACGCCGGCAACACTCTTTGACCAGGCCGTCGGGCTGGGCGCTGCCCTTGGGCCGCTCACAGGCCGGGACTCAGACCCCTTTGCAGTCCCCAGACACTGGCGCAGGGCCCTGCGGCCCAGGCGGAAGGACAGGGTCCCCGGCACCGCCGCCCTCCGAGACCCCCGCCCGCGCGCCAGGCGCCGCCGCCCCGCTCCCGCTTCCTATTTTCGGAGCACACACCCTACAAGGAGCGCAGCGAGCAGCCCAGGCAGAGACCTGCCCCCGCGCGCGGCCTCGGGTGACTGACAGGGGCAGGCAGTTGGGCGCCGCGGGAAGAGGGGGAGGAAGGGCAGCTGAGGGCACAGATCGATGCCCTTCCCCCGCGGCCGGACTCCGGGGTGATACGCCGGGGCTTTGCTGGCTCCCGGAACAACGGGCTCCGCCGCCTCCGCGGCTCTTACCTTCTCCTCATCAGACAACTGCTCCTCCAGATCCGCCATTTTCCTTCTGGCGACAAACCGCGGCAGCGGCGGCGGCGGCGGCGGCGGCCACCTGACTTCCCCCTTTCCGTGCGGTCCTCCACGCCGCGCGCCCCCGCCCAGGGAGGGGCCCCTAGCCCAGACCGCTGCGCACGCGCCCTGGGAGCCTCGCCTTCCTCGCCACAGCCCGCGGGGCCGGAGCGAGGATGTGCGCCTGCGCGGGGCCTCGTGGGGCCTGGGAGAGGGAGGAGTCGCCTACCACCGCCTGCTGCAGGCTTGTCAGCATCATGAGTATGGGTTTCAGTGACCATATGGACCCAGTCTGCGACAAGTACATTCTGAGCCCTTGATTATGTTCCCATTAAGTCCTGAACTCTGCCAGCAGAAATATGAAAAGTGTACGAATAGAAGCTTTTTAAACATTATGTTTTTTAAAAACATTACTGGAAAAATATTCAGCTTTTATTAAAATATGCACAGACAACCCAGGTTATAATTGGAAGATTGCTCTTGATATATTAACTTATTTATTAAAGAAATGTGTATTAGTCTTTTACTGTGTGTCAGGCACTATGTCAGTCTCTGCGAATATACAATGGTAAGCAAAAACCAGAGACCTGTTTTCAAACATCCATTGAACCATGGGGAAAGGCACTGTAGTATTGCAGGGGAATTCAAAGTTATATTATACATGATCCTATGGTTGCCAGCTAAAATACAGAAAGCCCAGTCAAGTCTGAATTTCAGATAAACAATGAATATATATTTTAATCATAAATATGTCTCATGAAGCATTTGAGATATACTAAAAAAATTATTCATTGTTTTCAAATTATATTGGATATCTACTACTTTTATTTGCTAAATTTGGCAACTGTACTTCTGAAGCTTCAAGTTTAGCAAGAGAGCAATGATATAGTCAAAGCTGTATATATTAATTGGCTAGGAATCTTGTTAAAATTAGGTTGCTGATTCAATAAGTCTAGGATGGGGCTGGACAGTCTGCATTTCTAACGAGCTCTCAGATGATGCTAATGCTATTGGTTTGGCCCACATTTTGAGTAGCAAGGCCTTAGAGCTAAATAGGAGTTAAGACTTTAATCATTATGTTGTACACCTAAAACAAATACAGTTATATGTCAATAAAAATATAATAAAAATATTTTGTTCAGTAGACAATTGACAACTTTTGAACAATGACATGACATCATGAGAAATATGTTTAGCAAGATGAATCTGACAGCTGCATGTAAATGACATGAGAGTACCTTAGAGAGTTTAAATAACTATTCACATGCAAAACACTATTAAATAATTTACTGAATGTTCATAGTATCCAAATCATTGTTTCTTGTGGCTGGAAAGTGAACAGAAACCATGTTATTGAAAAACTCATAGTCCATTTGGGGAAAGAACAGGAAGGGGAAGCTTGCTGATAGATGTAGGAAAAGCAAGTGTCCTATTGAAGATAAACAGTACAGAGAACACGTGGTAGAGAATAAACCACACAGTTTAGTCAAGGGCTTCAGTGGATGTAAATAAATAGCATTTTTACTCTTTTACAGTTTATTAGACATCACTTCATTGATTTCTCACTGTAGCCTCATGAAGGAAGGTATTTATCAGCATTATTACACCCATTTTACAGAAGAGAAAAAACTAAGGCTAAATATTTGTCCAAGGCTGTACAGCTCTGAAGTGACTGAGTTGAAATTGGAACCCAGGCATCTTATTCTATATCCCATGTTCTTTCCATTTTGATATCTTTCTTTCCCTCTAAATTCCAGGCACTCTCCACCAAATAAAATTTAATGAAGGCGATTACTCTCCCATCCCATCAATTCTATTTACCACTACATACTGCATCAACAGTACTTCCCTTTTTCTTCTTCTCCTACTGCCTTTTGGTTTCTATTTACTCAGCAATACCTAATATCAATAATTTGAATACAGTGAGTACCAGTAAATGTCGTTACTTGACTAACGGGTTTCCTGCTCCCTCTAAAGACATTACCCAAATCTGGTAATGTTTTGCAATAATTTGAGTCAGACTATGTAATCTGACTTGGTGATACTTTACATGTGGTTTCCCATAGTGACACAACCAGCAATTATGTATAATTTCTGATAATCTTTTCAAAAATTTCCCAATACCATCCTCTTGATACAGTTACAAAGAATTATAAGATTCATGTAATCTAGGAATTCTGAGAAGATTTCAAGCTGCCACAAAAAAAAATAGATATAAATATAGAATAACCATTGTATGAATGCAAACAGAAATATGGTACAGGTATTCTTGATAATTAGTTATTTTATGGTTAAAACAAACAAAATATTCCTCCCATATACAATTCTACTTACTATGTGAGGATTTCTACTCCTTTATCATTTAATCTCTTAACTCACCTTTCTGCTTATTTGTGGTGTAATCTTGGCCTTCCCAATTAACTGCACGAGAACCTGATTTTTTAAAAAAAGTTTTTCCTTTTGTAGCATTAGTTTTTAAGTTACTTGTATGCTTCTAAATCTAGTTTCCTGTGGATGTGCTATATGCCCTCAATTAGATTTTAAGTTCGTCAAGGTCAGAGGTTACCCAATTTCATAGAATTACAATCTTAGAGTTCATCTAGTGCAAGACTCATTTTACAGGTAAGATGAGATTTAGATAAATAATATGTCTTGATAAAAATTCCAAATCTAGCTGATACTATTTTATAACCCAAGCATCCTGATGGTCAGGTTCTTGTTCTACCTTTTATAGAATATCTTATACATACACATACATATGATATAACGTATCTGAATCATATGATACATAATATAAATGTTCAGTATTACTGACTGACCACTAAACAGTTACCAAATATAGCCTTCAAAATAACATATTATTTAATCTCTGTACTGGAAAACTAGTAACTGTAGTTTAAAAATGTGGCTTACTTCACTTCTGAGAAAAACTACCAGTGTTAGACAACTAATATTTTGCTAATATTTTGTTGTTTGTTACCATCTCATGTTCAATTAACATAACTGGTCTCAAGCATTGTTGTTTAAGGCAGTAGAGAAGAGTCAAAAACCATGTATATTTTAAAAGTAATTCTTTCTAAATCAAATAATTGCCTAAACTATTGGTTACTTGTAGTTAGTGTGTTCTAATTATAGTCCATTTCCTCAGCTAGATTTGAAAGGCCCACACAGGTGGCACACCTGGAAAAACCTGACATGGATCACTCTAGAGCTACAAAGTAATTATAGAAGAAGTTTGTTTTTCATTTCCTCCTCCCTCCTAAATATGCTATCCTTCGTATTAACCTCACCACCTTTGCCATAGCTCTAAATGCACACATTGCTGAAACACACAAAGTTACCAAGGCATCACACTTTCTCATGCCTCTGTTGACACTCTATCTAAATTGTGTTTTGCAACCTATCTATCCTTTAAAATTCAACTCAGTTACCTTTTTTTTTTTCATGAAACCTACACTGAGTCCTCTAGCTAAAGCTAGTAATTTCTTCTTCTAGATTCCCATAGAAAGTTTTCCATGGATTTTTGCCATGTACTATAGTGGCAAGGTGTACAAATTTTATAAATCAGTTCTAGGTTCTGATCTCGGCTTTGCCTTCAGTTAACTTGGACAACTTGCTCTGGAAACTTCGGTTTCTTCATCTGTACATTGGGGATAATAATGGTACCTTCCCATAGGGCTGTTGTGAGGATTTAATGAGCTAGTTCAGGTAAAGTGCTTAGCACTCAACACAGGCCTTAGCAATGAATGTTAGCTATTATCATCATATTATAATACCAATCAGTTCCTGGAGGACATGGGGTATGTCTTAATTAGCTGTCTGACAAATGCAGACTTTGGCTCCTAAGTGTTTAAAAAAGCTTTATTGTAATACATACTGATTGAATGACTTTTTCATTTTATATCCCTAAATGTTAGCTGAAAAATTGAGCTAGCCACCCATATGGGGTTTAGAGAATGCCATAAAATGTGGCTCTGAGTCTCCAGAACAGGAGAGCGAACACTTCCTCCAGAAAACCCCCAATCATACAAACAATCCTATTCTTTCCTACTCTACATTCAGTCACCACTTACATTTCTAATTGATTTCCTACTCTTTCATTTCTCTGTCAACATAAGTTCAGGCCATCAGCATTGTCATGCCATGTCCCAAATGAAGTGCAGAATATGGGAAGTGTCCAAAGTGAGCCTTTAGGCTGAGATAGGACAAGTTTAAAGCTTCTACTTACTGCCATTAACTTATTTAATTCATTGTTACACAATATATCAGATATAGAAAAAAAAAATCTTGGTTTATCCCTTTTAACTTCCATTCCCTTCCCCATAGGCAACCACTAACCTGAATCTGGTGTTCATTATTCTCATCCATTTTGGTTTTTTCTCAACACACAAAACTGTTTGTTTTTCATCCTTTTTATCCACTTAATATATGGTACCTAATTCAAAAAGCATTTATGGAATGAATTAATTAGTATGATTTCTTTGCATAGTCTTAAAAAACTATATGACTAGAGAATATTAGACTAATTTCTCACTTTTAAAAATCTCCCTATTTGGCAACATAAATTATGGGGCATGAATGAAAAATTAAATCAGACTCTTGACCTGGAAAGAAGAAACAGCACAATGAACAGATTTGCTGGTAGTAAGTGAAAAGGTAACTTCAACATCTTTAATTTTTTACCCTTAGTGTCTGACAATACTTTGAACTCTTATTCAGACTCAGTAATAGCAAAATAGCAGTAGAGCAGAAAAAGAAGTTTGTCACTTGTGTTTACTCAAACCACTCCAACCTACAATAAAATCATGTTTCTCTAACTCAAGTCTAACTGAACAAATTGTACGAGTACTTGCCCAGATTCCTTCTCTTGGTTCTTTGGAGATGCCGCAGTGATCCATGTGCAGAAATGTTTACACTGTCAACTTCCTTCGTCATTTGATAATGGCCTTTCTCAGCTCTGCTGCTCCTTATCTCATCAGACCTCTCCCACTGTTGCAGCTTTAACAATTTTTCTGATGCTCCCCTCATGGGACATGTTTCAGTGCTCTTTTCTCCTCATCTTCTTCCTCTGTGACTTTAGCTACATCCATTGCAGGTAGGTGCTGACCGATCTCTGGCCATTGTCCCAGACTGTGTGGTGGGGCACCAATTTTCTTCAGTTTTCTCCTGTGAGCTGCTTCTGATGAATAGAGCTGTGGCAGGCACTGTGTGTGGTCTGATCAGATCCCGTTCGATCACTTTTGACCCTTTCTGTGCTTCAGTGCTTTTTGCCTCTGCTTCACAGAACCTGTAATTATTCTTTGAAGGACTGCTCTTTTGCTACTAGGGCTGCTTTGTCAGCAAGCACTGAGCTGGGAGTTAGGTCCTCTGAAGGAGCTCTTAACCAATGGCTGTCAAATGATGGGGTACAAAAACCCAGGTCAAGCCTCAGGTCAGAACAACTCTGGAGTGTAATTTGCATTCCAGATTTCTCCTAATGGAGAAGGCCAATCTCAACTTGCCTTTTCCCCTTTTCCTGGGAATGAATGAAATGTGAAAAGTTATCAGAGTAGGAACACGAGGATGGCAGTAGAATAGAAGGTAGGTTTTGCGTGTGAAGGCGTTTTGGTACTCCAGATTGTGCAGGCCAGTTATCAAACTTGGAGAACTTCATCAGGGTTGAACCAGTCTTGAGCATAAGCCTCCAAATATTAATTTGGAAGGACATTAATCTACTCTTGCCTCCGTAAGATTAGCCCTGGGAATAGAGTACAGCTAAATTTGCAGGTGACTTTAAATGTGGAGAGGAATAGAGAGAGCAAAGCCAGGAACTCACTCAATTTATACTTGACACTGTGCAGAGCAGAGGTGGAGGAGAGAGAACTTTAGACTACAGGACATGATCCATGTCCTAAAATAACTTCCATTCTGCTTGTGAAAGGCAAGAATTCAATACATAAAAAGGTACCCTACAAAGCAATATATGATAATTGAAAAATAACACATATGAGAAATGTTTTCTTTATATGTGTGAGATAGGATGTGTCAAAAGTTCAGAAATAATAGAAGTAAAACTAATGAATTACTGAAGTAGTAATTAGTAAAAGTTTATTGTGCACACATAAAAAAGACAGTTTGCAAACTGGGCGCACTCAAACCAAAACATGGAATGAGGCTCAGGGATATATTGTTATAAAGCAGCTTATATAGTAAGAAAGCAAGGACTGTTTATTCTTCACAGCAATTGGTAATACTAGAATTTTCTTAAGTTATATTAATTTTGGGAAACACTTCAAGTTTTGCTTATGATTTCCAGAGGCATAAGCAAGAAATGACCCAGGTCAAGTTAGCCTTGCAAAATAAGCTAAATTAAGCTTTGCTTGTACGACAAAACTGGTTTTGTCTGTTCAGGGAATTTTCAAGGACGGTCTCTGTTTTTGATTTTAACAGATGTAAATCATATTGAAACAATGGATGAAAGGAGGAAATATAGACTTTCAAATTCTATTTCCCCTGTGTGTTTCTTAACATACCATATTGCCTATGTCATGAGTGAAGTGTGAATTTAAAGCATATTACAATGTTAAATTATTGTTTATTTATAATGTTAATATTTCTATAGAAAATCTAGATTCTAAAGATAAGCGTACGTGTGATGGCATCTATGAGTTCATATACTAACTGCTTCTTAGATTAGTTGGTTTATTTTAGGAAACAGTTTCCGAATTTCATAATTTTTGACATAGTACGACAAAGAGATTAATGTATAGCAGAGCATATTACAATAGACTATTTTGAATGGTATTGAAGAAAGGAATATCTGCATCTAGGGAAAGTAATTTCTTTCTATAAGAAATCATGTCTTCTGTTTAACATTTTTATATTTTGGCTTTTGGAAAAATTAGCTGTATAATTTCTGCTAATTAGTGTAGTCATTGAGACTCAAGTTCATCAATAAAAGGGAAACAATGGTAAGTAATATTTATGTTATGTTCTTTATAAGGATAAAATGATATATAAATGTTGCACACTTTATAAATATATAAAGCACTGCTATTTTTAATTCACAATCTGATGGAGATTGAATTCTATTCATTCATCTTCACTGTGATAACTGTAATGAACATAAAAAATATTTCCATGAATGTTTAAGTTTTCATTTAAATGAAACAAAGATATTTCCCCCAGTTTGTTTTGACATTGTCCTACCTTGTATTGTTGTGGATAAAAAGGCCTTCTGAAATATAGGAAAGAGTATTGGCTTAGAATACACAGATTTCAGGCCTATTTTTTTACTTAAAAAGTCCAGTGATCTTGGAAAAGTCTCTTAATATATCCATCTAATTAAAAAATTTATTGTGAAACTTGCATAAAATAATGTATTAAAGGTATTTTCTAAAATAAAAGTGCTAGATGAATGTAAAGCAGTATCATTAAAGTACATAATACCTTATGATGTCAGTAACCTGTCATTCATATTTTTTCTCGTGTCTCTAATCTACTCAAGTCTAATACTCCATCAGCATTCTCTAAAAACACTTATTGTGCTTCTATTATGTATTGGCACTCTACGAGTCATTAAAAATGTAGCAATTAACAAGACAGTCATAGTCCCTGCCTCCATAGAGCTTATTATTTAGAGGAGAGACATATAGTAAACAAATAATCACTTAAATAACAATGTAATTATAATTGTGATAAATTTAATGAAGATTTGAGTGTACAGGTTGGGTGATAACTCTTAATGGGTCTTTCACATTTCTGTACATCTTGCAAGCTGACTGACTATCCTTTGTCCTGGACTATCTTTTCAAAGAGAGTTTGCACAGCAAGAAGCTTTGGAAGATAGTGTCTCTCTAGGGCAAAGCGTAGGCATGCTTACTGTCTATTATAAAAGATTCTGGTTTCCTAAACTCAAGATTCCACTTCTGTAATGCACCCTATTTAATGTGCAGGCTTCCATCTGGATCCATTTGTGTTGCCATATGAGATGGGGACACAGAGAAACTAATGCTGATGCTTTTGTTGCTTGATGTGCTGTGAGTGATAAAGACCTTTATTTCTGAGCCTCAGGTCTCATGTTTTCTGCCAAGATCCATGAAACTGACAGGCTAACTTGTTAGCTTGAAAACAAAGCAGAATCACAGACCATCATAAAAGGGGATCAATTCTAGGAAGTGACATTTAAGCCTGTAGCCTATCCTCCTTCCAATTCATTTTTAAAATAAATCCTATTTTACTATAAAATGTTTGAAATATGCAGATAAGAATACAGATTAATATATAAACATCTACATATCCGCAACCAAGCTTTATCAAACACTAACTAGCATTGTAACATATTTGCTTTAGATGTTTATGAATAAAGTATTACATATACAGTTGAGGTTGCCTGCGTTTTCCTCTCTTGTGTCATTCTCCTCTGTCCATGCTTCCCTCCCTAGAGGTACACACTATCACAGATTCAATATGTATTATTCTATACTGCTTATTTCTTCGATAAAATATTTTATCATTTTTATCAACAACAGTTTACATGTAAATGGATGTGCAAGGTAATTAAAGAAACTTGGTACTCAGCACATATTTCCAGTGTAAGGACAGGATAATATTGCCACTGATAATGAAGTCTTCTGGAAGAAGATAAACTAAATTGCCTTTGGGTTATAATCTGGCTTCAACATTTCTCTAAATTTACAGGTGCTCCGTCAGGGGAAATCATGTGGCAAGGCAATGCGTAAGTCCCAGGAAACTCCAGTACAGTAGGTACTAGAATGTGGGCTAGGTTTGAGATGTCTGACAGGAATGAGATAAGGAGGTGGGTAGGCATCTTTGTGTGTTTTCATCCTACATTCTCAATGGCCAACCTCCCACTCTCAAAATTAGGCTGAAGCAGTGTACTTTTACAGTGAGATGAACATCCTCAGATGGTCCAAGCAGATGGTCCTTGCCACCTAGGCATGGAGGAAAGAGCAGGAATTTCACCCGTACATGATCAAAACAAGCCAAATATAAACAAAGATCTGAGCCAGGCTCACCTTGGTGCTCAGCCTTCAGATTACAAAGACTGCACAAGAGCAGGAGGCATTTTTATCTTGATGACCCTTAACATGCCCTATTTCTTGATGCACACTGTGCTCCAGTCTGGATATCTTCCCCTCTTTGCCAGGCACATAGGTTTCATTTTGGTGTCTCCATTTCTCATTCTGCTGGAGATTCTTTTTGCACTCTGTGTTGAATATGAGATCTCCTATTTTGTGTCAGATCTCTTATTTTCTGCATCCAACAATGTCCTCTTTTTTGATTTCCTCTTGTATTTGTAGAACATATTATCCAGGAGCTTCCTGAGAAAAGGTATCTCAGAGCTAAATTTTTACAACTATACATATCTGAAAATATCTATTTAACACTCATGTATGATTGATAGTTTGGATGTGTACAGAATTCGAGATAGGAATTAATTTTCATTCAGAATTTTAAAGGCATTGTTCCACTGCCTTAGAATTTTTTTGTATGTGACCTCTTTGTCTTCAGCGTTATGAGATGTGACAATAAAGTTACTTTTGTGGGCCTATTTTCATCCATCTTATTAGGCCCTGTGGGCCATTGCAATCTGGAAAACTATGTCCTTCAGTTCTGAGAAAGTTTCTTAAACTATTTCATTGATGATTTTCATTTTTCACTGTACTTTCTTTCTACAACTCCAGTTATTTGTACATTCTACTTCCTGTACTTTATTATTTAAATCTTTTTTTCTGTATTTCCATATCTATTTTTCAAGTAACAGCCCTGACTAACTTGACTACTGAATTTTTCCTATTATTTGTTATCTGCTAATATTTGTGAGTGTTTGACTACCCTAGTTGGGTTTTACTTTAGGAATATCTGATTGGGTTATTTTATGATTCTCATCTTATTTTGGTCAGAATCCTCAGGGCAGACTTTACTAATCTCTTGCTAGGAGAGGAAAGGCCTGGTTAATAATATTTTAGAAGTCAAGTAGAAGAAGAAGGCTGATGTCTCAGCATTCACCATTGGGATATTCCTTTTTTTTTTTTTCTGGCATGATATCTTCACCTTCCACTGAGCTCGGTGTCCACCAGTCCCAAATCCCTTTATTTTACTCTCCCTAGAGAACAAACTTCTAGGCTTCTACCAGGGTGAGAGGAGGGGCAGTGGCTCTACAGCAGAGAGCATCAGAGCAGGGCTAAGGATATACCTGCTCTTCAAATAGCTTCATCTGGTCCTTCTGATTTGGGGACCTCCTTCACCTTCATGTCCGGAGGTACTTGGTGCTATTAAGTCATGGACCCTTGAGGATTCTGTGGTTACAAATGAAGCCGATTCTTGACTTTTGCTACCACCAGTTTAGGATTTGGCTTTTTGGGATCCTCAAGTCTGCTGTAAACCTCCATCTATATTCTAGTCTCAAAATTTTTGGTGTTGTCGTCTCCTTTCTTTTTTTCCATATTGTTTTGTACTTATTAATTAAAAACAAAATTCCTTCTGGTAGAGTTTTGTAAGCAAGGGAAAATTAGATAAATGTGTGTTTGTTTGTTTGTTTGTTTTTGCCAGTTTTACCTAGAATCTCCAACTTACTTATTATATTGTAGCTGGAAGGACATCTTGTTTTGTTTTCATGGATGTAATATCTCTCATGTGAGGATATTATTGATAGTTTTATTTTCCTTTTTAGTTTTCCAAACAGTATATTTTAAAAAACACAAATCTGTTAATGTCACTCTCCTCATAAAACTCCTATTTCAGCATCTTCTTATGTAGTTTTTAGATAAAGACAAAATTTTTAATCATGATTTTCAATACCACATCAGGGGGCACAAACTTATGGTGAAATGCATATTATTTTTGCAGCATGGTGTTGTCTTGTTTCAAATTGAAATTTGAATGCCTGTTGGCAAGGTTTATATTCTCCATTTTACCACAGGTTCTGCTGCTCCTTCTTGTCATTCCATATATTATCTGCTCATTCCCTAAGGTATTAGAGTCATTTACCTCAGCCCCGCATGTTTTGGCATTTCCAGCTGATCTCTTAGCACACTTCCCTTATTCTCTCAGCCACATTGGCTTTCTTTTGGGCCTTTGTAAGCCCCATGATCGCTCCTCTGCTGTTCCTATAAATGTACAACTTACTCTGCTTGTAACCCCCTTTTTTCCCTTTAATGCTGTTGTCCTTCAGATCTCTACTCAGTTGTTTCTTCTGTCTTCTCACCTTCCTGCCAAGGCCAAATCCCCATCATAGGCTCTCTTAGCACCATGGAGCTATTTTATATGTATTTTTATATTTTATTTTGTGTTCACTTCCCTCAACTAAATTATAAGCTTCATGGAGTAGGATCCAGGTCCATTTTGCCTTCTATTACATTCATAGTGCCTAGCAGAGAACTTAGCTCAGAGTAGATACTTAATAACTATTTATTGAATGAATGAATGAAGCGGATACCTTAAATATAAATAGGAATTATAAGGTGAGGACTGAGGAAAGTCTACAGGCCAGGAAAACATATGAGAATAAGCTTGGTGTATTTGAGGAACAGAAAGACAAGGGCTGTGGCTAGAGCCATGTGAACCAGGGGAGGTGGTACTAAATGGAGCTACAAGGATCAACAGGGGCCTGATTACAGGGGGACTTTGAAACAATGATAAAACATGTGAACTTTTTTTAAGGGCAATTTTAGTAGGGGAGTTATACATACCAGATTGTATGTGGACAATGTGATGGAAATGGCAAAAGTGGATGAGAGGAGGCCAGTTAAAAGGTTATTGCCCTAGTCTAGGCAAGAACTGATGGCTTAGGGGAAAAGATAGTAAAAATGGAGAGAAGTATCAAAGTATATTTTAGAAGGTACGAAATTTGATGATGGATTGGAGACGGGAAGTGAAGAAAAGAGAATTGTCAAAAATGACACTCAGGTTTCTGGATTAATCAACTGGGTGAACACAGGTACCATTTATTAAGGTGGGAAAGATAAAGGGGGAACAGATTTTGGGGGGAAGAGGAGGATATCAATTTTGAATGCTTGTTTAAGATACTTGTGAGTTATCTGAATCTTGAGAAGACTGTTGAAGTCTGGAGCTCAGAAGAGAGGTCTGGATTGGAGATTTAAATTTGTGAGTTTTTGGCATACAGTTGTATTTAAACCACTTTGGTAGATGAGCTTATCCAGATAGAGGGTGAGAAGGGGCTTGATGATAATCAACCTAAAGAAGAAGCTAAAATAGTAGGATATTGTGGTCCCACATAATGTCTACTTAGTGATTTTGATGTGAGAACAGAAGTGGGGACAGGAATAGAGAAAATCTGAGGTGGATGTGACTTTAATGAAAGGATGACTGAGCTGGGTTGGAAAAAGTCACTTGGGGTGAGGTTAATTAGGTGAGAGGGCAAGATACTGAATGCTTATCAACTGAACACTGATGCAGATTAGGTTAATGACACGAGTCGGGGTGGGGGTTGGGGGACTGAGAGCCAGGTACAACAGAGTTCAGGGAATGGAAGGAGTGACCAAGTCAGTAGATGATGGTAATCAAGATGAGAAGTGGAGATATAACTGAATGACATAAGTCAAGTTAAAGTACTTTGTGCTTTGTCTGGCAGCAATAAGATATTGTCATTATTTGAGTTTTACAAATAAAAGCCACCCTACTCCCCCAAAATCCCAACTGAACTAAGAAAGCAAACTAAACTAAAAACAAAACAAAGTTTATTGCAATTATTTGCCTGGTTCCTTATGTAAATATTTAGGCTTTTTGTTAGAGTATAGCAACAACAAACACCCAACGCTCCAAAAAAGTAATATAGTAAAATACAGTAATGTAAGAATGTGAGGATATTTTTTCCTTTGACATTTAGATCCACTATACCTGAAAATTCTGAAAAATAAAAACAGAAGGTAGAAACGTTGGAGGCATATGTAAATGGAGTTCTATTTGGGATGATTAATTTGTTTTTCTTGGGTGATAAATATTTAAGAATTTACCACATTGTAATTAAGTGTTATGGTGTCCTTATGAATTAGATACCCTAATTTTAAAGAAGATTCATTCAACTGTCAAACATAAAAGTAAATATTTACTTGTTTTGTATATTCTGTTGTCATCCTCAACAATAAGATAAAGTCACTGAACTATAGGTTAAATCGCATTGCATTATCAGTTTTATAATTCTGTCATATTATATAAACTTAAGATATATGAGAACTTCGACTAATAGAATTATTATCTTTGAAACAATTCACATATACACACACACATTGTCACATACTAATTAGCACAAGTAACAAATTTCAAACATAGACATGAAAATACGCTCTGTAACCAGTTACATAAAATTCTTCTTTGCAATCTCTTCTAAATATCAGTGAAACTGGTTTTATGTTCTACAAACATTTGGAACTTTAAGGGGTCACATTTTAACAAAGCAAATTCCTCAAAGGGTCTCATCTGTAGTTAACTATATCTCACACTTAATGCTCTGGTGATGATTGGAACAGAAGGCAGTTTTTCTTTGTTTTATGATTGTTTATTAGCTAAAACAGAATGGCTTTCTTTAAAAAAAAAAGGAGCAAGAAAAATTATCTAGAGTGCTGTTTTTTGTTAGTTTCACAGTTGATAAATATTCATCATGACAAAAACTAAATTTAGTTTCTGTGCTAGTTATAATTTTTAGTTATACAGAACAGAACAAATTGGAGTTACCTTGGTCTAGGTACTTATTACAAGGAAATTGGAGAATTAAGGAAGACTGGATCTCAGCCAGGTGTGAGACCCAAGAACAGGAATTCCACCTGTTCTAAATAGAAAAATAGGAACCAAAGTGCATCTCAGCCTCCTGGAGACCAGAATACCTTCAGAATCCAGGAGATCATTCCAGACTGGAGCAAGACTGCTCTGGCATATAGGTTGTGTGCTCACCTCATCAATCCCTACTCCATGCTTAGCCATTAGTGTGACTCAACCTCTTCTGCTCCTGCTGCTACCACTTCCAAAGTCATAAGTCAATGAACTCACTCTTACTCCCCCACCCCGACTGTGCAGTTGTCTGAAAAAGCAAAAATAAGAAAGATAAGCCACAGACAGAAGTGTGGAGGCTGGACAGCGGCCTGGAGCCTCTGGGCGCAGTGGGCATGGAGAAGGATCCTGTGAGCATGGGGTGGCTTCACCTACCACCCCTGGGACTGGAAAATCTAAGCTGAAAACATTGCCCGAGGAAGATCTTACTACGTTTGTCAAGAAGCAGATGCTGAAACAGAAAGCTAAATCAAAATGTACAGATATTGTGATGAAAATATTTGTCTTGACCACAATATCATTTAATCATGATTAAAAATTAGTTTTTTGTTAGTACATTGGCTTGTTTTGTTTACTGATGAGTCTAGTAAAATCTTAGACAGTATAATGGGATCTATTATTATTTAAGATTCTAATTAGTACTTCTGATTTTATTTTATTATCTGACATCTCTAAACTGTGGTAACCTTTGAATTATTCAAGTAAAGTCAGCAGGGAAGATTTCTAAAAACAATTTGTTAAAGTTAAGCACATTTTGCATTAAAGACTTAAATGTAAGACTCCAAACCATAAAACTCCTAGAAGAAAACATAGGCAAGTAAACTCTTTGACATTGCTCTTAGTAATATTTTGGATCTGTTTCTTCAGACAAACAAACAAAAAATAAACAAACGGGACTACATCAAACTAAAAAGTTTTTGCACAACAAAGGAAACCACCAACAAAACAAAAAGGTGACCTTCTGAATGGGAGAAGATATTCACCAATGACACATCTAATAAGGAATTAATATCCAAAATATATAAGGAATTCATGCAACTTAACACCAAAAATATAAACAATTCAATTAAAAAATAGGCATCTTACTTGAATAGACATTTTTCCAAAGATGACATATTGATGGCTAATAAACATATTAAAAGATGCTCAATGTCACTAATCATTAAGGAAATGCAAATTAAAACCACAATGAGATATGACCTCACACCTGTCAGAATAGCTATTATCATTAAATAAACAACAAGTGTTGCCCAGGATACAGAAAAAAGGGAACCCTTGTGCACTGTTAGCAGGTTTGCAAATTGGTGTAGAGACTTGGAAAACAGTATGGCGGTTCCTCAAAATATTAAAAATAGAACTACTATATGATTCAGCAATCCAACTTCTGGGTATTTATCTGAAGAAACCCAAAATACTAATTTGAAAAGGTATATACACCCTTAGTTCACTGCAGCATTATTTACAATAGCCGAAATACAGAAACAACCAAAGTATCCATCGATAGACGAATGGATAAAGAAGCAGTATAGATATATGAGAGAATATTACACGGCCATGAAAGGAACAAAATCTTGCCTTTGTGACAACATGGAAGGACCTAGAGGGTTTTATGCTAAGTGAAATAAGACAGAGAAATAAAAACATCATATAATTTCATTTATATGTAGAATTTAAAAAACAAACAAAAAAGTGAGCAAAAAAAATCCCAGAACAGTCTATGGCCATGCCACTCTGAATGTTCCCGATCTCATTTGATCTTCGAAGCTAAGCAGATTTGGGCCTGGTTAGTACCTGGATGGGAAACCACCTAGGAATACCAGGTGCTGTAGGAATTAAAAACAAAACAAAACAAAAGAAAACAAAAAAACAGAAACTCGTGGATACAGAGAACAAAATGACAGTTGTCAAATGGGAGGGAGATTGGGGGCTGATTAAAAAGGTGAAAGGGATGAAATACAAATTGCTGGTTATAAAAATAGTCATGGGGATGGAAAGTACAGCGTAGGGAATATAGCCAATAATATTGAACAACTATGTATGGTGTCAGATAGGTACTAGACTTACCCAGATGATAACTTCATAAGTTATATAAATGTCTAATCACTATGTTGCAAACCGGAAACTGATATAATATTGTATGCCAAGTGTAACTGAAAAATAAAAAAATAATGTTAGAGACTTCTTTAAGCCAAAACAAAAGGATACTAATTAGTAATATGAAAACATATGAAAGTATAAATCTCATTGGTAAATGTTAAAATATAGTTATTCAGTTTATTCTCATGTTTAGTGGTGGTGATTAAATCACTTATAAATCTAGTATGAAGGAAAAAAGACAAAAATATTTAAAATAACTATAACTACAATAATTTAATAGTTATACAAGGTAAAAAGATGTAAACTGTGACAGCAAAAGCATAAAATGGTGTAGAGGAAGTCTAAATGTAGAGCTTAGTATGAGTTCACAGTTATCAGCTTAAAATAGACTGTTGTAAATATAAAACGTTTTATATAAGCCTCATAATAACCATGAAGCAAGACCCTAAAGTAGATACAAAAAAAGATAAAAAGAAAGGAATTGAAGTATGTTACTACAGAAAATCATCAAATCACAAAGGAAGAGAGCAAGAAAAGAAAAAAAAGAGGGGGGAATTATAAAACATCCAGAAAACAATTAATATAATGGCAATAAGCACATAACTGTTAAAAGGAAACCTCTGAGCACTGTTGGTAGAATTGCAAATTGGTGCAGCCATTATGGAAAACAGTATGGAAGTTTAAAAATTTAAAAATTAAAAAAAAAATCTGCCATATTCAGCAATTTCATTTTTGGCTGCTTATCTGAAGAAAATGAAAACACTAACTTGAAAAGATAATTGGAATCCTCATGTTTATTGCACCATTATTTACAATAGCCAAGATGTGGAAACAACACAAGTGTCCGTCAATAGATGAATGGATAAAGACAATTTGGCATATACACATATGCCATGGCGTATAATTCAGCTATAAAAAAGAAGAAAATCCTGCCATTCGCAACAACATGGATGGACCTCGAGCGCATTGTGCTATGTGAAATAAGTCACACAGAGAAAGACAAATACTGTATAATATCACTTATATATGGAATCTAAAACAAAACAAAACCAAAATAATAAAAAACAAACCAAAACTCTAATTCGTAGATATTCAGAACACATTGGCTGACGGTTGCTAGAGCAGGAGTGAGAGGTAGTGAAATAGGTCAATGGGTCAAAAGGCACAAACTTCCAGTTATAAAATAAATAAGTGATATAATGTACATTGTGATGACTATAGTTAATAACACTGTGCTGTATATTTGAATGTTGCCAAGAGAATAAATCTTAAAAGTTCTCATCACAAGAAAAAATTTTGTTAGCTGTGTGTGCTGATGGATGTTAACTAGACTTACTATGATCATTTTGCAAAATATACAAACATTGAATTATTACATTGTACACCTGAAATTAATACATTATATATCAATTATACCTCCATTAAAAACATATAATAAAATAAAGTAGCAATTTTTGTATCTAAAAAAGAAAAAAAAGAAAAAAAAGATAAACCAGAGGGGATGTGGCTGGAGGAAAGTACCTGCTACTCTACTGGTCTCCTCCACTTCCCTGAGAAGCTACTTAAGAATTTTGCTCCTTCAGGATTACACTGGTTGACTATTCTTTGTGTCTCCAGTTCAAGCTTAGAAGAAGAATCTGATTGATTATGCCTGTCATCTCTGCTGGGTAAAGATCTCATTCCATACGGCCTCCTCATTGTCTACTTTTACCTGCCTTTCTCTGGCCAGGTAGTTGGTAAAATATTATTTCTGGGTCTGTCTGTGAGGTTTCTCTGGAAGAGATTAGTATTTAAATCAGCAGACTGCGTAAAGATCTCCCTTGCCAATGTAGGTGGGCATCATCCAATCCCTTGAGGGCCTGAACAGAAGAAAAAGGCAGAGAAAGGGTAAATGCACTCTCTCTGAGTTGACACTTCCATCTTCTTCTGCCCTTGGACATTGGTGCTCCTTATTCTTGGGCATTCAGATTCAGATAAGAGCTACACCATTGTCCCTACCCCTTCTCAGGAGTTGATATCACCAGCTTCCTGGTTCTCTAGCTTGCAGATGACAGATCAGCAGATCATGGGACTTCTTGGCCTTCATAACCATATCAGCTGAGTATATCTCATCTGTTTGTCTGTCTATCTTATCTTATCTTATCTCTCTCTATCTAATCTTTATTATTGATTCTGTTTCTCTGGAGAACCGTAACTAATACAGTAATATATAAAATTTTCCCTTTATTGATAAAGAATAACTGATTTTCACCTTGGGTAATCATTATATAGTCCTTTTGTTTTTGCTTTTTAAATCACAGACATTGCTATTCTCCAAATTGTAAGTCTAATAACTCTTTTGTTTTATGGTTCGAGTCCATTAAAGTAATTCATAGGATGATGAGCCTCCTGATTAAGTCCAGTGCTTATGGGAGGTAAAGCGAGCCTAAAGAAATGTATGAAATTGTAAGGCACATTTTAATCTAGTTTAATCTTCTTTTGCCTTTAGCTATTCCTTTCTGGAGCTAAAAAGAACTCTTGGGTTTCAAATTTACTTCTCTCCATGAGGTGGTAATAACTGCAAAAGAAAGAAAAAAAGTACTCGAAAAGGTACATAATTTAAGATGTGTAAACACAGGAATATTCTAATCTTCTACTTGAGCAAAATGCTAAATTTATTTTTTGTGAATTTTAGTGAAAAAATAAGAAAGACTATATTAAAAAGTTACGAAACTCATATTGATGCTAGACTAAATATTATAAATCAAGATAATGGCTCCACTGAGGTGAAGGATCTTGCAGTTTCAGTATGTATGGGGATTGATCTGGGGACCAAGGCAGTGGTCAGCCTGGACCAGCTCAGAAGAATTTACCGCAATTCAAATTTGCATGCAAATCAAGCAGGCAACTCCTGTAGGTCTGAAATGGGAACAAAATAGTGTTTCTACCTTTACAAGTCACAGAGGTTATATTTCATAAAAATTATACTGCATTTTACTGTGCTTATCTTCACATATAAATTTCTATTGTGAGGTAAACAGCGTTTTGAAGAAGCTGAGAGTCTATATAATTAGAACTTAACATCCATACCTTTGACTGCAAATTCAGAATTGTTTCAGTAGAGTTTGGAGCCTACTGGGAGACAGAAAAGGCCTTCTGAAGCTTTCTTTGGCTGGGCAGGAGGAAGCTGGAGCCTGGGGTCAGGGGCCCTGGGGGAGTAGAGGGGAAAGAAGAGGGAGCAGAAAGAAGAAAAGGCAGAGTTTTCCTCCCCTCTGCAGCTCACAGAAAAGAGAAACTGGTTTTCCTAAGGCAGAGAGTGTGAATTTGCTAGGGAAACAGTTTCAGTGGCTAGATCAAGTCCTTAGGCCAGTGAAAGCAGAAATGCCAGTGGGCTTAAAGGTCTTTAACCTCAGCTTGACACAAATCCTAGAGACCTGGAAATTTATGCCCAAACCCTGAGAGAGGTGTCTACACAAAGCCAAGATACAGAGTGAAGGGTGGTGAAACTTTGGAAACAAGATGATGACTAAAACAAAGAGTTGGTCAAACATTTGAGAGATACCCAGTTGTATCTTAGAATTTATTTTTAAAACGGTTTTTTTCCCTTTTTTTCTCTAAAAGTGTTATAAAAGGAAATAAACCAGGGAATAAGGTGGTAACCAAGGGAGACCATCAAGGTGGCCAGGGAAAGCTTCTCTGAGGAATGGCATTTGAGCTGAAGCCTGATGGTGAAAATGAGCTAGCCAAGTGATGCGCTGGGAAGTAGGAAGGGGGAAAGAAATGGGTCCAGTTCCTGGGTACAGTCTAATAGTACTCTGTAATTTTCCCTGATAGCTTACTACATATGTG
>NW_006434839.1:19024628-19041645 GCF_000325575.1 Pteropus alecto
AGAGTGTTATGTGTTAGAGAAATGGGTAGAATTCAGTTTCTATGGACTAAGACTTGCAATAAAGTCACTTGTGACCTTGTCTTATCAATTCAGTGATTATTCTGTTTTGCCTCATTTGCTTGATTTCTACCAAACACATTTCTGACATCTTTCTTTTTTCTTCCAAATTCTCCTTTGCCAAACATATTGTTTTCTGACTGCAATTCAGAATTACCTGGGGGATTTTCCAAAAAAAGGATTCTTTAGGTCTTGGGTGAGATACAGACAACTACATTTTCAAGCACTCCACGTGCTTCTGATGCAGCTGGTTTAGTACCCTAACCTTGATTAGTAATTTCCAAACTATTTAGGAAAACATTGGTTCCAGGATATATTATCAGGGCTCTAAGAACAAAGGATTCTTTTGTCAAATAAGTTTGAGAAACTGTTTTAGATTATCCTCTTAGCATTTTACAAACCACTGTGGGGATCTGAGACATACTAAAGTGTCTAACAGCTAAAGAATAGAATCACATTAGATATTTTTCCTTAACTTTACCCAGAATACTTTTCCCTAAACAATAATATGGAAAACATTGGTCTAGAAATATATTCTTAATTTCTACAAATATATATGTGTATGTTTATATGCATATATTGTTTATTACTATATTATAAATTCTATTAAGCATAAGATACTTCTTCAGTTAAGAAAGCAGTCCCAAAGAAGGAATCTAGTCCCAGATGCAGGTGAAGCTCTGACCAGCTGCACAGCTGGTCTCAAATGCTCCATGCCTCTGCTCTTGTCCTTTTTCCAGGCTCTATCTAAAACCTCTATGTCTCTCAAATTACATCTCTAGGATCAGCCTGTCCCACATTTCTATCTGTTTATAAAACATCTCCACCTGGATGTCCCAGGCTTTCTGTGATTCTGACACCAATTCCAACGTGTGAGTTATTTCCCCCACATCACCAAGCCATTCTTTGATACTAGTTAGGAGTCCCGTGATTCAACTCAATTCTAACACTGTCTACTCAGATAGCATCAGATTCCATAGGTTAAGGGCTTAGTCATTCAAGACTATTTCCCACCTTCACTTCATAATTCAATCATAAGTCCAGTTATCTGTGCTTCTGACTGTCTATAAATCAGAGGTTCCCACAATTTCCTCCTCAGGTTAGATTAATTTGCTAGAACAATTCATGGAACTCAGGAAACCAGTTTACTCACTAGATTACTGGTTTAGGGCAAAGTCCTGAACAAAAGAGCTTCTAGAGTTTTGGGCTCAGCACAGTGTCCCATCTTTGTGTTCTGGTTTATCAACCTGGAAGCTCTCTGAACTCTGTCCTCCTGGGTTTTTATGGAGGCTTCAATACTTAGCCATGGTTAATTAAATCATCAGCTATTAAATCATCAGGGCGATTGCCCTGAGAAGTAACGAATAAGCTTGGTGAAATGGAGAGAGTCTAGCAGACATTCCATTCCATGGAGTTGGACAATGAAGACCAGAATTCCTTTATTTCTTACTTTTCCCCTCCCTGCTACACATTATGTTAGTGAGAGAATGCCAGAGCCTTCCGTGGCCTCGTTATGTAATTAGACAATTAAACTTCTCCACCTGCAGCTGACTGAGGACATTATATTCATAAAGATTCCTAGGTTCAGGGTGTCAAAGAATGATGTGACCCCCATTCAATATTTGAAATAAAATGACTAAACTGAATTGATTGCTAATTATAATAAGGGAGGCACAGTCTCTCTGAGCAGACTTCCCATAAAACTGATAGGATTTTATAGGGGAAGTGTGGAGTTCAAGGACTGGCAGATTTGCAGAAGCTCAGAGGTGAAAGACATCATCTGCAGAAGCCTGGTTACTTGGATGAGGTTGTTATTGATTGGTTGTCACTGTGATGTGTTTACTGGGGTGAGTCTATGATTGCTTTACCTTTGAGTAAGGGATTGACACTAACTGGTTGGCTTCTAAAAGCCATTCACTGAGGTGAGTTGTTGATGGCTTGACCAGGTTTCAAGCAGGAATTGAGTGCTACTTATTGCTATGATATATGACAACCAGACTTTCCTAGAAGTGTGGGAATTTGCTTTTATTTTCCCACTCAGCATCAGCAGTAATAAAGTTGGTATTGTCCTTTTATCATATTCAGGCTCCTTGTATGCATTTTTCAACTGGTTAGAAGCTAGAAAGAGGAAGGTTGTGAGTGGTGTCCCTAAACCTTCCTGGCAGGGCTGAAACAGGCCACCTTACAGTTGGAAGGAGCTTGAGAGTTCCTTCAACTTAGAGTTTTTGAACATTTTAAAACAATGCAACCACCTCTTTAAGGTGAAAACTTAGATGAAACCTTACCCAAGAGCAAATGTCTGCCTTTCTTTTATCTAAGACACAGTGAGAAAATAGATGTTTTGGTCTTACATCCTACTAAGATGGTTATGAGGCAGCCGCTTTTTGGTGTCTCTTCATCTGCACTGATTCTGGCTCTACCATACATCATGGCTCCCTTTGCTGCTGGTCAGCTCTTCGAAACTCTGGTCATAGGCCCTGGAGGGATGCAGTGCCCTTACCTGGGCCCAGGTCAGGAGGAGATTGTGGTGCTGGTAACACTTGGTTCTACTGTGCTGTACCCTCAGCCTCTGGAGCACCATCGTGCAGCCTAGTCAGGAGTTCAGACTTAGAATACAGGAGGAAGTCTAATGGGAGAAGCACCATAGAGGCAAAATCCCTCTGACCAGTGCCCTTGAATTCCATCTCACTTCTTTCCTGGCTCTATCGACCAACCATCCCCATCATCACCTCTCTCTACCTGTGTTGCTGCTCTCCTTTTAAGGAGATCGCTACTTACCCTCAGGCATTGATTTTGCCCCATGATAAGAAGCCATAAACTAGTGGCCAGTTTAATCCAGCTGCAAGCATGTGCGCAGTCAGTCCTACACTAACCTCCCTGTGACCTGGCCTCATTATACTATCAAGCCTATGCCCGGAAGTTCATGAATCTAATTAAAACAAACTGAATTCTGGGTAACCGCATGTGCAGTAGATAAAAGGTTATATAACAGCCAAATGTCAATCAAAATGACTTCACGTGCTAATCATTTAACACCACCCTTAGAACCTCCCATCAAGGCCCTAATATAATACAAACCTCTCCACTTCCATGTTGTTATGGCCCTCTTTGTAACCTGCCCCTCCCTTGGAGTGTACTTTCATCATAACTTTTGTTTCCTCATAGCTACAGCCCTCTATAGGGTAGACCGTTTCTCTCTTGAAACGTATTTTAATAAATCTTATTTTTTCTAAATCTTGTTGATCTGTAATTCTTTACTGCGTCAGCAAAAAGAACTGAGGGCCCTTCAGTGCTATGGGGTCAATGACGGATTTTAGATCACCCCAATGATCTTCCTGGACATTGGACTCTTGGCTTCTGAAAGGGTTCCGGTGTTCAAGTTTCTGGTCCTTTTGTTTTGTGTGTGTGTGTGTGTATGTGTGTGTGTGTGTTGGGGGTGAGGCTTTTGTTCTGGTGCAGCTGGAGGCCAAAGATCTCTCCTCTGTGCATGATTCAGCTGCATGACCCGTGGTCCTGGTGTGCTGTCCCTGAAGAACAACTCAGCCCCTCGTCAAACAGGATAGGACCATTTTGAGCTGGCTCTGTGATTATGGGCCTTCCTGTTGGACCAATACACACATCCATCATGAGAAAAGTACTTCTCAGAGACAGAGCTATCTAAATTCCTAAGAAGGATAAAAATATTTTCTGTCTTGAATTTGCAAAGCATCTCCCTTTCTGTGGCACTACATTAATATTCAGCACAGGAATTAATTCAATTTGTTCATTCCCCTCCCTGCTGCTTTCCAAATTGTGCTCATTTGGATTTGTCATGAATTAAAGAAAAGGGTATAATATTTTAATGGCTGTGCCCTTAATTACAAAAAGAGGAGCTCTGAGACTTACTGCAGGAAGAACTTGATTACATTTTCAGTCGAGGGCTTGTAGTTCTCCATTTCCATCCACAGGTATTTTGTTCTTACAGTTACAATGATATATAAAATAGATGCAAGTGGGGCCACTCTGGTTGAAGGAGGGCTCAGCTTCTCCTTTTTCCCTCCTGGGAGCCCAGGAACACCAGGGCTCTGCAGGACCCAGCTGGAATCACCAATTGAATGACAACCTCCGCCATGCTTTACCTATGAGGAACCAGAGGGCCGGAGAGTACGGTTATGTCTTCTGTTTTTTAAATCATAAACGTCGATGTATTTCCAGATATTACAACTAGTCTGCTAATTCTAGAAGTAGAATAGAATTAGCTAGCCTGTTAACTTGAATACTTGCCTTCCTTCCAGACAGAATTGTTAGTCACTTTGTTACACTAAATACTTTGGTCCCAGAACCACACCCCGATTTCCTGGGGAAAAAAGGAAAGGCTGGAATGGAATTGTCAAGAAGAACAATGTCCTGTCTACCCAGGAAAAGATAATAATAGCACATAGGTACTTAGAACTCAGGCTAGGTCCAATTCTACACACTTGACACAAGTTAACTCTATAACTTTTCATGGCAGTATTATGAGGTGGGTACCATCTTATCCACCTTTCAGGCACAGAGAGTTTCAGTACCTTGTCCAGGGTCCCTGCTTATTCAGTTGTGGAGTCAGATCATGAACCCAGCCAGCCTGCCTCAGGGGTCTACTAAGGGGACAGCCCTAAAAGTTCCCATCCCACTAGTGACAGTTTTTGCTTTTGAAAACATTTTTTTCCCCCTTTCTTTTTCACTTAGCTTCTGCTGCTTCTCCAAGGAATTGAAAAAAAATTTCAACGTTCTTTCTTGTCTAGTGATGCTCACTTTACTCTCTCAAAATCCATCTGCAGACAAGAACTTCAGGTCAAGATCCTAATTATTCTCCATTTTTGTGCTCATGGGGAATTATTGTGATATAGAACAGTCTTCGGGGTTCAGGATGGAGCTCATGAGGGCTGCTGTAGAGTCAGAGGCAGAGCCAGGGTAAGGCTGGTCCTCAGAGCCCTTGCTGTCTGTCACCCCGTACTCTTCATGCCTGGATGCTATCTCTGCATCTCAGCACTGAGCCCTCCCAACTTGGCCAATAAATCAAGCTGCAACCCTTCCCTGATAGCTGTGCAATACACAGAGCCCCTGTCACCACTGAGGTTGATGTTTTCCCATCTCTGGGAAGTGGCTGAGTGTTCAGACAGAAGATAGTCTCTGGAGCCGAGTCACTTAGATTCAGTGCTGGTCCTATTACTTACTACCCTGGAGGTTTTGAGTAAGTGATTTAATTCACTGATGCCTCAGTTCTCTTATCAATAAAATGGAAATAATTATAGCACCTACCTCATTTAATTTGCTGTGGAGAATGAAGAAGATAATACATTTGAAGCACTTAAAACAGTGCCCGGTTCATAGTGAAGAATTAGTAAACAGTAGCATTTATTATGATGAGATGTTTGGCAGCAGAAGAGAAGACAAAGCGACCTCCTATTATCATCTGAGAATATTTCCAGACTAGAATTCTCAAGGTATCCTTCACCATCTTAGTGGACCTCTTCTATTATATAAGCAAAGGAATATAGATCTCTCAGACTCAGACTAAAAGTCCTTGTCCACATATGTTCCTTACAGTTGGGTGGGGGCAAAGCAGAGGCACAATTTTAAATATTAGCTTCCTGGGAGTTGTCAAACTACCTCACCCCGTAAAGCTGACTCCACTATGTCTGTTAATTGCTGTAGTCTGGGTTATACTACCAAATCACATCTGACTCACTGGTTTCATCTCCACCAGTGGAAAACCCATGTATTACTCCATGGAGAGACACTCCCAACTCTGTGCCCAATTTTCTTCCTCATCCTACGTTAGGTTCCTGATTTTGCCCTGTCTTGTCTGAGATTCATTCCACTCCTGAAGAATTCCCTTTTACATCTTGGCCTTCCTGTCTTACCCAATTTCTTTTCTTTTAAACAAATTTTATTGTGAAAAGTACTACACATAAACCAGTGTTGTGGTGGACAGTGCAATAAACTGCCCAATCTGTTTCAGAAATGAAGGACTTAGTCTTAGGTGCCGGGAGCATGGGCAGCAAAAATCTCTCAGTTTTGAGCCTCCTGTGTAGATGGCTTCAGATGAAGAGACTTGCTTTGCTCAAGGTTAAGACCTTGTCTCAGGGGTAATTTGCATCCAGTCACTAATCAATGGGAATATAGAAAGACCAGTTTCCCAACACTAGATCAGGACGACTCTGAAGGGCCATCCCTGCTTCGAAATTCCCTATGTAATTCGCTGAAAACTCCACTGGAACTTGCATTGCAAGTCTCTCCATTGCAGATTTACTTCCCCCATCTGGTCTCTCTTTCTTCGATTCCCTGTCACACATTTTAGGTGTCACTGTCTCCCATCACCCCCAGATGGAGGAACATCTAGTTGCAGGAAAACAAGTCCAGGGCTCCTATTGATTCTGTATTACCGTGAGTTGTATAATTATTTCATTATATATTATAATGTAATAATAATAGAAATAAAGGGCACAATAAATGTAATGAGCTTGAATCATCCTGAAACCACAACCCCCTTCCCCACAGTCCATGGAAAAACTGTCTTTCTCACCTAGGGTATATATAACTCATACGATCAGGAATAATGTACAATCAGGCTAATGAAGCCACATGGCAATTTCACCGGAAGATTAGTTGGAGGGGGTGGGCAGCGGTAAAAAATATAATTTAAATTTCAAAGTAACGTATGCTTTCAGTCTTCTGGTCACACTCCTTTTGCCATTCAGGATACTTCTTTATGAAAGTTTGAGAGGCATTGACATGTGAAAACAAATTATTGTTTATAAATTAAATACATGATATATAAATGTATATTTATATGTTACTTATATTACTGTTTTTTGAGAGCATGTAGATGGTGTTGTGATTAATAAAGCACACTTGCATGGATCATAGAGGAAGGCTTAACGCTGAAGACATCCAATCTATTGTCTCAGTTCTGAGTCCCATCCTTAGCGCCTTGCCTCTCCTGGTTCTGACCTCCAGCTACTCACCCGAGTCCCTTCAACCCAAGAGTGAATTCACTTGCCAACTCCTGTTGCCCCAGCATGCTTCCCAGTCCCACCTGTTTGGAATTAGCAACATCACAGCCATGCTTCCCAGTCCCACCTGTTTGGAATTAGCAACTTCGATGGTGCTTGTCCCTTCACAACTCATCCCAGCCCAGCTCTGCTAGCAGAACTCTTCTGTTTCAGGCATTGGCTGCTGTTCTTAAATTTCCCCCAGAAGCTGAAAATCTGAATAAGTACTTTATTTTTCCAACCTTCATGTGTGTTTATTTCAAAAAGTTGTTCAGGATTTTTAGACTGCTTCCTATCACAAACCTGCCAATACTGCTTTTCTTTCATGGTTGGGCCCATAGAATGTACAGAAGGAAGAGGGAAGCTATTGGGTACATTGGCTTTCCGTGACTTATCTCCAGGAAACTTGATTTTGGCAAATTGGCCAAATGAGGGCCACCTTGAACTAGGGCTGGTGCTGATAAACAGAATATTAGATGGATGGAAAAGACAAATGGAGGTCATTGTTAACATATCTGCCTGATTAGAAACAAGGGAGATGCAAATTAAAACAATGAGATACCATTTCATACTCACCATTGGCAAAAAAAACAAAAAAACAAAAAAACAAAAAAACCCAAAAAACCCAAAACGAAAAACTACCAAGTGTTGGCAAGAATGTGGAATGTGAAACAATGGGAATTCACAAACACTCCTGGTAGGAGTATAAACTTGTACAGTCATTTTGCTTTGTTAGCATTCTCTAGTAAGGCTTAAGATGTACATACTCTATGACCCAAGAATTCTATTCTCAGATTCAAGGATATTCCTAGCAGTATTGTTCATAATAGCAAAAAAACTGGAAACACTCCAAATACCTATCAGCAATAAAGTGAATAAATAAGTGGTAATCCATTCACACAGTGAAATGCTATTTTGAAAAAAAAGTTGAGGGGGAGATGAACTACAGCTAAGCACATTTTGAGTTTTGGGAAAATCTCAAAAACATAATTTTGAGGAAAAGGTCTAAGTATTGAAAAAATGTAATGGTATGAGTTTACGCTGTCCAGTCTACCCATAATCTCGTTTCGGTTGCTCTCACTGCAGAAAACTCCGCTTCGCAAAGATAAGATGCTGGAAACGGGAGCAGGCTTTTCAGTGCTTTTGTGCCAATCTCAGGATATTCTGCCTTGACTTTAATCCAGGATGTATGGAGATTTGAAGCTGTTTCAAACATACTTTTAAGGCCACTGTCATTTGCAATCTCAAGCAGTTGATCCTATTCTAGCACGGAAAAAGTCGATTCACCTGGCTTATTCACAAATGGGTCGCGGATCCATTCCTTCCCATTTCAGGGACCTTCTGTGGTTGGGACATCATGCTCAAACTCTTCTGAAAGCTGAGATAGGTGATCATGCACCAGCTGGGAGAAAGAAGGCCCTGGCTCAGTCCTTTCCAAAATCTCTGCTAATGTTTGAAACATGCCAAAAATCCCAATGTTCACTTGTTGTTCCCATAATTCCAGTTTGCCTTTGAATGCAGCCACTTTATCTGCCAACTTGAATACAAGTTGTTGCTCTCCCATGAAGTGACAGGTTGTGTTGGTTAAGCAATTTGAATATGTCACACAAGTAAGCAAGTTTTGCGACCCATTCTGTGTCACTGAAATGTGTTTCCAGTGGTGACTGCTTTTCTAAAAGAAATCTCTAGAGGGGCTCTCATAACTCAAAAACTGGCTAGTGATCTCCCTTTAGAAAGCCATTCTCACTTCTGTGTATGAGAGAGGACGTGTGTGCTCTGTGTCCATCTCCTCACAGAGCTGCATGAACAGACGTGAGTTAAGGGCACGTACTTTAATGTGGTTGATAATTTTAATCACATCCTGCAGGATGTTGTTAACCTTAGGTGACATTTTCTGGCTAGCCATCATTTCTCTATGGATGACACAGTGTGTAGACTCACATTCAGAAGCGACCTCTTTGACTCAAGTAGTGAAACCAGAAAGCTGTCTAGTCATGGCAGCCACTCCGTCTGTGCATATACAGACACAAAATGACCAATTCTGTTTTCCTGATATGTGATCATTCAAGGACTTGACTAGTTCTGCAACTGTGATATTGGTTGGCAAAAAATGTGTGCATTACATATCCTCATGCACATCCTCCTGAAAATATATCACACAAAAACAAGCATTGTAGCCTTGTCAACGTCGGTAGACTCGTCAACCTGGATTGTGTACCATGGTGACTCATGAATCCTCTCTATCAATTGTGCCTCCATATCTTCTGCTATTTCATCAGTTCATCTAGTTATGGTGCTAGCCAAAAGAGGAATATGTACCACCTTTTGAACTGCAGCATCTCCTAAAAGTTCACAACAAATGTCCTTCAAAGCAGGGAGGATTAATTCTTCACCAAAGGGCTTCTCTGCTTTAGCCGTGTAGTTAGCCACTAAGAATGATGCTCTCCGTGTAGACACATTTGATGAAATGATGGCCTTCAATAATTGCTCTGTTCTTTGTGTTCACTTTTTTTTTCTCTTTTGAATAACTCCAAAGGCTTGTCTTTTAATGAAGGGTGCTTGGTCTACATATGGTGAAGCAATTTTGAAGGTTTCATGGCTCATTGGATAGCTGGTCACCACATATTATACAAAGCAGGCTTGAATCACCTGTTGCAATGAACCCATAATTTAAATAGGACTTGGTATTTTCTTTTAAATGCAGCTTTCTTTTTGTTGGTAGTCTTAGGGACTTCTGCTCTCTCATCTTTCTCCTTTTTCAAAGAAGCTCTCTAGTGACGTTTGTTTTTTATTCATTTTGGATATGGTTAGCTTGTGGACTTACCAAAACTAACTGAGACAAATATGCAACGCAGGAAAGAGGGGCAGATGGAAGTGGTAAATAAAATAATGGGCGAGACATGCGCAGACTAAAATAATATTGGATTCTGACTTAAAACCTACCACCAGATGCAGCTTAATTGTCACTTGCCACTTACTGATAGGATTTTGATATGCATGTACAAGCAATTGATTTATTATGGTCTCTGTGCAGTGGACCTCTCTGCTAATGTTAATCTGTATTTGCAGCCGCTCTGTAGCACTAACATCACCACTTCAGCTCCACCTCAGATCATCAGGCATTAAATTCTCATAAGGAGCACGCAACCTAGATCCTTCGCATGCACACTTCATAGTAGGGTTCGTGCTCCTATGAGACTCTAATGCCTGATAATCTGAGATGGAGCTGAGATGGTGATGCTAGCACCGGGGAGCAGCTGCTAATACAGATGAAGCTTGGCTTGCTCGCCTGCTCGCCGCTCACCTTCTGCTGTGTGGCCCAGTTCTTAACAGGCCACAGACCGGTACTAGTCAGTGGCCCAGGGGGTTGGGGACTCCTGGATTAGGAGAGCTCTTACTATTACATAGGGCCATTTGAGGGGGCCACTATGGAGTAATCAAATTAGGGAAATGATAAATAAAATGAAGCTATGCTAATGTGCTACTTTCCCCTGCTTATGTTAACCTTTCAACTAATATTTCTGAGTGATATAATGGCCAGGCCAAATTAGCAGGAGAGATATTTAGGCAGATAGATTTTTTTACAGAATAAACTTTTTATTTTAGAAGTTTTAGATTTACAGAAAAATTACCAAATACACTACAGAGTTCCCATATATCCCATACCAACTTTCTCATATTATTATCTTACACTAATATGGAATATTTGTGGCAATTAATAAACCGATATTGATTTACTATAATTAAGTAAAGTCCATACTTTATTCAGATTTCTTCAATTTTTAAATATATTTTTTTCTCTTCCAAGATCTTACCTTTGAATTTTGATTTACTTAATTCCCACTTTCCTACAAATCAAACCATCCAACAAACTGCACAGACTAACTGGATGAATCATTTCCAGGTGGTAGAGTCCTATGATGAGTCTCAGAATCACTGTTAGAAAGCCCAGAAAGGTGACTAATGGTTGATGACTAGGAGAATAGAACCTTGGGGGGAGTGATGGACAATTTCATTTTGGCTCTCTACTAAGTATTTGGCATCAAAAGGAAAAGCATTACTAATTCAAGAAGAGAAGCTGTCCTTGAAGAAGAATATGAAGAACAAACAACACTGATTGGAGACTTTCTACATGTGTAAAAATCTGTACATCTGTCCTAATACGTTCTATTGTATTCTGTGTTGTTCAAACATCTCTAAGACTGTGGGCTTTGAAATCACACTACTTGCATTCAGATGCCTGGCTCCATCACTTATTTCAGGCCAATTCCTTAATATCTATGAGCTTCAGTTAACTCATCTTCAAATTGAGGTAATAATATTAGGCTGAAATGTGAAATGATCATTTTTATAGGTTATCAACATTCAAATCCCAGCAACTTCCTGAGAATTTATACCTCACAAGGTTCTTGAGAGGATTACTTGAGATAATGATAGTCAGATGCTTGGAACATTTCTGGTGCTAAGAGATTGGGGGAAAATTAATCAAAAACAGATCGGGTGAGGTGAAGATGAGAAGTATGAAGGACCAAAGTCAGACTTCTCACTTGTTAAGATTGCATCAAGCCAGCTCTTGGTAAGAATAGTCTCAAGAACATTTCTGTCTTTCAATACTTTGAATTCACTGTATAAATACATTTCTTGGAAAAGGAAGGGAGAAAAGAAGAAAGGACAACCAAAAAGCAAAGCAAAAATTGCATCAAATTAAATTTTGTAAGGGTTACAGAGTGGTATTTGATTCCATCCTCTTTATGTAGCAAACAGTATTTTTAACATTAGCTCATATAATAATAAAGTGGTTTTACAAATGAAGCCACACTATATATTTTTCTATTTAAACAGAAAGAAAAAGCAGCTCTACTGACCAGAACAAGGGCTGATTCATGCATACTTTAAATGTCGGATAGACAAAAATCACCATCAGAATTTGCTATGTCCTTGATAACAAAAAAAAAACCCATGAACATTAACAAATATTGTTGTCTTCCGAAGAAGATGCAGGATTGTACATGGTATCTGTAGTCTTATGTTGTGTGTGCTATAAAAAACTGGTTCATGTGCTTTTTTAGAATCTACATGCCAGTTTTTACTTCTTGAAAAACTGACAAATTAACAAAGCCAACAAAAGAATGAGAATTTCTGCATGGGAGAAATCTTCATAGGTGTTTTTTAACAGGAATTTTATAAAGATTTTAAAAAGCTTTCTTTTTACCCCTTCCCCTATCCTTCCTATTTTCTCTCACACTAATATTATTATTATTTTAAACTCAATATAAAAAAAAACTCTTTCCCCTTTCTTGTCATTATTATGTATTGGTTCACTCATGGAAATTTTGGTAAAATTATCTAAATTATTCCTTAGAAATAAAATGAAGTAGAACAAGGAAGAAACAGATTGTCCAAGTAGGCAAAGAGCAAACTGGAGTTGTTTGAGGAGGGGCATATCAAAGGGTCATTTGTGGTCACTCAGTTTTCTTCCTTTTTCAACTTCCCTGCTTAATTAGGAGTTTATCAACTACTGTGTAACCTGTAGTCAATACCACACTACTGATCTCTTCTTCCTGTAACTTTTGTTTATAACATGGCATCTTACCTGGGCTCCAGCTACCAGCTGCACGTGTGTGAAGTTTGGTAACAGGCTCCTGGAGTCCTCTGTGTCCTTGAGCAGATAAAGCTTTCCCAGGCTCCGTGAAATCCTGTATTTCACCACGTATTGTAGCTGCGTGACCTTGGACAAGTTACTTAATGGCCTTATACCTTAGTTTTCCTTATCCACAAATTAAATTAGAATGATAAAGTACTTACTTTATGGAGCTTTTAATGAGAAAACATCTGTCAAGCACTCAATAAATGTTAATGATGACAGGGATGATTATGATAATGATGACAATAAAGGAGAAGGCCACTTAGATTTTCAACTATATTTCTTAATTTGTCTGAGTCCCAAAAGTGTTAGTGGAAAGAACTTGGTTCATGGCCATATTTGGTGTTCATTCATATAGAGAAATGTTTGATGTACTCATGGCAGGAAGGGTTTAGGGAAGCCAGATTAAAGAAAGGGCAATAGGACCTCCGAAATAAAAATCCTTGTAAGGAAGTAGGGAGTCTGTTACACTTAAGTCACTTAGGTCAAAGTCTAAGTTAGAAGATAGGAAAAGGTTCCTAATACAATGTGTGGCTGTATGTGAACCCATCCTGACTCAGTGTCAGCCCTGCCAGGCTGCTCCATATAAAAGGAATTTATCTTTAGAGGTCCAAAAAACTCTGCTGTAGGGACTCCTTTAAAGAGCTTAACAGGAAAAGGGAAAAAAAAGTGTTAATCAGTCACTGCTTTCTGGGAGCTCACCATCAGGAATAGACATAGAAGTAAGGGATATATAGATAGATTAAAAGAAACATGAATGTATAAAGTATCCATTTACATGATGTGTTTATTAAAGGTAAAGGTGTTTCAAAAATGGAACCCATAAGATTAATGTCATAAGATTACCAGGTGGTTATGGTTATGGTGAAGCTCTTATTTGGAAATGGTAGGGCTTGAAACAAATTTATTTTAGAACTTGGGACAATTTTATTTTAGAGCTTGACCTACTTTAGATTATCATTGGAGGCTGAATCGAGGGAAAGGATCTTGGGTGTTATTGGTTAAATGGTGTCCCTCAAAAAGATATGTTGAAGTCCTAACCCTCAGCACCTGTAAATATTACCTTACTTGCAAATAAGAGTTTTGCAGATGTAATCAAATTGACATGAGGTCATTAGGGTGAGTTCTGATCCAGTATTATTGGTATACTTATAAGAGAAGGAAAACATCATGTGAGAGACATACAGGGAGAACAACATGGCTGATAGAAGCAGAGACTGAAGTGATACAGCTATAAACCAAGCAACATCAAATATCCACCACCAGAAGCTAGGAAGATGCAAGAAAGGAGGCTACTCA
This sequence comes from Pteropus alecto, assembly GCF_000325575.1. Classification (NCBI taxonomy): domain Eukaryota; kingdom Metazoa; phylum Chordata; class Mammalia; order Chiroptera; family Pteropodidae; genus Pteropus; species Pteropus alecto. Next base: position 19,038,645 of record NW_006434839.1, read on the forward strand.
GTCATGGAGCATGGCCCTGCTGGCATCTTGATTTCAGACTTCTGGCCTCTACACTATAGGAGAATGAATTTCTGTTGTTTCTATTTGTGGTGCATTGTTATGACAATCCTAAGAAACTAATATACTCTGGGGTATGCTGGTGGTAACAAGTATCGTTATTATCGATTTACTATTGAAAAGTTTTTTTTTCAGACAGCTAGTCATAGCTTTTTTAAAACTCTGAATGAGTTTTATAAATAAACCTTCACTAAATAGTTGTTCTTGGTAATAATATTAGAATCTTTTCTGTATCTGGCAAAGAGACTTTATTTAATATAACAACTTTTTGCTAGCCAGCCTTTAACTTCTCCATTTCCTGCTTCCTATATTGCCACTTGTTTCTACCTCAGGGGTGATTGGTCTTTGGTGGCCCATTCTAGCATATCTACCATTTTGATCTTGTAACATTTCCCATTGATTTCATGCTATTCTTCCTGTAGTCCATTGGATGTGGATTCTATTCCACTCTGGAATAGTATGTATAGGCAGGTCCATGTTCACATTGTTTCTTGTCTTTCACATGCAAAACAGTTTGTTGCTATGGGTTTCTTGCCTAATTCTAACATTTTGTGGGGGGAGGTTAAAATTAGAAATTCAAATGTAGGGTAGTCTTATTCAGTCAGGTCCCACATAAGGCACTATAAATGAAACCCACCCCAAGCTAGGAACCCTTTATGTTGGTTTTAATCACTCTGTCACTGCGAAACAAGCCAAAACAAAGACTGCTTTTCTTTGGGAACTACAATAGTCTTGAGCCCCAGAGACTCTTAAGGTTGAATCCTAATTCTTATCAGAGCATCCATTAGAAAGCCATTGCTTTGCTTCCTTCTATGCAAGTTTTAATCACCATATCTTTATGTAAAAATCAAGGCCTGCCCTAGTCAAAAGCAGACTGAATTTTGCCTCCAGTTCTATCTTTTCCTTTTCAGGCTTCCTTTTCTATCAACAACTTCCTGTTTCTTATCCCTCTTTGAACCTCTTGGGAGCTGATCTCTCTTTGAAAATCTAACAAACTAACACAGCTAACAGAGTAATGAGAATTAATTTTTGTATGAGAGAAACCTTCCTATGTCCTTTTAAATAGAGATTTTATAAAAATAATATGCTAACTTTAGGAAGAACAGGCTTTAAGGAGTGGAGAAGATTGTTTTGTTTTATTTTGTTTTGAGCAGCAGAGGCCTCAAGATACAGTTTAGATGTACATTCTATTTTAGTCTTTCAGATATTTTTAGGGAATTGAAGGAACAAGAGATGCTTATATTTATAGTGCACTTCCACAGTTAACATTGGTTCTATAGTGCAACGTTTTTTGCAATTATTAGCGTTAACAGTATTTTCAGGCCCCACCAAATGAACATTAAGCATCTCCCTTCCTATTGGCATCTGCTTGGTTGCTCTGTATTTCCAAGGACTATTAACAGAACTGATTTGGTTCAGGAATTCCAAAATAACCTAGAGTTATAATAATCAGACTGCTGGACTTTTTAAAAATCAAAGCAATTATAAGGTGCGTTTAAAGTAAAGGATTTTGTTAACTGGCCATTTTCAAAGTGGCAAATAGAGAGCAGAGGCATTGTGACAAACAGTTCTCAAAACCATGTAATTTCCAAATTTCTGAGCTTTAACATAAATTATTAAGCAGGTTTTGAGAATATGTAATTTGTATTCTTCCATCACTCATTTCTGGTAAATACTAAAGAGTAATAGTATATGACATCTTTCATTGATACTTATTAAATGATGATTTGAAAACACAACTTACTTTTAACAATGCATGTTTATTGAGTGGTTAAATGCATTTGTCTTTAGCTTTTTTATTTTTTCTATCGACAGATGTTTATTGGTGACATTTTATTGTATTCCAGGCAAAGTACTAGAGATGCAAAGATAAAAACGTAGCTCTTGCCATAAAAACTCACAATATAGTATCAACCTAATTATTGTCATAGAGCTTGAAAAGTAAAATAACAAAAGTATGGCAGCACAAGAAAAAGGACCAATGTGGATTTGGTAGATTGGAGAAGATCTTACAGAAGAGGTGATCCTTGCATTGGGTACTGAAGGACAAGTATGAGTTTAGCATACAAATGGAAGGGGCTGGGGCTGATGGAAAGGCATTTCTAGCAGAAGGATCAGAGCAAAAAGGTGAAATTTGGTGGATATTTAAGGGGGACCTGGGTAGGCTGTAAACTGTGATGTCCACAGTAGGCAGAGGGTTGGGTGTGGGTGAGGGCTCAAGAAAAGAAAAATGGTGCCTGCTGACATTTTAGTCTGGTAGAAAACAGCCCTTCCAGCTCTAGCCCTAAAGCCAGACAATTCAGTTTCTCCTGTATGTTCAATGGCACTTTTTGAGCTGCTGTTCCCTCTCTGGAGCTTAGGGCAAATGTTTGTGAGCAAGTACATCCATGTTCAGGCCCTTTAAGAGGATGCCTGGGTCTACAGCAGCCCTCTTTCTCATCTGAACTGAGTCCCTGATGATTTTCACAGCCCAATGTTGTGAGGACTCCTCTTCCTGGCAATGGTGCTTGGGGCTGGGGATCCCGGTGTGGGGCTGGGACCTGTCACTTCTCAGTGAGGACCTCCATATCTGAGATATCCTTCCTGATTATTTTTTAAATTAATTAATTTAATTTTATTATTTATTTTTTAAAAAATTAAGTTTATTGGGGTAACATTGGTTAATATAATTATATAATTTTCAAGTGCACATTATCATTTGACATCTGTATATTATATTGTGTGTTCACCACCCAAAGTCCAGTTTCCTTCAGCTAACATATATATGATCCCCTTTACCCACTTCACCCTCCCCCTACCTCCCTATATTTGACCCCCTTTACCCATCTACCTCCCCCCTCCACCAATCCCCTACCCTCTAGTCTCTGTTTGTTTGCCCTGTTCATTTGTTGCTTTTAGGTTTATATCCCACATATAAGTGATATCATGTGATTTTCAACTTTTT
>NW_006434839.1:19045289-19069751 GCF_000325575.1 Pteropus alecto
TTCCTTGTCCTTGTGTTTTTGTTTTCTTTATGTTGGTTGGCTCTTGTGGGTTTTCCCGCTGGTCTTTCTTGTTTTATGTTATATACAATGGTTCTGAATCTTTGGTATGTGGTTACCATTATGAATATATAAAGGATAGTTATATATATATAGTCGTCCCTTTTCTTCTGCGTGTGCCTTATCTCCATTCCCCTTTGCGAATTTGGATCTTTGCATTCCTTCCTTTTCAGTCATTGTTATCTCAATTTGTCCCTATGTATGCTGAACATTCGTTACTATCTTGTTATAACAATTCTCTTATTATTTAAGCTTGTAATGCTCTGTTCTTAGTAAGGGTTGCATTCCTCTGCTTCTATTTGCCTGATAGTCATTTTACTCCTAATTATGTTTTTTTTTTGTTTTTTGTTTTTTTTGTCATTTTGTTTTAGGTGAACTGATCCCTTTCAGTAGCCACTGGAGACTGGGCAGCCCCACGTCCTTGCCCCATCCCACCTTCTGCCATTGCAGGGTGATTTCTTGGATTTCTCCCTAGTTGTATGGCTTGTTCCTCTAGATCCCAGGTGATTTTTCCTTGCTGCTGCTCCTTGTTTCTGTCGCAGCTTTGATTTAGTCACCAGAGGGATGAACAGAGCCTCTATCATCTATGCCATTTTTTTCCCTCTCTTCCTTCCTGATTTTTAACGACCACATGTGGGTGTGGGGCCAGCCTGTTCTGTGTCTCCACCCTCCTACTAGTCTCGAAGTGGCTTCTTCTTTATATCCTGTTATAAGAGTTCTTTAACTCCTTAGTAAAAGAGTTCTGTTCTGCCAGTCTTTAGGTTGCTCTCAAGGTTGGTTGTTCTATAATTTAGCTGTAATTTTTATGTGGCCATGGGAAGAGGCAAGCACAGTCTTTAACTACTCTGCCATCTTGACCAGAAGTCAAGAGTTCTGTTTTTTATCTTTTAAATTTGAGGTGCTTATTACATGAAGTTATCAAGTAGGCAGCTAAATGTATGAATTTGGAGGTCAGGGAAAGATATGAATTTGGGGTCTATGGATGTATTTAAAACAATAGAACTGGATAATGTTATTTTGGAGGGAGTGAGGCAACAAAAGAAATGGGGCTCCAGGAGTGAACCTAAGATAAATGAGTTTGAGTAGGTAAAAAGAACCCAGCAGAGACTGAGAAGGAGCTTTCTATGATATAAGTAGCAAATCAGGATGGCATGGTGTCACAGAAGCCAGGAGAAGAAAGCTAACCAATGAGGGAGGAGTGATCACCTGGGTCAGATGCTGTGGAAAAATGGTGCAAAATTGAGGACAGATTCAATACCACTGGTGACTTTGAAAAGAGGAGATCAAGTGGAATGGAGGGATGGGAAACTCAACTGAAGTAAACTGAGGTGAGAATGAGGTGTGGAAATAGAGCCCAGGTAAAGAATTTAGGGATTAAAAAATATTCATTTTTGAAAGGTTTTCAGACTTCTGTTATTAATTAAAATGTTGGTAACCAAGGGAAAGGTAACATCCTACAGCTTAATGTGGATTCCTATGTTGTAAGCACTGTCTGTTAGCTCATGACATCCCTTTTTTTCTCTTCAGTCTAGATCTCTCCTTTGTGCTTTGGGTTTATACTTCCAACTTGACATTTGAATGGCTTATAGGCATTTAAAAATCAACATATCTTAAATAGTACTCTTGACTTCCACAACTGCTCTTCCAATTGAGTAAGTAAATGGTGACATAGTTCTTAAAGTTGTCTACTGCAAAAACCTACTAGTCATCTTATAATTCTCTCTTTTCTTTTCCATTTTGAGCATCCAACTTTACTACTACCCATCCAAAGTGGGTCTCTCCTACTCTATCATGTCACCTATCACTGTTAATTTTCTCCTAGTACTTATCTCATGCTATTGTTGTTTAGGTAATTTTTTTTATTTGTTTATTTTGTTTGTCTCCCCTCTAGAATGTAAGTTCCATAAGGACAGGGACTTAATTTTGATTACTATTTTGTCCCCTGTGTTTATAGTAATTAGCACAATGCTAGGCACATGGTAGATGCTCAAATATATTGGTACTCGAATGAAAGAATTAGTGAATAAATAATTTCCCTGTTCGTGGCAGGAACTCAAGGCAAAGAAACAGCCCCTCCCACTGTGGCTGGAAAACAGAAGTGACAAAAATCCATGGTCATCAAAGTTAAACTCTTGAGAGGTTCTGAGACACTGAGGTGATTGGGGCTGGCTCCCTGCCCATGGCACCCTTTCCTTTTCACTCTCCTGGTTAAGTTGTACATTTCTCTGACATGGCAGTAATACAAACAACAGCTTATTGTTTGGTAGTTTACAAAGTACATGCAGGATTACTAATTTAATAACGTGTGAGATAGGGACTAGGTTTTACAGATGGGAAGTTTGAAGAATGAGAGAATATGCTGTAGAGTTAATAAGGGCTGAAACTAGTGTTAGGTCTGCATCCCTGACTCTGGGTCTACTTTGCATTCCACTTGCCACACTCATATTTTCTATCAAAAAAATGTCATATGCAGTTTCAAAGGATGGCAATGTTGTAAGGTCAATGCCAGGTAATTTGCCTAAGTAAAAATCTTCCTGTTGAAAAGAGATATCTACTTTAGAGTTTATCTAGAGTTTATCTTGCTCATTTTTTAAAATCAGAAAAGAAACTGAAAACTGTAATGATTTATAACTTATTGAGACTTTAACATAATGAAATGATCTCACTTACTCCTCTAAATGATCTAGGGAAATAGGTAGAATAGGTTTATTATCCTCATGTTGGAGATAAGTTATCTGAGTCTTAGGAAGGAAAGGGCTCAAGGTTACCCACTTATAGAACATTAATTAAAAGCATGGGTTCTTAGAGGAACATTGCTGTGTTCGATTCCTGGTCCAATTATTTATTAGCTATGTAATCTTGGCAAGTTCCATAACTGTTTGTGTTTCGGTTTCCTCAGTAAAATGGGAATAATAATAGTATACACTTCATCAGGTTGTGAGGATTATACCTGTTAATTACTATAAAGCATTTTGTGTAGTGTTTGGTATATAATAAGCTCTCAATAAATGCCAGCTATTAAAAAGTGCCTAAGCCAGGCCTTGGACCTAGTTCTTCTGGCTCCAACTCTAGTGGTCTCCCTATCATTCAAGTGGGTCTTATTCTTAGAAAAGCAAATTGAAATAAATTTCTTTTGAAATGCTCTTTGCAGGAGCATCTGAGGCCAAAGCTGTCTTGTTTAGACTTTAACTTACCTCAGAACTGGATTGCAAAGCAAAGATAAATACTTAATGTTGCTTCATCTTATGAAATCACTGCATAGAATGTAATTTTGGCAGAGAGTATGCTGAATTTCATAATATCAACATAAAGAGGTTTCTTTTTTTTTCATTTTAATATTTTTCTCCAGAATTTCAGACCTGGAGCAAATGTGGCCACGTCGTTTTGTCACAACACATTCTCAGACTTATTGTGTGTCAAAGGAGAAATCTTTTCTTTCAACTTCAGGTATTTAACATGATCTTAGAGGCTGTATCAATTATTTATTAATATTTCTGTCTTTTTGGGACTGTATCCTAGGAAAATAAAAGGCTGGCATATTAGATTATATGTATAAGAGTTTTTGCAGCATTGTTTGTAACGCTAAACAAAACAATGCAAAAAATCTGGAAACAACCTGAATGCTCATGAAGAGCAGAACAGTTAAGTGACTTTTGAAAACACCCATTGTACAGAATTTTAGGCAATGAAGAAGACTAAGTTACAAACCAGAGGAATGCCTGTGATATATTGCTAGGTCAAGATAAATCCTGTTCCAGATTATGTACATAGCATGACCCTATTTTTATTTAAAAACCCTAAAATCAACATATAGGTATATCTTTCTATAAGCACGAGAGGCATACAAATGAGGTGAGAGAATCTGTTGGAACAGGGTAGTTGAGGGGATTGTTAGAATTTGCAAGAATGATATCTTTTAAAAAATTATATCGTGACATTATTTTACACACAGAAAGCATACATTATTTATGCAATGAAAAGTCTAATAAGAACAGGAAAAAAAAAAATAGTTTCCTTCAGCAACGGCCAATTTATACATTCACTCTCCCAAAACTTTTTTTTCCTTCCAAAACTTTTTGCACCACCACATTTAACACAGAAAAATCTTGTGAATTATAGGAGAAAGCTGTTACTCATTGCTCTTTTGCTGAGACATACTTTTGAGTAAAAATGTCTAACAGTTTATTTCTTCTCTGCTGAATGGTTGTCTGATGAGAAAAACATCTTATTTCAAAATGTTTACCTTAATATTTTAAGAAACTTTGTGTGATATCCTTTCATAGTTAATGAGGAACAAATCGAAGAGAGTTTCTGACGGATATTTCTCTTTGGATAAAATACCAACAAAGACATAGTGGCCAATTTATACATTCACTCTCTCAAAACCCATTGATCTTTTTTTATTTTTTTTTGACTTGTGAGCTATATTAGCATTTGTCTATAGCATCATTTCCTTATGAAATGAAATAGTTAAATCAAATGAACTCATAATCATCTGAATCGTCTGCAAAGTACTATTAGCTAAATTTATAACCTTGCATTTGCTTAGTACAGCCAAAGTTTTAAATACAGAAAGCACAAGAATAAACCAACAGTGACATGTAGAATCTAGAAGGTCATCTGGGCAATTTAGAAGGTGGACTTTCAAGAAGTCTGAGGCACAATTATAAGAGAGAAAAAGTTTTGTGCAAACTATATTAAACATAGCAAAGAAAATTAAGATGTAAAAAACAAGGGACAAGGTCATTGTAAAATATTATAAAAATATTTCTACATAAGATATTTTGCTTTTGTCTTTAGATCAGTTGAAGAGAAAAATCACTCATTTTAAAACAGAAAAAACAAATATAATTTTGTTTGATCTGTCTGCAAAATACCTTAAAAATTTTAAGTTTTAATTGCAGAAGACATTGTGTTAAGAAAAAATTAGAACAAGAAAAAATGGGTATTGATCCCTATAACAAAAAGTCCCCAAGCACAATTATTTCCCTTAATGTAGATATATTTAATTGCATTGTCACTGAAGATACTATTAAGAGAAAACTTTTTTAAAACCAGAGGACATAATAAAGCTCAAGTGACCAGATTTTAATTTTGAGAAATACACTCTGAAAGTATTTTAAGCCATAAGAAATTGCAAGTGAATAGGAACAATTATTTCTGCTTATGTCATACAGAAAAAAAAGCATTCATTTGTTACTCAGAAGACTATTTTATGCAGTATGATTAGTTAAACATCTCATGGCAAATGTTGCTTAAATTCACAATGTCTCGGTTGGTCTTTTACCCAAAGAGAAATATCCTTCAGAAACTCTCTTCGATTTGTTCCTCATTAACTATGAAAGGATATCACACAAAGTTTCTTAAAATATTAAGGTAAACATTTTGAAATAAGATGTTTTTCTCATCAGACAACCATACAGCAGAAAAGAAATGAACTGTTAGACATTTTTACTCAAAAGTATGTCTCAGCAAAAGAGCAATGAGTAACAGCTTTCTCTTACAATTCACAAGATTTTTCTGTGTTAAATGTGGTAGTGCAAAAAGTAAACTGAATAAAAGGAAGACAATGATTCTAAGGCACCCTTAGCTTAGGGAATTTCAAAATAAAGAAGTTTCCAACTAGTTTAACTTTTTCTGATAAGAATCACTTTGACATAGGTTAACATAAACAGGTCGACTCCTTTTCTCAGATTAACATAAACAGATTGTTTCTAACTATTTCACCACAATTTTGCCTCCACGCCTAAAGTTCAGGCAAGCCTAAGTAATCCTATCTTAAGTCAATAAACAGTTCATATTTGGAGATGAGAAAAGCAAGAGTACAAATTAGGAAAGAAAGTACTTTGTTATAGCTGAGATGGTTCTAAATGAAACAAATGGTTATAAATAATGATAAATAGAGCATCTAATTTTGGGTTTAAATACTTTTTACCTTTAATTACACAAACAAACACAGCTGTATTGGTCTTAAAAGCAATGGAAGGCATGTACTTCTACTGGTAGATTTAGCACTTCTGACCAACTAAGACACCAACTTCTTAAAAAAATATGCTTCGTACACTTTACTGGATTTTTTTTTTAAGATGGATTTTTTTAATTGAAAAGATTCTTGAAAAATTTTTAAGTTAATTATAAGCTATTTCAAGCATGTAAACGAGCATAGAGAATAATAAAATTAACCACCACTCAACTTTATCAAATGTTAACATCATGCCACGTTTGCCTCATACTAAAGATGCAAATTTTAATACATTATTTCTTTTTGAAACTTGAATGGGAACCAGAATGGGATGATCCAGAAGATGACCTATAGTGCCTGGGTGAAGCAGTGGTGTCCCAAGAGGTTGGTCCTGGGCTCAGGGTTGTTTAGTGTTTTCATTAATCACCTGGCTTTTGTGTGACTGTGATCTGGTTTGTCTTTTCTTCCCATTACCAGATGAAGAAGATCTAGAACAACTTCTCTTTCTATTCCTTTCAACATGATGAACTTGAATAAGATCTTCTTATGTGAGGAACAGGAGCCCTTGTGGGATCTGGAGCTGAATCTTGATTTTGACCCATGAGATCATGAACATTTTCTGGAGCTGGAACAAGATCTTGACTGTGAACTGGAAGAACTTTTTGAACAGGACTTGGACCTAGACCTTGAACTTGAGGGGGAGGATGCATGTGATAAAGATCATGAATATGAAGATTGAGACTTTGAATGACTTTAACTATTAGGTTTCTTTTTATTATTATCTTCTTCACTGGTATCAAGATTATGTTTTGAGAAATCAGCATCATCTTCATCCTCATCTAATTTATATTTAGAAAGATCTTTAGTCTCAACCTCTTCTCTCTCAGATTCTTTATTTTCAATTTCCTTTAAAATAAATGCTGGATCAACTGCTTTCCCTTTGTATTTTTCTTTTTATGTCCAAACTCATCACATTTCACCATCAGGTTCTTGTCTTTCTATATATTTAACAATTTCTCTTTCATTAAAACCACCACCATATCATGTTCTTTCTTCTGACTTAGCATACCCTGGAGTATTACACATGTTACATTCTGATCTTCTGGCCCAATTCACAGTACTGCAACCTTACACAGCCAGTCATTAGCACTTGGCTCTTTTCTGCAGTGCCTTTCCTATTTTGGGCCTCCCATTTCCATCATCTTGGCCTCAGTTGTTTTCTCCCGGCCACTTCTATTGCGGCTGGTTCTTCTGGTAAAATTTTCATTTCCACATTTTTTGTCAGGGCAAATCCAGTCACTTACTGACGCGGTCAACATCTTGAATGCCACCACCACAGCCTCCTGCAGCTATGTCTTCCCACAGCCCCTTGATCTTGAGGGAACATATTGCTAAGATGTCTTGAGGCACCTGACAGTGAAGCTGTCCATCCTCTTTATGAATCAAACCTCTGACTTTGGTCTCAATAACACAAAGCTCCAACTGAACTAGTACCTCCTGTTTAATATACTTATAGCAAATGCAGAATCAGCTAGCAAATTATATAAATATACACCGATACAGGGTCATACACCTCCCGAATCAATCATAATTTATTTAATTATGTTAGCCTTTTTATTCATAAAAATTATGATACCTGAATTTCAGTGTAGTATGAAGCTAGAATTATGAAACCTCAACCTCAGATATAATAAAAGTGATAAAAGTGATTGTCTTTTTTTCTACTGATTTACTGGTGTTCTTTAAAATGTGTGTTTGATGTCATTTAAGCTGTATCTGTTATTGTCACAACTGCCTATAGGTTTCAGATTAGTAAAGTCTTTGAAATATGACTCTACTCAGCAGAAAGGAATCCACAGCACTTGGCATAAAGATTATAATCTTTGGCCTTCCTGTGGCAAGATTTACAACTGTGACCTTAGACTCTATTTCTTTTGGAGTGTAGTCACTTTAAGTTAACAGTGATGATTGCTTTGAGTTACTAGGTCAGTGTGAATTGCCTAATATAATGTCAGATTCGTGCTTCCCAAGGGCTGGGCAGTATTAGGGACATGAAACAAAGTGAATTTTAATGTCTGGAGAAGGCAGTGCTCTGATATATGAGCCACCCCAGTAACAATGAATTTCCATAGCAAGAGATTTTAACACCAGTTCCTAACCTCTTCCATACTACCCATCCTTTAATTTATGAAGTATTATGAGTTCACATTTAATTAGATGAAATAGTCTGAAATGACCAGGTTAATGAGATGAAGAGAGTTAAAAGCCAGCTCCACCTCAAGGCCAATCTTCCCCTGGAATGATAAAAAGAGGGAGTTGTGTGAGGGATGGATGAAGCAAAGCTGCAAACAAGGCACTCCAATTCTGTTAACTCTCTGCTACCTAGAACTGAGCCGAAGGCTTCCTTCTGCTGCAGTTCCAAATGAACACTTTGTTTAAAATTCAGATTTATATTTGGATGACAAGTAATAAAGGTAGTTTAAGAGTTTGGTTTTTGCTAGTCAGATGTTGCTTCTTTTTTTTTTTAATTTAATTTTATTATTAGTTTCGAGTATACAGTACATTGGTTAGACATTTATGTAGTTTGTAAATGATCCCCCTGATTTTTCTTTCTCTTCTCTGGCTCTATGCTTCTTCATTACATTAATGCTAAGTGCCTCGTTTTTAACAGGAGGAGGTCCCATACGGTATTTGAAAGCAAATCTTTGTCCGACGCACTGTGTTTAAATATGTTGCCAACACTAGATGGCACTCTAGGGTTGCTTTTCTCCTCCGGTTCCAAGATCCTCCACTATTAATTCCTTCCTTTAAAAAGAGCAAACATGCTATTTAAACAAAGGTCCCTGTAGTTGCTCTGTAGTTCTGTTTTTATATTTATAGTCATGTAATCAATATGTTGGAAGAGTAATTAATTTTTAACCTCAGTCCATGGGGAGATCAAATGTTAGTGGAGTTAATGGATGGAACAGGCTTCATTATTCTAAAGTAACACTAATGATAAAACAGGGAAGAAAGAGGAGGGCTGTAAACAATTGTGCCATCAAATACACTCATAAAGCAACAGTGCAATGTGATTGTGGGACGCTGACCTATTGGCAGTCTCCAGCACAGTCGTAGTTTCTGCTTTAGTCAACTAGACTAAATTGAAATACAGTTGACCCTTGAACAAAGCAGGGGTTGGGGGCCAACTCCCCCCACTCCCCTCCACCCCTTGCATAGTCACAAATCCACAGATAATTTTGATTCTCCAAAAACTTAACTACTAATAGCCTTCTAATGACTAGAAGCCTTATCAGTAACATAAACAGTTCATTAACACATATTTTGTATGTTATAGGTATTATGCACTGTATTCTTACAATAATGTTATCGTAAGAAAATCACGAGAACGTACATTTACAGTGCTGTATGTATTTGTTGAAAAGAATCTACATATAAGTGGACCTGTGCAGTTCAAATCTGTGTTGTTCAAGGATCAGCTGTAGTCTCCTAGGGATCTTTTAAAATATTTCCTCTTCCAATCAATGCTGTTGAAGTTATTCCAAATAATAGTTCTCATTCTGTTGACCCTCTGTTTGCAAAGCCTCTCGTCATACCCCATTTCCTAATATTTTAGGGTGATATTAAAGTCTCTTCATGATTTGGGACCTCTGCAATCCTGGAGCATGTACCCAAGTTACAGGATTGCCATGCAATCCTTCATCCAACATTTTTGCAGCGCTGTGTCTGAAAGTGTGCTATGTTCTTCTAAGAGGGGTAATGACCCAGTGCAGCTTCTGAATGGCCTCATATCCATGGGCACGTAAGGTTCTGGATGGGCCCACTCCCAGGACTGGAGTGGGGTGGCGTGGCCAGAGCTGAGGGGCTGGAAGCCAAAAAGGACAACGGACTCACTTTCTTCTATCTTGATTATATCCTCTCACCGCCCCACACCATCCTTGAATTTCCCAACCTACTTTCCAGGATCATGAGAAAATAAGAAAGATCATTATGTTGCAGGCACGGGAGGCTCATAGTCAATTGTACACAAAAGCTCATTATCTATAGACACATTACAATTTCTTTTCCAAACGTTATTATATTCAGATTGACCTCTCTTGATCCTTAACCATTCTTAACCTCTCTTGACTTCTTTGTTGAAGTGATTCTACGTGGAATGTTCTTTTCCTGTCTACTCGTCTGGGCCCGACTTTTGTGCATCTTCTTTTACGACACCTTCTTCATAGTGAATCTCTTTATATGCTGAACTCCCATATTTCTTAATTTAGGTGCCTATTACGATAACCTATGGCAGTTAGAATTTCTATTATTTTTCTTTTCTAATACAAGTGTAAATTATGTGAAGATTTGTAAATCTTTATATCTTCTACATTGCCTAACCATGTGCCTCATGCAATACAGATGATCCATAATGTTGAATTTACTGAAATTAGACAGGATAAAGCTTCATCAAAGGACCCAGGATGGATGGTTATATCAGGAACCACTCATTTTTTGGACTAATTATTAAAAGAGGAAGATTCTTGAGTGGTTTATCCTATAAAAAACTCTAGTTGATATTAGTCTTGTATACACACTGTAAATGAGCTGCTTGGTTGCCTATTGACATCCATTTCCCCTTCTTCCTTAACAGAACCCTGGTTTTTAGATGGGCATGTTGGGGCCAAAAATAAAGGACTACATTTCTGAGTCACCCCTTGCATCTAGGTGTAGCTCTAAGACTAAGTTCTGGTCGAATAATTAGAATAAAACAGAATTCTTCAGAATAAAACAGCATAACTAGAATGAAACAGAATAATTAGAATGAAATGAAATTCTGTCACTTGGGATTACTAGTTGTGATGTATGATGACTTGTTAGTGTATGATCTTTGAGAGCTTATTATATTCAGTTAAGGCTCATATAAACTGAGCTAGAAGAAGTGTTAATTTCTAATTCTTTAGTCTATACAGTGGCTCACTTCCCTTTTGTAGAACAAAAGATTAATTATATTTGGATGGTGGGAGTGGGTGAGCAGAGAGAGGGTTAAAAAAGATGGAAGAAATTAGCTAAAAATTGTTGAGTATCTTTAACCAGCTAGTAACAAACCATACATAATTTTATTTACTCTTTGTAGATGGTAACTTTGCATTTTATGGTGAGGTAATTAACTCCTTCTCAAACTCCTTCTTCTCCCTGACCTCTGAACACTGTAGTGCCCTGGAGTTTCATCCTTGGTCTTCTCTAGCTTCTGTCCCTCAATGATCTCATCTGGTTCCATGGCTTTTACCACCAAGTGCTGATGGTTTTGCCCCTTTAAGCTTCAGACTTACATATTTAAATGACTACTTGGCATTTCTACTTTCTGGCTAAAAGAAATCTCAAATTGACATGTCCAAAGTAGAACTCTTGATCTGACCTGTGACTCCCAGCTTTCTCTCTCTGTAAGTGGTGACACCATCCATCCGGTTGCTAAAGCTAAAAATCTAGGAGTCATCTTTGATCATTCCCTTACTCTCCTCATCCACATACAAGTCATCAGTACATTCCATTAATTTTATCTTCAAAATGCATTTCAAATTTGTCCACTTAACTCTGCCTCCATTCTACCTCACGTCCACCATGATCTCATGCCTGAAGGTATTCAATAGCCTCCCTGCTTTTTCTGTTGCATTGCTACAATCTATTTTCATTCAGCAGCCAGACTGATCTATTAAAAATAGATCACGTCCTCTCTTGTTTAACACTCTTCAGTGGTTTCTCACTGCTGTTAGAATAGAAACCTAATTGCTTGTTGCTTACATTTCCAACTTTGCCTCATGCCACTCTTCCCAGCTCAACATATTGCTCCCCCACAGGTCTGTTTCCTGGGCCTTCAACAGGCAAAGCCCTTTCCCGTCTTCAGAAACAGCCTTTGACTTGACGCACTTCACACTGCTGCTGGCTCATTCTCATCTTCAGGTCTTAGCTCACATTTTGCTTTCTTAGGCCTTTCCTGATTACCCTTTGTCGAATAGTCATTTAAATCTTTATCTTATTATCCTATTTATTCCTTTTATAGCACTTCTAACAATTTGAAATTAACTTTTGTGTATCTGTCTACACATCCATCCATCATCTATCCATCTTCCTTCCTCCCTCCTTTCCTCCCCTTATGCCCCCTCTCTCTTTCTCTCTCTCTCTACTTTGGAATAAATACCATGTGGGGGCAACAGACTTGTCTAGTATATTCCCTGCTGTATCTTCCTTTTTTATAATAGTGCCTGTCAGGCAGAAGGCTCTCAATAATGTTTTAAAATTGAATTAATGGATGATCATATTTATCCACAGGCAAATGGTGAGTAGATGGCAGAGCTGAGATTGGAACCTGGCCCTTTCTTACTTCACACACTTATTTTCATTACAAGACCTTCCTACCAGTCAACCAGGACTCAGAGTTCTCTGCTATTAAAGCAAGGACTATTTTAACTAAATATATTGAAGAATTGCAGTAACGATTTGATTAATTTGTGTTCCCTCTAAATTATTTTACCTGAACTCTACAGATGCTTCAGTTAATCATACATTTAAAAAATGTGAATTATTTAAGTGATTGCCTCAACTCTCATTTTCCTTTGCTATGATGTATTATTCTTTCTATGTATGAAGAACCATTTCCTTTTAAAAATAATGTTGTCCATACCCTTATGAACTAGTTAATTTTCTTTCCAACATTTTCTTTTGGGCCGTTTAGATATGACCTAATAGTCACTGCAATAATGCTGTTGTTTCAAAGGGTAGCGACCTTTTTCTTATAAAAAATTGAATGTGAAAAAAATCACTTCGTACAGTGTGAGAATGCCTGTTTTTCTTGGTCATATTTCATTTCCTTAGCAAGACTATTTTCTTCTGCTTTCCATTGTCAGCAGACAAAAAAGATACAATTAAATCGAGGAAACCTGGCAGAGCCGATTTTGGAAAATGAAGTGAATTCAGTTTCTGATTTGAACAAAGAGCAATTTATTATGTTGGAAAAACACTGCCCTGATGAGATTCAAACTCAACATGTCTCATGTGAGCTCAGGACATCACTTCAGATCTGCATTCATGTTTATCTTTGAGAAGGGGCAGTGATTTCACTCCCAAACTTTGAACTCCAAAGAGGACATGGAGTTGTTTAAGGGTCAGCTATCAGCGAGCACCCAGGCCCCCATGCAGAGGCCCAGGGCCAGATCTGCGGACTTCTCCTGCTCTGAGCTCATTGATTCTAAGTAGAGATTTCTGTAAACAACTCCAGCAATTATGCTGGAGCAAATGGAGTGCTCGGGTTGGTTACAGGGAATTTTATGAGTCAGATGAGTTCTAAGGAGACTTTTGAAATAAAAAAAAATTTTGATGAATCTAATAATTATAATAATATATTTGTATAAAAACTTATTATATCATTTCATATTTACAACCAGCACTGTGGAGATAATTATCTTCATTCTCTATAGAGAAGAAAAATACAACTTAAAAAGATTGACATTGAGAGTCACACAGGCAGTAAGTCAGACTGGACTAAGACCCCTTTCCTAACACCAAGATGGTACCACTAAAAAAGAAGAAGAAAACTAGCATTTGTTTTCTTGACTTTTACTTTTACATATTTCTGGTTTGTGCCAAACTTTGGACCTGTTTGGTGATAATTTTATTTTAGACTCTTCCACATTGAGTCTTTTTGTGGAGCATGGCAGATTATAAATAATAGTAATGATGATGATGACAGTGTTAGTAAAAAATCAAGGTCTCTAGAAATAATTACTGTCACTTATTGAGAGTTTTGCATACATTGTTTCATTCAATCCTTGCACAGTTTTATGAAGAAGCTGCCATTTGTATCTCCATTTTACAGATGTGGAAATTGAGGCTCAGGAGGAAGAAGCAAGTAGTCCAAAAATCACACTACTGAAAAGTGATGTAAATGATTCAAATTAAGAGTGTCTGATTCCAAAGTGTGTCCACCTAACCTCTATGTTATAGTGCTTCTTTCCAGAACTAGAGTAAAGGGTAGGCCTGCCAGGTCACGGAGCACTGAGTTATGACTGAATTAAGTAAGTAATATGATGTCAAGCGATTCAGGTTTCACATGTGCTCCTTATGTAACAGACAAAATTAGGTTGGGTGTGCTCCTGCCAAAAGGACAGTTGGAACGAAGGAAAGTAATTTGCTACAGTAAACAACTCATCTCTGTGGTGTATGTTTGCCACACATAGGTTTAGTTCTGGTCAGTTAAAACTCATCAGTCAGCTGAAATTCTGAAATAATCCCTCATAGAATGCTGCTTATCAGAAATGGGAGATTTATTTTTATTACCTAAGTTGAAAACTCTTTATAATTTTCAAGCAGTCTGGTTCAGAATAATGTAAAAGAGAGAATTTTAGAAAAGTATAATATTTTACTGATTTTTTTAGTATATTAATTCTACTTTGTTAAATGGAAATAAGTAAATCTGTTAATTTTTTATTAAGAGAAAATAATTTCAACCTCATATTTCAATAAAAGTTATAAAAGTTGAGACAATATTTAAAGATTATCAGTTTGAAAGGACACCAAATTATAAGCCAGTTTGGGAGTGATGGTGGTGGTGGTCTAGCCTTATTTATAGAGCTGTGTGTGTGTGTGTGTGTGTGTGTGTGTGTGTGTGTGTGTGTGTGTATACAAAAGGGGGATATTTTTGGTGGAAGTTCAAAGTTACAGAGGTAGAGAAACAGTCTCTTGATGAAGAGATTATGCTGAGTAATAGTCTGGTCAATAAGAAGGAGGCTTTTGAAGGATGTCTTCGAGTATCTTACTTAAGCCACAATTGATTTAAGGTGAAAATTTCAGGAAGAATATACAAGAAAGTGTTAACATTAGTTATCCTTAGGGAGTGAGGATAAAGAGTGTGGAAGAGTGGACAGAAGATATTTCCTGTTCACTTAATATCTTTTTGTCTAATTAAAAATTTTTCCATGAGAATATATTTTATAATAAAAATAAAACAAAATAAGACATAACATAAAGAACTAATTCAGGGAACATCTAGAAGTGGGCATATGTTTTCAAGCAGGAAAACATAATAAGATAGATTATATAATTTTGGCAGCTAGTTTTATATTATAAGGAAAAGTCAATATGGAGAGAGCAGAATCAAGAGGTCAGTTGTTAGTATAATCTTGGAATAAGACATTGTGTAATGACTTCTAAGCCAAGTATAATTTGTAGACAATATTCTAAAGCCCATGTGGAGGATCCACATTTTCTTCGCATCAGAGTATTTAAAACAAAATGATTCAAAGCAATCATAATTTAATTTTGATATGCCTACACTAGAGGGAGTTACATTTTAATTAACAGATTAAATAAAATAATCCATAGGTAAACATATCATCAGAGTAAAAGTAGGAGATAGACTATGAAAGAAAAAAATTATGAAGAATATATATGTCTTTCTGAATTACAAATGAATAAAAAAATAAGTAAGAGCAGCACATGACAGAATTTTGCATTAGATTTTTGTTTTTTCCCTGTGAATCAACCCGGTTTGATGATGGCAGCACTGATTTTTTTGCTTTTTGTCATTTTAAGCATTTGTTTACAGTTTAGTACAATTTAAACAGCATTTCATTAAGCAAGACTAATTCCTGAGAGTATTACCTTAGCCCATTAGCTTCTAGACAGTCATTAATTCCTGTGACATGCCTTGGGATGAGATCATTATTATTACCATTATTATTTTTATCAATTAAGTTCATTAAAAAAATGTATGTAGTTTTAACACTGGATATTTTCTTTCTGAAACATATCTTTTAGTATCTTTGTGTTAGTGATTTCTTGCTTTGCCCATGTTTCCATAGACCCTCTGGCTACCACTGAAGCTAATTTAAATTCTCTAGGTTTAATTCTCATGGTTAACAAAAAATTAGAAACAGCTTTTCAAAAGTATCCTGATAGCATATTTGTTTCTGTAATTTTTCTTTATTGGGAACTCTGAAATAATCTCTAAAGATCACATGACTGACTTCGGAAGTACAGGGTGGGATTTCACAAAGGCTCTGAATTTGGCATTTCTTGTTTACAAGAATTGTTGCCACTGATGAATATGGTGGTTGTTTAGTCACAGTTCTGCAGAAGGAAAGGCCCAGCTTGACTATAATGGAAAGAGCAGATGTCACCAGAATACAGTGGCAAACGTCAAAGTGAGGGCTTTGGCTGGCAGGGAGTGGTCTGTCCATTACCACTTTCCAACACTTTTAGAATTAGCGACAGAAAGAAAACTCATGAAACAACTGTGAAAATTATAAATAACCCCAAAAGGTAAATGAAAGATAATGCTTAAAAATTCCAGGCTGCCCAATGAAAGTAGAAATTGATATTACAGATCTTATGGACCACAATGGAGAACACGAATGGGTGGGAGAGTTAGAGAAAAAGAGTTCTGACATGTTTGAATGCCAAAGATTTTTAAAGTTGATCTCTTTTGGCCTGGTAAAATTTTATGCATTTTTCTCATTCCAACCCAGAGGTCTGAGGATTAGTGGATGTTTCTACCAGCCTGGAAACTCATGTGGTGAAGAGAATGTATGCATGTGACAGTGAAAAAGTGAATGCATAAAGACATGCATTCTTTTCAAGAATAAAATAAAAATTAATTATCATTAATTTGGGTCCAGTGCTTTATTTTATTCTTTTCAAGAATAAAATAAAAATTAATTATCATTAATTTGGGTCCAGTGCTTCAAAATAATGTTAAATTAGTTACTTAAATTAAAATTTTCTGTTTATGTACCCTAAATATGGCCATTTTCATCTCAAAGTTGCTTTTTTAATGCTACCTGGTTTTCAGAATCCTTAATCAGGTAGGGTTTAACTGTCCAGGAGAATAGGACCTGAGCCCTATTCCAAATTGGTCTATATGGGGAACTAGCCATTCATTAAAATAATAATAATAATAATAAAGGATTAGTAGCTATTTGGATGTTTGGATACTAATTTTATATGGGACTAATTAATTTATGTCTTTTTTTTTTCACTTACACATTTTATTGATAAGAAGGAAAATACATTCATCGGAATAGCTCAGAAGCATGCAATGGAGAAATTGGAGAAGACAGAAGTTCCTTCTGTTTCCAGCATTTGTTAAAAATTTACCTTCAAGCGAACACAGTACTAGCTGAACAAGATAGTAAGTTCTATTAATGATGGGCTTTTCATTGCCATAGATATGCTTTTGCAATTTTCCTAGATTTCTGCTCCAAGGTCACATGGTAAGTCAATAGTAGTTATAAACCTCTCAGCATTGTGATCAATACCTTTGGCTGACGTAATCTAGATCTCTGTTGTAATTTACAACAAAGGACAGTTTGGGCAAGCCTCTATTTTATTACCTTCAATTCACCAACTGAAATATTTCACTGGTTTATGACTGAAGTTATTTCCAATTTTTGATAGAGAATTAAAATAGTCCTGAATAAAAATGTCAAATATAAGAAGGAGAAAATATTTTTATGGAATTAAAAGGAATAAGCATTTCTTCTTTGGGGGCATAATGTCTGCAACATATATCTCCTGAAATTGTCTAAAGCACCACAAACATGAATGGTGTGTGACTGTGTGGATACCTGTTCATGTCATCAGATGAATTACAATACTAATAAAGTATTCCTTATCTTCCAAACACACAGCATAAAACAATATTGTACTTAGTCTACTTTTTCCTGACTCTGAATAATCATTAACCATCCATTTGGGTAAAACAAAGGACAGTAATAATCTCTAGATATGAATACTGAGAATTGTGTCTCCTATCATTGTGCTTTTGTACAACTTACCTGTAATTTAGATGGACTGTTTCCCCCCCCCCCCCCCGCCATGTCTTTTATATTCTAGGTCTGAAGGCTAAACAAGAAAAAAGGAAACTAAATTGGAGAGGTGATTAAAGGATAGTAGGGAGTTTGAAGAAAGAAGAAGGGACGGAGGTATTCTTCAGGTGTCCTCCACTATAAGAAAAAGTGCCGCCATCTTGTCATTGTCTTGTCATCATTCTCATCCCCCACTTCACAGCCATATCAATACTCAAAGATGAGGTGGAATCACAGCTCTGTTTCTACTGTATAAAGCAGATATGAGGTGAAGGATGGGGTGAGGATTTGGATTTAAATATCTATAAGGTCCCTTTTAGGCTGGATTTCCCTTTCGGTCAACTGCAGGCTGCCTTTACATGGCTCATATTGTCTAAGACTAAAGATGATAATATCACAATTATTGAGCAACTATGTTGTGCCAGATGCTTTTATACACTAGTTTTTGGTCCTCAAATAAGGGTGTGAAGTAAATAGGATTAACCTGTTTGATAGATGAAGAAACTTAGGTTGACAGAGGTATAGTACTTTGCCCAAAGTAAGTCAGAGTTTGATCTATTTGCCAAGAGTCTTCACTTTGGTATGTTAAACTGTGATGCCCTCCCTGATTTCAAACTATATTACAAAACTATAGTAATCAAATCAGTATGGTTTTGACATAAAAACAGACACAAGATCAATGAAACAGAAAAGAGAGCCCAGAAATAAACACATGCATATGTGGTCAAAGGAAACCACCAACAAAATGAAAAGGCAAACTACAGAATGGGAAAAAAAATTTTGCAAATCATATATCTGATAAAGAGTTAATATCTAAAACATATAAATAACTCAAAAACTCAATAGCAAAAATAAAAAAAAAATCTGATTAAAAATGGGCAGAAGATCTGAATAGACATTTTTCCAAAGAAGACATACAAATGATCAACAGGTACATGAAAAGATGTTCAGCATCAGTAATCATCAGAGAAATGCAAATCGAAACCATAATGAGATATCATTTTACAACTATTAGAATGGCTATTGTCAAAAAGACAAGAGTAACAAATGGTAGGAATGTAGAGAAAAGGGAACCCTTGTACGTAATTGATGGGAATGTAAATGGTGCAGCCAGTGTGGAAAACAGTGTGGAGCATCCTCGAAAAATTAAAAATAGCACTCCCACATGATTCAGAAGTTCCACTTCTGGTTGTTTATCTAAAGAAAATGAAAACAGGAACTCAAAAGGAGCAAATAAACAAGTAGGACTACATCAAATATATGACATATGTAATGATATATGCATGTTTACTGAAGCATTATTTACAACAGCCAAGATATGGAAACAACCTAAGTGTCCACTGAGGGATGAATGGAAGGAAAATGTGGTATATATATATATAAAATGTGGTATATATATATATAAAATATATATATACATGATAGAATATTATTCAGCCATAAAAAAGGAAATATTTCCATTTGTGACAATATGGATGGACTGAGAGGGCATTATACTAAGTGAAATAAGTCAGACAAAGAAATATTGTATGATTTCACTTATATGTTAAAAAAAAAAAAAATCCAAACCAAACTTGTGAATACAAAGAACAGATTGGTGGTAGCCAGAGGCAAGGGATAAGGGGATGGGAGAAGAAGGTGAGGAGGATCAGAGGTACAAATTTCCAGTTACAAATTGTGATGCCTCTTCAAGATAGTTTACAGATCTAAGAAATGCGTAGTTCTAATAATCATCACTAGTTGTGTAATTTTTTCTTCCATTAAGTAGGAGAAACTATTTTTAAATCCTCATTATCTAGCACAGTGCCCGACATACATAGATGCTCAATAGATAATTGTTGAATTAAATGAAATACTAATCAATTTCTTTTATATAATGCTAACTTGTTTCCTGCACTAAATCAGGTAAATTAACAACACGAGATGTCACATTTGAATGGTGCTTATTCAAGTTTTATATCCCTTCTCCGTTTTTCTTTAAGGATGCAACCTGCTGTGTAGGTGAGAGAGCAAAAATATAATTGATGGCTACATTGTGAAATAAAAAGTCCTGTGGTAATTAAAAATCCAGCTAAACTTTGCAAAGGGTTATTTTTCATTCCTGTCTCCCTAGAAAGGTGCCCCCACCCCATGTCAATGTTCACCAAACATCATGGGAACTACATATGTAATAACTCTCTGTGGTGGTTTAAAGTGCTTGAGGATAAGAAAATCCTGTTTCAGTTCAGCAATTACTTGAGAATCTATCAAAGTGCCAGATATTAGAGGTATAAAGATGACAGGTCCTCGTCCTCCAGGGGCGTGAAGTCTGACTGAACTTCCTATGAACATGCATCTCTTGGCTGGGAGGGAGTTTGGCTGTACAGGGACTGAATTCTTTCTCAGTAAAGAATCAGTCCCCGCTGTATTTTCGTGTCAGTTTAAACTTGGGCATTTTTTTTTCTTATCAGATTGCTCCAAAGGGCCACATGATTCCAAGATGATTGAAATATCACCTTTGAATTCTCTTACCATTACAAGAATATTCATGGACATAACCTGAAGGTAGTTTTCTAGTAACTGGGGGCTCCTGAACGGTGGGATCCTGTATAGTTGGAAAGGGTAGTTTTTATGGTGATAAGAAGGCCTCTCTCCTCCAACTCCCAAGTAGGCATCTGTGCCAACTGTGGGGTTGCAGCTCCACTATCATATCCTCTGGTCCAAGGATGCACCGTGCTGGAGAAAAGCATCATGCTAAAGTAGGAGCCAGGTTGAGCTCTAGCAGTTGAAAGATTGTCAGAAAAATGCAGGTAATTTGAGAACTTAGGACAAACCACTCTAGAGACAGACTTCCTGAGATTCAGAGATACAAATTCTTTTAGCTGCCCATGCATTAACTTGACTAAAGCTCTCATAAATGGATGCTCTTGATGCAGCCAGGTGAATAAATCATAGGCTTCCTGCCATTATGTAAATGGATAGTAATCAAGCATGACTAGCAATAACTAACTCTCAGTACACAAGATGATACATCATTTTATTTTAATTGTATGATTTATTAGAACAACTATTAACATACAAAGTACCATTCAGCTTAACTGCAAGTATAGGCAATGACAAGTATCTAATTCTTAGAAGATTCACTCCCACAATCGGTCCAGACACATTAACCTAAGGACACATTTATAAATAGCAAACATGATTTTCACATTGCAGCTTTCTCAAGCATATATACAGGTGTGTAGTCTTGTCGATGGGTTGTTTCCACAAGTTCTTTCTGTTCTCGATGCGTTCATTTCCCTGATATCGGTAGAGATATTTCTTTCTGCAGAGGAGATTTATTTGTCATCCACCATTTACAACACTCTGTGAATTAGTATTACTCTTTACACTTCCGAAATAGTAATATTTGAATTGGAACATCTCTGCAGTACAATTCCTTGCGTTTTCTAGTAAGTTCCCCTACGTCAAACAACTTTTGGTTGTAATCGCTCTCTTGCAACAACAGCCCAACTCTACTATTGGGTTTCAGTGTAACACACCCTCTTTATAGCTTGCTGTGTTAACCCTTGGCTTCAAGTCCTGGTGATGTAATGAGGGTGGGGTGTACTGGCAATCAGTATATTTCTTTATCACAATTTACAGCCATTTAAAATCATGCCATTATTAATCCAAGTCTGACATACCTTTTCTGAAATGTTCACAGTGCAGTATTTTCACGGCCTAACAAAAGTTTTCTTATATCATTAAAAATAAACATTTTTATAAAAATATAATACTTTAAATGTTTATATAGACAAAACCAGTTAGAGTATCCTGTGCCACATGCACTATACAGTAGTAAGCACAAAACCTCACAAAACAAAATATCACAGAAGTCCTGCTCAGAGTAATTGTTCATCCAGGTGAAATGGATGAACTGTCAACTGCCTTTTTTTTCCTAAAATATTTTTGCTTACACAGAACATGTCCTAATGCAAAACTGGACTCCCCAAAAGTTTTATTGTCTCCACTTGTTTGTCGATAGGAAGCTGCCACCTGAGAGAGAGGTTAATATTTCCAGTCCATCGATCGTTTCTTTGTTCTACATATGAATTGTGACTGGAACCAATGAACCTTTCATCAGATGTAGTCTGCTTTAAAAACATGCTAAGTTACCTTCAAAAACACTTATTATCACAAAGTACTTGTTTTATTCTCAGTTGTCATTAAAAAAAATACAGACAAAACATCTAAATATCCACATTCATTAGATCGGAACAGAATCATTATCAAACTGTTGATTTTAAAATGACAATTAAACATTTCATTGTAACTAAAAACTGTTATGAAAACTTTACTATTGTCTATGTACAATATGTAAATGTCTTTATTAAATTATGAACACATTTCGTGTCCTGCTGTTTTGAAATGTTAACTCCATTGCCTATGGATGTTTTCCAATAAAAGGAATGTATATGTAAAAATTTAAAAGAGAATGTTTGCCTAATGGGCAAATGACAACATCAGTAATGAAAAACATTAGTGACCATACAATAAATGAAAGCTCTTTGAAACACTTTAATTCTAAAGGAGTAGCCTGGTCCCAGGGCTGCCTTTTTTGTCCTGGACGTTACCACTTCTGAATGTTCTGTGATCAAGAAGCCTTTAAAATTCAATGCCTCAGTTCCCTGTATAAATCAGGCAGGATCCTGATTTTTAAAAATTTCAACCCAGAATTCAGGTTTTGGCCTGAATTCGACAGGAGCGTCATCACAGCTGCAGGGTTGCCATTGGTCACCGGCCTGTGGGACCAAGCTGCTGGCTCTGATGCTTTGTCAGTTGAGAAAGTTCTTAGAATCTGGTCATTTTAAATAACAATATTAGGTCTTAAAATAGTGCAATTTTGGCAAAAGCAAAAAATATCTGGTGGCCCTTCAATGGCCAAGCAGTGAAAAAAAATATTGAACAAAGTGTGGACTGTTGTTTGGACAGTTCTACGTTTCTCAGAAGGGGGCTGGTGGTGTATCCATCCATCATGTGTCTCCCTCACCATCAACGTTATCTTGTGATGACAACAGCGAAGGGTATGGAGCGACACATTTGACATTCACATACGTAGCGTTTACGTGGACATAGTGCTCCCCGATGAAAGTAGAGAATATGGCTGATATCCTGGAGACCAGTTCAGCAAAGGATGGGCGCAGTTCAGCTTTAGGGTGCCAGCATTTTAGCATCACTTCATACCTGTTTCAGAAATAAAGAAATGTTGTGAGAGACACTTTGAAGGAAAGCATTTCTATAAAAGTAAAGAATATAAGAGCTGCAGAAGATTCTGTCAGAATTCCTACTTACAAGGGATCTGGGCAGTATTCTGGTTGTAAGAGCCTTCTGCCTTGCAACAAGTAAACTGTTATATCAAAGGTGTTGACGTCAGGATAAGGTGGTGCTCCTCTTGTCATCAGTTCCCAGAGGAGCACGCCAAAGGACCACTAGTCAAACATGGGAAGGGAGAATCCAGGTAAGGAGCATGACCACACAAACATGAAAGGTGATCAGTACATCTTGGTGACTAAACTTGGCTTAGTATATTCAATACTTGTGCTGTTTTGAGCAAAAATTTCCTGAAAGGCAATTAGTAAGCTATATATTTTAACCAGAATTAGAAAAAGTTTAGATTATAAGCAAATGTAAAGTATTCAAAAAGAATATCTGAGGTCTCCATGATGAAGATTTCATCTGTAGTTAGTAGAGTAGGATTTCAAAGTTCTCTCTTGTAGGGTCAAATCATTAACGGGTTGCTATCCTTCTCTTTTCCAATAGTTTCACTACAATTTTAGATTATTATTAAAAGAAGAAGACAAATGAGAACTCCAAAATTTAAATCTGTGAGATTTCCAAATGATTATAAGTAGTGTTTAAGAAATGTAACCATATCTAAAAGTTAATGTTAAAGAGAAGGTCTAAATTGGTATAAGTAAAAATCCATATTAAAAATTAGAAATCATAAAACTGCTAGGCAACAAGGCTCTCTATGGAAAACTAATTTCAATAAAATAACTGTAATTTGAAAATATTAAAGGAGGAGATTAATATAAAACAGCTGTATCAATACTTTATAGGGAGACTGCAGGGATGTGGAGAGGTTAAGTGACTTGTTAAAAATTCCCCAATAAGTCTGAACTCACACTGGGATGAACATTTAAGAGTTCTTGGCTTTTGGATCTTGCTTGGCCTACTGAACCTGACCAAATATGCAATTTCTTGATTTAAAGCACTCTACTTGGAATACATCAAGTCATATATTATCTCCTCCTGGACATGTGCCAAGGTGAGAATGACACAAAGAGAGTAAGTCAGCATGTACAGGTCAGTCACTTCTGGGCGGAGGACCCAGGAAATCAGTTCTTGCTTAGCAACACTTCCAGGACACTCACAGACTAAGAAAGAAATGGGGGTGGGGTGGGAATGAGCCCCTGAGAAAAAAGAAGCTTGGAGGAGGAAGAGAATACAGACTAGACAGGCGGGGTAAGAGAACAGAACATCGAGAAGCAAGTGTAGCTCATAATATTTAGCGAGAAGAAGAATAAAGTATGCCTTTGAACACTGCAGCCAAAAGAAAGAAACTAGGTAGATTTTGTAGTT
>NW_006434839.1:19069843-19092442 GCF_000325575.1 Pteropus alecto
CAGGTGGGAACTACATAACTTTGGTGTCTTCTGCAGCCTTTAAAAATCAAAGTTTTCAAAGCCTGAAAATCATGAGTCACTTTTGACAACTTAATTGTGTTAACCTTCGAGTTCTAGAATTTTCATTGAAATTTAAACCAATTTAACAAGTATTTGCTGACCTTCGATGGCACACAAGGAGGATACTATCCAAGTTACTAGATACACCCAAAGCTAATTTAACAAGGTTAAGAGTGTTATGTAATTAACTGTCAGATAGAACAATATAATAGAATAACTGTAATATAGAGCAATAATAGAAAAGAGGTACAAATGCTGTGAAAAGTCAAAAAGATAATAGTGGGGTACTGAGAAGGTTTCAGGAAGAAAGTGACAGTAAAATAGGTCTTGAAGAATGGGCAGAATTTGTTTTACAGGTACATGTAATATGAGGGCAGACAGAGTGCTCTGGATGGAGGGAGTGGGCCCAGGGGTGACGGTACACATGTTTTTATTGAACTGTAAGTACAGTAGGTCACTCTGTTTGGTGTATGGACTAGGTAAAGGGAAGAGGAATCGATAGGTTGAAAGGGGACATGCTGTGGCATTTGTGAGTGTTAAAAGTGGGTTAAACTGAAATCAATGGGACGTGACTGGAGTTGAACTCTAGGAGATTGCATCTGTAAACACTATGCTTTATACGAATAGGAGAGGACGATCCACAAGGCAGAGGCCAGTTAGGAGGCTTCTGAACAAGAAGAGGTGAGAGGTGCTGCTGCATGCCGTCAACATGGGAGCCTATGAGACTGAACTCCTGAATTAGGGTGGTGGGAGAGGGTACGTGTCATATAAGGAACTGGGCATGGGCATCATGCCCTTAAGGAAAGATTATCTTATCTAATCCTTAAATAACCCTGTTACAACCTCGTAATGTAACTAGTTTTATAGATGCTTTAAGGATGAGGAAACCAAAGTTCTGAGAGGCCGATTACATGCCTGTGATCAGGTCTCCCTAACCAATAGCCTAGGCTATAGGTTTGCCTGGAGGCAAATTCACCAAAAAGGGGACAGAGTTGAGTAAATTTCTGAGCAACAATTTGCATTCAGAGGACTCATGGGACAGAAGAGGTGAAAGGAGAGCAGTTTCCAGGAAAAGCACTGTATTGTCTGCATTCCAAACTCTCTTTAACAACTTTGGACTGACAGGATAATGGGGGAGGGGCAGCAAAGGAGAATGATGCTGACCAAGAGAGGTTGGGGGTGGGGGGTGGGGGTGGGGAGAGAGAAAGAGGGAGAAGGTGGTGAGTAGTGCATGTACATCAAGAGGATGGGAACAAGTCAGTTTTAGTTTCAAGACAAGAAAGGTCTACCATTCACACATGCTGTGTTAATGGTCAAGCCATTTCTGAACACCTTAGCACCAGAAGTGAGCCTATCTGAAGACTCTCTGCTTAACTTTATCAAAGGTGAAGATCAAAGCAGTCATTACATGTGAGAGACTGTTATAAGCTATACAAAGTGATAGAAAAGGTCACTGCTGAGGTAAGCAAGGAAAAGACAGCGCTGAAGTTGACTATTCAAGAGTAGGTAAATTGAGATGCAACACAATTTGTAAAAATCACAATTGATAAAAAATGGATAACTTGATAAAGTTTTATCAATTGGTAAATTGATAAATTTTCAATAAAATTAACTTCTACTCTTTGAAAGATACCAGAAAAATAATGACAACATAAATAAATATATTTGCCTTTAGAAAAATATATTTGCAAAAACATGTACCTGATAGCACATACCCATATCCAAAATATACTAACAATCCAGCAATAAAAAAATAAACAACCCAACAAAAATCCCCCAGAAAATAAATTCTAAACCTTAAAATATTGGGCAAAAATTTGAGTAGACACTTCATTAAAAGAGGCATAATGATGGCAAACAAGCACATAAAAAGATGCTCAACATCGTTAGTCATTAGAGAAATACAGATTAAAAAGAAAACAAGGTACCATTACAACCTATTCAAATAGCTGAAACCCCTAAAACTGAGAATGGCAAATGCTTTACAAATGAAACTTATACATTACTGGTAGGAATATAAAATAATACAGCTTGTGTGGAAAAACAGGTGGCAGTTTCTCATAAAGTAAAACATACACTTACCTTACAACCCAGTAATCCTACTTATAGATATTTACCCAAAAGAAATAAAAATCATGTTCACACCAAAACCTTTAAGCAAATGTTAAGGCAGTTATAATTACATATAAATAATTGCCTAAAGCTGGAAAGAACCCAAATGTCCTTCAGATGGTAAATGGATAAACAAAATGTGGTACGTTTGTATGATACTACTCAGAAATAAAAAGGAATAAATTACTCTGCTATGGAAAACAGTATGAGTTTTAAAACATTAAAAATAGAACCACCATATGATCCAGCAATCCCACTTCTGGGTATATAATCAAAAAATTTGAAAACAGGATCTTGAAGAGATATTTGCACACCCGTGTTCGTGGCAACATTATTCCAACAGCCAAGAGAAGGAAGCAACCTAATTGTTCACTGAGAGATGAACATATAAAGCAAGTGTGGTAGATATACACAATGGAATATTATTTAGCCTTAAAAAAGGAAAAAATCTGTTGTATGCTACGACATGGGTGAGCCCTGAAGACATTGTACTGGTTAAAATAAGCCAGTCACAAAAAGAGAAATAATACATGATTCTACTTATATGAGGTATCTAAAGAAGCTAAACTCTTAGAAACAGAAAGTTGAATGGTGGTTGCCCAAGAGGCTGGGGGAGGGGAAAATGGGAGTCGTTCAGTGGCTACAGAACTTCAGTTTTGCAAGATGAAGAAGTTCTAGAGCTCTATTGCACAACAATGTGCATATTGTTAACGTTCCTGTACTGACACTTAAAAATGGTTAAGATGGTCAATTTTATGGTTTTTCTTTTTTTTTTTACCACATAAATAAAAAAGGCATGAACTACTGATACATTGATACTAGTGACACAAGTGCATTATGCGAAGTGAAAGGAGAGAGACTCAAAGGCTACTTACTGTAAGATTCTACTTAGATGATATTCTAGAAAAGATAAAACTATAGAGACAGAAAACAGACCAGTCGTTTCCAGGTCCTGGGGATAGCACAGAGCTTGACCACAAAGGGGCACTAGGGCATTTTCTAGAATGACGGAAGTGTTCTACATCCTGGTTGTGGTGCTAGTGGTAGTCACACCACTGCATGCGTTCTTTAAAACTTGAAGAACTGTACACCAAAAAGTTTGAAGAGTTGGTAAACTGCATGATGGAGATGCCATTAATAGAAATAAAGAAGTGAGGTACTGAGAGTTGGCAGGAAAGAATTTGACCTCAAACATGGCAAATTTGTGATGCTGATGAGAACAACCAGAAAGAGAGATTCAAAGGTGGTTATTGATGGGAATGGTTGAAATGATTAGGGAGGCTGACACTGGGAGACTAAAATCCTGGGGGATAGTTGCATGTAGGATGTGAGAGAAGGAAGAGAAGCCATTGAGGGTAGAGAACACACAACTGAGAAACAAGAGGAAAATCAGATGGTGCAGTGTCCCAGAAATCAAAGGAGGAGGACATTTCAAGAAGGAAGGAGTTGCCAACAGTGTTAAATGCTGCAGAATGAAGCTGGATGAAAAAGCCAGCTGGTTGAACCACTGGGAAGTCAATAATGACTGTAATGAAAGCAGGTGTACTAAGTGTGAAACACTGTACAGTATTGGGTATGAGTAATTGCAAGTGTAGTGACACCCTCATTTTGTTTGAATGGACTTGAAGAGCATCCAGACTTTAGCCAAACTCCATCTGAGCACTTGCAGCAAAGTGGACCTTTTTATAAGCAGGCAAGTTTTTATGTGTAGATCTTAATATACATACAGCTTATTACATGCTTTTGGAAATGTTCCATGTCAACATTCAAAAGATTGTACTATCTTGGAAATAAAAAATTTATGCAAATTTATCCATGCAATCAATAACCATTTGCTAAAGCAGCACTGTGTATGGATTACTCAGGTTCACCCTTTATGTAGTACAACATCCTGTCTTCCAAAGAGAGGGAGAGAGACATAGGACTACATAGCTATAAATTTCCAGTCAAGTATTTGAGTGATGGTTGATCTGTGAGAAGTGTTAGCCTCCATGTGGTGTATGTAAATTTGTAGAGGTAGGTGTGTGTGTGTATGGGTGGGTGGATGGGTGGCAGCCTTGTCAAAAAGCTCAGGATCCTAACTCTTACCTTGAACATCCAAAATTTCATCAGACTCTTTTTGTTTTAACAGCTTTGATGAGGTATAATATATGTATCATAAAATTCATCAATTGTAAGTATATACTTGATAATGTTTACTAAATTTAAATAGTTGTGCAGCCAGCAACACAATTCAGTTTTAGATTGATTCCAATACCCCAGAAGGTTTCCTCATGCCCATTTCTAGTCCACCTTCACTCACATCTTCAGTCCCAGGCTCTACAGTTTTTTGTCTCTACAGTTTTGCATCTTTCTAGAAATTTTACATAAGCGGAATCATTCAACAGGTAATCTTTTGAGCCTGCCTTCTTCCACTTAATGTTTTTGAGGTTTATCCACATTGTAGCATGCATCAGTAGTTCTTTGCTAAATGGTATTATTCCAATGTATATATATGTCACACTGTGTTTAGCCATTCACCTGTTGATGGACATTAGGACTGCTCCTGGGTTTTGGCAGTTGTGAGTAGTACTACTGCAAATATTTATGTACAAGTCTTTGTGCGAGTGTATATTTTCATGCACTTATTGGCTAGCTTATCATATACCTCTTTGGCAAAATGTCTACTCAAATCTTTTGACTATTTTAAAAAAATTAAGTATTCTGTCTTCTTGTTGGGTTATAAGAGTTGGTTCTGGCTCTTAATGTTAGACTAACAATTAAGTTTGAACGAACAGTATGCACTTTGAGGATGGGTAAATTCTCCCTACCTTATACTTCTACTTGCCACCATCACAAACATGTCCCCAGCCTACCTCTCTAGTATCCACTTCTTTCATCTCCTCCAGAATCTTTCAGGATCAGAATCCCAGGCATTACACTCTACCATGTGCTATCACATTCTCTTCTCGGTCTTACCCACCCCGAAGTCCATTTCTCTACCACGCCCTGTGGCATAGTCATTTATTGAAATCAAACTCCCTAGTCACCCTCAACTTGTTTTCTAATGTCTCCCTCACTTCTTCATCGTAACTGAAACTTGTCTTTCACCTGATGATCACAATTTCTTTGAAACTCTTACCAATAGAGGCCATACCTCTCCCTCTTGACTCACACAAAAGAGGGTAGATGGCTTCTGCTTCCCAATGCCACATTTAAATCTCTGTCCTTGTTATCTCTCAATAGCTGCCAATGCTTTCTCTTTTGAAGTCTATGTTCTCCATTAGCATTATTTTCTGCCTACTTTGTTTGCTGATATCACAGGTTTGTGCTTTTTCTTTTTTCCAGTTGTTATCCTCAAGGACAGAAATGTCAATGTCTCTCTATGTCCAGATAGCATAGTCCTCTTGACTTATTACATGCATGTAGAATAAGTAAACTCTCTAGTCCAGCCAACACCCAGGCTCCTCAGTACACTCTAGACCTCTGAAGCTGCTCAGCTTCTAAGACCTTCCTTGTGCACTGAACAGCAGTGGATCCTGTCGAGCATCCCGTTTCTTCCTGAAATGTTATCTTCTCTGGCTTTCATGATGGTCTCTTCTCCTGGGTCTCCTACCTCTCTGCTTTTCTCCCTCACTTCATATATGTAGGTTCTCTCAAATAATTGCTTTCATGCTCTTAAAAGCATATTTCCAAACTTGACTGCTGTCATGGACTGAATTCAGTCCTTCCCAAATTCATAGGTCATAGCTGTAACTCTCAGTGTGAGGGTATTAGGAAGCAGGGCTTTGGGGAGATAATTAGGTTTAGATGAGATGGATTAGTGCCTTTATAGGCAGACACCAGAGAGCTTGCTCTTGCCCTTTCCTTCACATGAGGACATAGTGAGCAGGTGGCCATGTCAAGTCAGGAGAAGGGCTCTCCCAGAACTGGACCATGCTGGCACCCTGATCGTGACCTTCTAGCTTCCAGAACTGTGAGAAATAACTGTCTGTTGTTTAAGCCACCTAGTCCATTGTACTTTTGTCATGGCAGCCCAAGCCGACTAACTCAATGAAAGAGGCTGTACAAGCTGCAGAGTGACTGGCCGACCTCTCCGCCTAGATGTCCTACTCTCAAGTCAAACTCAATACGTTCAAGGCTCAACTTGATATTTTTCCTCCTAAATCAGCCTTTGCTCCTGAGCTTCACATATTTGTTACTGTACCAGTGTATAACTTGCTTACCTTTAACTTTTATCAATTTCTTGCTGAATATTGTCGATTCTACCTCCAAAGTACCTTTCTTTCCATCTACTTTTCCATTCTTACAGTTTCTATATTACTTCAAGTTCTACCTCTCACTTTGTCTTTCTGTATCTAACTCTCCCAAATCATTTCACAGAATGAAGGAAGACTGTAGTTTAATCTGATTATACTTTTTTACATGGCCAGAGAATAAATTCCAGACTCCCTAGTTTGCTCTCCAAGGGCCTCAATGATCTAGTATGAATATATTTTTCTCAATTTATTCTCATATCTCCCCTCTGTGCCCTCCATTTTTGCTAAATCACCCATTGCTTACTGTTTACTTAGAACTTTAAAGGTATGTCTACTTTCCTGCTCCCTTGCCTCACTTGGATTGGTATTTATTTCATTGCCCATTCCATTCTCCTTTAAGGTCCATTTTAAGCACCATCTGCCCTACCAGGTGGCAGGGCAGTGTGGCTGTCCAGGTCAATATCTCTCCTACTCTTGGTACTCAGGTGCATGCCTTTTGCAGCTTGTTCTGTGAGTGGAGGACGACCTTTGCAGATGAAGGAGAGCGTGTTCTAACTAGGTGCAAGAACAATGTCTTCATTGCTAGACCTGCCTTGGTTATAGCTTCCAGCTCTCTCAAGGTGGAATTCTTGCTGCCATGAATTGATCAATGAATGGCTGGGCTAATCCCATTCTAATCTGTGTGACAGCTTTTGATGGACAATGCCTTTTCTTCTCTGGTGAGTTAAAGCTCCTGGAGGACAGAGTCCACACCTGGTTCAGCACTGGGCTTTGTAAGGATCCAGCATGGTATCCTACTGGACAAATGCTTTTCAATAAATGAATTTATGAAAACGTACTATGGGTATCTGTTAGACGATCAATCCATTTTTACTTATGAAGAAAACTGAATTAGTAGTGTTAAAGGTTTCATTTCTTCTTAAAACTATTAAGTAGCCATAAAACTACTAAAAAAGTTGGGTATTAAAGTAAAACAGGAAAAGGTGAGGGGTGGTTAGTACATTACCACATCTGACTTGGTGGTAAACTTCTGAGTTTGCAGACTCTCTAAGGCCATCCACTTCACTGGCAGTTTTGCACCTGTTTTGTTGTGTACACTGTAGTATTCTTTATCATACATGTCTCTGGCAAGACCAAAATCAGCAACCTTGACAGTGAATTTTTCATCCAGCCTACAGAAAGGATAAAAATTATTACTGGTGGCTGAAATAGAATAATTTACAGTGATGCTGCATACCTATAGATTAGAACAAATGACTTCAGTATTTGAAATCCATAAATCCATAACTTCTGCAGAGAGGGCTTCCTCTGGTCTCAATTGACTAACACTAAATTACAATGAAATTCTTTAATAAAAATGCTTAACATTTACATTACAAATTCAACAGGCCAAGGAAAGAGATCATGAATGATGTGGCACAAGAAAATTCATTTGCTTTAGTAGATCTGGAGAAATAGTGACATTGGCTCCTCTCCCAGCTTTCCCTGGTTGCTAAGTCAAGTATGCCAGCTGACTAACCAAAGCAATTGCCAAGATTCACTTCTCGACTAATTAGCAGTACTTAGTGTTATGGGGGAGACATGCCAGGGACTGTTATTTTACTTTTTCATTCTCAAATGGGCTAGGTTAGTACATAAAACTCATCTATTCCACCACTAAGGTAATACAGAAACAGAATACATATTAAAGCATCTAAGGACAACATCGAGGTTTTTCTACCTGAGGCTATGTATCCCTTTGTTTAAGCTGGCTTTTATGTTGTTATATTGACCAAAACCAAGGTAGGAAATTAATAGCACAGCTCTCATTCACACATACCGTAAGTCATGAATCAGTGCTACGCAAGGGAAAGCACTGGATCAATTACAAACTGTTGACTCCTGTATTACACAGCCCAGGCAGCCAGACACAAAGTTCTTTTGTATATTCATTCCCAAATACCATTTTTGGTAGGGCTCTTACAGGCTGACTTCAAATCCACTCTCGGGAAGTGACAATATGTTGGTATTTGTGTTACCAGCCCTCTCCTTTACATTGTAAAAGGCTGAAGATCAAATTCTACCTCCCAACACTAATGCAGTGTGAAACCGCAACATGGGGTGGGGCTACTTTTGGGAAGGAAAAAGGAAAACAAAAGCACACAACAGCTGTTAAGACCCCCCTCTTGAGAATCCCTTTTAAATTCTCCATTTGATAAAGCCCGAAAGCCACCTACATCTCCAGTGCTTACATATCTATTTAAAACTCTAATGTAAATAAAGAACTTTTGCAGAAGAGGAGAAAACGTCCTCACTAGCCTTAAACAGTAGGAAACAGATTCCTCTTTGTCACTGAATCTGGTTTGTGGGCAAAGAGATTCTTATACTTACATACAGTTTCTTGCAGCCAAGTCTCTGTGGACAAACTTTTTGCTTGCAAGATATTTCATGCCTTTGGCTACTTGAAGACCAAAGCCAATAAGATCTTTGACAGTTGGGTTCTGCAAAGGGAATTGGAAATGCATAAACTAAATATTGACTGTTGTAGCTAGGACCTCAGAATTCTGAAATGTTTGTAAGAATTGATCTTGTTTATAAGAATAACTTGTGCCCCATTGATAACAGCAATTACTTAAGTATCTACTGTTTGCAAAGCGCCTGGCTAGATGTTTTTATACATTTTGACTAATCCTTATACATTCTGTAAGGCAGTTTACAGAAGCTCCATTTTTCAGATAGGGACTTGGAGGTGTTTTAAAATGTAGGTTTTATTATTATTTAGGTATGTTGAGGCCCATTGATGGCAGAAGACTGCCATAAAAGATAGTGTGCTAAAATTCCCAAGAAGAGAGGGCTTGCCCTGCCATGCAAACCCACACAGGGAAGCACTGCAGCTGGGCAGGTCACAGAAAGAGCCTTCACTGTGGTTTATGTGGAAACAAATGGGTAAGGCAGAGTAAGCAGGTTTAGAATTGGCTAGTTTGAATGATTTCACCTGCGAGCTTCAGGGTGTAGGGGCTGTCCCCGGCTGTCTGGTACTGACACTTCAGTGGTTAGGGCAAGGGAATAGTGACCTAGAATGTGAGAGCCCTTTAAAGGAGGTGTTTGGGATCTGGGTTCTGTGTTAGTTGGTTTACATGCTCTTTGAAAGTAAGGTGTATACCATCTCTGGGAATCTGCTAGTCCTGGGAAGGGCAGTCCCCCCAGAGCCAGCAAGGCCCCAGAAGTCAGAGCATCAGAAATACAGGGTTAATGCAGGAAGTTCAGAGAGAAATAAAACACCTCAAACCAGTCAGATGGTAAATGGTGGATTAGAATTTTAACCTAAACCTTGTAGGCTCCAAAGCTCACACTGTAGTGATGTCAACCATACCAGAAGCCCTCCTAGTGGTACTGAGCACCAGCTCACAACTCCAGGGCATGGTCCCACACGGAGATCAGGAAACCTCATTCTTCAGAAACTCCACCCATGAACTTGGGTGGACAGAGGAATGTCTTTAGTAACTGTAAGAACTATAACTGAAATTGCACAGATGTCACTGTGGCCAGCAGCTCTACCGACTCCTGGCCATCAGGAACAGGGTGTCTCTTCTTCAGCAGACACACTGGAGTTTGTGAGCCTAAGAGGCAGACAATGGGGACCCTGTAAGGAGGGCCACAGCTCTGCCTAACGCACACAGCATGTCGACAGGCCAGTTTTTTGCATTTTAAGATTCTCTTTAAGACACATCTGTATCAGTGGTTGTCATCAGAATGGGCTCCTTGAGTTATAAAACGCCATAGCACTGCATAATAAGATATTTCTATCATGCTTTAACTCTGGGCGAATGTGAATAACACCCTAGAGAAGGTAGCATATCCAACCAGATGAACTTATCAGGGTAATGACAGGAGTCAAAGTGGAAAAGTGGGATCTGTCAGGGCAACTTTGTGCTTTGTAAGGTAAATTCACCCTATCTGCAAACATTCACTGTCAGACAGTATTTTATTCTTTTGGCTGAATATAAAATATTACTTTACCATCCCAGAGCTTATTTCCTCTGAAAAACTGGCCCCGTGTTTTTGATCAAGAGTAAAGCTACTTCATTAACTCTCACAGGGGCCTGAACACAGTAGACAAGGAGGAGCCCGAGGCCATCTGTGACTTCAATTCTGGGGACTCCACCTTTCCTCTGGTTCTGGTCTGGCCTTCGCTTGCTCACCGTTTAGGTCCTGGCATAAATGTCAGTAAGAAAACTCTCACTTGCAGGAAACTGAGAATCTCTTTTGTAACCCTGAGCTGGCTTACAGTGAGTTCATCAGTTAGTAAGCTTGATAATATACTTACATGAGTCTCATTTCTAATGAAATTTCGAAGATCTCCATGTTTCATATAAGGTAGGACCACCAATGGGGACCCCTCACTTCGAAGGCAGATTCCCAAGAGTGAGAGGACATTGGGATGACTAAAATCTTTCATGATGATTCCTTCGGTCAGAAATTGAGAAACTTCTCCTATGTCAGTGATTCCTGAGAAATCCAGCATAGAGACATTGATTTCATTATGGAACAATGAATACTTTGTCATGTTCAGATAGGGAGATCAATGCAATGT
Organism: Pteropus alecto; assembly: GCF_000325575.1. Taxonomy (NCBI): domain Eukaryota; kingdom Metazoa; phylum Chordata; class Mammalia; order Chiroptera; family Pteropodidae; genus Pteropus; species Pteropus alecto. The sequence goes on from NW_006434839.1 coordinate 19,080,827, forward strand.
AAAACCCTTAGGGCCCCATCTTGTCCTGATGCCTCATCCTCAGAGTGCTTTTTAACAGTACACCTGAGTGAATGATGTCACCCTTCACTGAACCTTCGAGTCACCATCTACACCTATTTTTGTAAGAGAGAGTTTAGCAATCAGTTTGTCTTGTTATAGAACAACAGTTCGTCTCATATAGAAAAAGGAGAGGAAATCCATTCATATAGTGATTGTACAGGGCGGGGGTTGACAATCTTTTTGTGAAGAGCCAGACAGTAAATATTTTTTGTCTTTATAGGCCACATAACTTCTGTTTCTGCAAATACTCAACTCTGCATTGTGATAAGTGGCTAAGTCTCAATGAACTTTTTTAAAGAAAACAGACAGCGGGCCACAGTTTTCTGATCCCTAAACTGTGAGGATTTGAAGACCAATGGTTGTTATATAACTAAGTAGACTTTTTTGGTTTCTAAGAATTTCTAATTATTTCCAGGATCCTGAGGGCTGGACACTAGTCAGCATTAATGAAGAGATAAAGCCTTTAATTTACTTATGTGACTAGTATCAGTGTCACTGATGCTATCCTTTTACAGATGCAACACATTCTGAAATCTGGAGGTCCATAGAGATCAACACACACCAGGGACAGAGAAAGATTTCTTGGCGTTAGACTTGTTCTTGGTACAACTGGCAGTGGTACTTTCTCATGAGGCAAACTGACTGACAATCATACTTAATCCATCACAGTTTGTTGTTAGGTTTTATATAAACTGTCCCTTTAATTACCTCATAGTCAGACTTCCAACAAAATCAGCCATATAGAACACTGCTCAGCTGTGTTCTATAGAACACTCACTGCTCAGGAGATTTAGGTGTAAAAATAGGATGAAATAGTTCTGACAATGATGCATCTTGCAGAATGAACTTTTACTTGGGCATTTAAAGCTTATTAATTCCAATATAAATTTTTAATATAGTTGGTTAACATTTTTCAGGACAGTGCAAATTATGAGCATAAATTTGGACATTTAGAAAAGGCAAGAACACTGACGTGACATGTGAGACCTGTTAGCAAAGGCGGAGGCAGGAAGAAAGACTGATTTATGGCTCAATTATGGCTTTGAGTCATCAGTAAAGTCTTAGTTTATGTTTGGAAGCATCCCCTATTTCTTAAACAGAGTATGCATTTCATTTTAAAAAGATTTTCTCAATAATTACTAAAATAAAATAAATGTTGTAGCATTAAAGGGGGAGAGGTTGAGTTTCACTTGTTTAGGAAATTCATTTATGTGGAATACCTTATTCCCCAAAAATGTGGATTAATGAGGTATTACCACGTTTTCAATTTTTCAAGTCTCTGCCAGCATATTTTTCTCCTGTTTGTGTTGTTTCACTTTTTATCTTTTTAATAGAAGTTGTGGTTAAATAATAATTATAGTAATGCCTCTGGGTAAAATGAGTCATTACTATTGTATGTGCCAACATACTCCCAATAGTTTCCACAAATGTCATTTGCAAAACAAATATTATAATCCAAATATAGTTAAATGATACTCAGCTCATCCAAGAGCCTCATTTCTCCTATCTTCTAATTTATGAGGGCTCACAGGGATAATTTTTGAGGATATATTTCAGTAAGAATTTAGACCAAAATTTCAGGATTAGATCCATAATTGTAGCAGTAGGTGTTTTTTTTCCACAAGGAGAACTGTAAATCAACATTTTATTATGAACTATTAGTTTGCAAACCACAAAAGCATACTCCACTGTTAAGTAAAATGTAACTTACTATTCAATGATTTCACAGCACAGTGAATTTTCTTGTCGTCACTGTCCAACAAAGTCCCATGATATACGCACCCAAAATGTCCTGCATGAAAGAGGGAACCTGGTTAGTGCTGCGTTACTTTTAATTAGTAATAATTATTTATTAAGCCTTTTATGTTCTTCATTTCTTTTTTTCTACATGACAAAAAAAGTACATTGTTTCTTCTACTTTTGATTAACAGTATCACTGTTACGTGTGTTTGTGAACATATGTAGATGTAATACATTTTACCCAAAGACATAACCAATGATTATTTAACACATGGTAAACAATTTAGATGATATAACTGTTAATAAAGCTAATATAATAAAATAGTCAACTGGTGAAAACAGAAGTAACATCTGCCTCATTAAAAAATTTATTATTTTTAAGGATCAAACAGTATCTTTTAAATATGAAAATAAAGCTTTGCCCACATAAAAAATGCAATAAAATAAGCTCCCTATATTGCAAAAAACTGAAATGAAATAAAAATGTTAGCATTAGAAATAAGATTAGCATTATAGAATAAGGATTTCCCCCCTTAGTCACTAGTTAATATGTAATCCAGGTTGGCTGAAACTGAAAGAAAAATGCCTGAATGAAGCAAATTCACTCTGAGTCATTACATCCAGTTCTCTCCGGGTCTAGCCACATTGCTTTCCCAATAGTTGCCTTTCATCCAGTGGCAATAATTTTCCCGAGAGGTGCCAAACTCCTGATAGCTGTGTAAGTCATTCATTAATTAATTCATCTAGTTAGCCAAGACTCCCTGAGTGCCTAGCATGTGAGTGTCAGGCATTAGTCCACCCTCAACTAATGAAAAGATGGATAAAATAAACCCTATGCTCTCAAGTGCTCAAATTCTACTGGGGAAAACGTATATAAATAATACTTAATGTTTATAGAATTATTAATGATTATTACTTCAGAAGAGAAACAACTGTCATTTTAGCACCTTTCATGATAAAAAATAAAAAATTCTAATTTTACAATGTGGAGAATTAGTACACAATTAGTGAGGCCATACACCCTAAAACTGGTGCACTTATTGGAATTTATAGGCCAGTAACAGAACTGTAGGTTACTTTAATGTGAAACTTGTCATTAACTATGAAGCTGCTATTAGGGAAGGGGAGCAGGCTAAGGATTAAAATCTGCAGTACTTGCTAGAGGGATGTGTGGATACTTCCACAGGAAAATGGAAAGGCCTCGTGTTCATACAAGGCAAGTTGTCCCATTAGCTTCTTCTGCATCATTCTGGCAGATGCCTGTGCTTCTTCTTGCAGCACGTATTGAACAAAAGGGATCAGAGGCCATACGGTATTAAAGGCAAAAGCTTTTTAGAAAAAAGGGAAGAGTGGAGTTCATTTCCTGACTTCTGGTTGGTTTCTTTTCCTGATAACTATTTCCTCCAACACTGTGTATGCTAGCTATTATTGCTGCTCTTTCTGGCTTATTACAAATATTCATTCCTCTTTGTATAAAGAAATTGGAGTGCACTATAGAGATGATATATGTTGTCAGATCAGGAGAATGCTGTAAATTCCGTCTTCTGATGATATCCACCAGGGTACAAACTGCTATAAACTAGGACTTCACAAAGTTAGTCATTGTTTTCAGAGTAAAGAAAGACTGGGAGGAGATATGAATAAAAATATTGGAACATAAAAGAATGATGTTTTAGCAGGAAGTAAAAGGCATCCTTCAAGAAATTATAGTTGTCATTATGAAAAAGGTGAGGAAGGAATGTGATTTATTTCTAGTATGTCTGGGAGATTGTCAAACTGGCTCCAGGTACAGGGGCAAATCCCTATGAGATATGATTTGCAGGCCTGTTTTTATGCAGAACAGAAATCGAGTGCACTTGTTATCAGTGCTCTGTCAGTTGCTTTTACCATTGTCTAAGTTCCTAATCTGCAAATGCAGAAGATAAAATGCTTACTGGAAAATCGTATTTAACAAAAAGCTGAGTGGAAATACTTACCTCTTCCTATGACTTCATTGAAATGCACAATCAGGCTACTAGGCCCAATCACTACGTGCTGGACTGCCTGAACCAGCTCTGGATTTAGAGCGCTGAGGTCAATGTGGACAGTATTTTGCAGTAATGGGCTGGATATATCAGAGTCCCCACCAGTTAGGATGGGGGATAGGTCCATCAGAGGATACTGCACTTGTCTGCATGTTCTGTTCTGAGATGAGTTAGGAAACTGGTCTGCAAGATAAAGCAAAATTATTAGAAAACAATAGTAAAACTTCACATAGTGTGGTCTGCAGCAGGGATAGCAAAGTGAAATAATAAAACCTGACATTTAAAATAAAAATAAAAATGATAGTTTTATCATTGAATAAGGTTAGGAAGAACCTTTACAAAGGAACTGGTTTAATAAAAATGGTAAGTTGGAAAAAAGTGTTGCCGTACACACACATGTACACACACATACACACACAAATGTTTTTAAAAAATATTTATAGATTTTCTTTTAAATAGACTAAGCATTAACTTTGACAGCCTGTTTACTCTATTTCCTTAGACATTTCTCTTTTTATATATTACAAAAAGCCATGTTTGAGGTTTATTTTTAATATACTATATTTTTAAGAATGCGAAACACAAAAGTAGTCAGCCTAGCGTTTATTAATGGAATTAGTATTGCTCAAAACAAAGAAAAATATGCATAATGAAGTATTTTACACATATATGATTAGAAATATATGATGGTTAAAATTTCAGAACTGAAAAGTTTCACATTAGCAGTAAATTCTCCATTGTGTGATAATGACAGCAGATTTAGTGTTATGGCCGTTTAGAGAAGGCAAATTAGAATGAGGTTAGTGTGCCATCCCCATTGCTTAGTTGAGGGCACTTGCAAAGGGATCAGCATTCCTTATAAATTGATCTTTACAACCAAAGCCCTGTAAGAGCCTCAGGCAAGGTCCTCTTCTGCAAAGTGAATTTTTTTTTTTTTTTTCATTTTAAGGGTAAGGAATTGTGGAGTTGAGAATAAATTTCTTAATGCCAAATAGAACAGAGAAGCCACCAGTTGCTTTCCCTTTTCCACTGGGAATCCATACATGTTAGAGAGAAGGCATCATGTCTGCAGCAACAGACCTGAAGATAAACCAGGCAGTGTAGGACAATATTAGCATATAGGGAAAAGGGAGAGGGTTATGTGGGGGATCCCCACTAGTACCATTTGTTTGCAAATGAGCAGGAAAATCAGAGTTTGAGACATGGGCATAAAAAGAAAGTTGATAGTACCCTGACTATTCCAAACCTTTCTTAAGCATTTTTAGTATTTTCTGCATTGGACAGTTTCATTAATAACAAAATCAATTTGGCCGGAGAAGTAAATCTCAATAGTGGTTCAGAAAAGCTGCAGGGCCACCTACAGTTACGGTAATCACTATCTGGACATGAGAGAGATGCAACCTTAAAGGAAGGATGTAAAATATCAGGAGAATACTTGAAACATTGGATGTAGAAGAGGGCCTAGCTGGCTGCCTGTTCCTTTAATCCCAGAAACGAATTCTTCAAACTCTTCCCACAGGAGGGAAATGTAAATGAGCCTCTATAAACTCAGTTCCTTCACCTTCACTTCCCAAACCTTTGCTCCTGGAGGTGGGGAGATGGAGGGAAATCCTTGGTGAGATGGGGTAAAAAGTCTTCTGGCATAGAAATTCTACTGGTCCTTGGGTTAAGCTCAGACATGTGCACAAACCATTTAAACCGTTAACGTGTGATTCTGGTGTAACACTAGAGCATTCTGAGACTGCATGAAAGACTGATGAGGAGGCTGTCCCCAGCAGATAGAGAAAACCTCTGTAGTTGCTTCTTCATTAGGTGCTGGCTGTGCATTTCTTTTTTTCCCTCTGGGTGAGCTGTTTTTGTCTATTTTACTTTTCCACATCTCCTAGGAGCAGGTTCAATGTAGGAAAGAGGAACTCAAACTTCTTAGCAATGATGATAGGGGTTTGGTGAGTAATGAGGTTAAAAGAAGATTAAGTAAGCGTAAAACAAATTTGTGAATTTTAATGATCTCAGATTAGAGCTATTAAATGTGAATATAGATAATAAAAGCTGTAAATTTCAAAACTGTAAACTGGATTTGATTTGTTCATGTTGTTAAGGGCATGAATTTTTAAAGGCAAATGGAGTCAGGTGGGCAAAGACAATATTTATGTGTATCTCTATTGAACTAATATAAACTTCAAAAAATAAGAGGCAGTAAGTGTTAAAAAAAAAGTTAAAATGTTACGTGCCTCTTTGCTTTTGCACTTATTTTGAGGAACAACTTCTAAGTTTTCCAGTATCCTCAACTGTCTGTGACTCATTTTATTTGTCCAATGGTAAATATTCAACCAGGGAAATGCTTGTATTTGACTCACGTCCTGTAACTTCTAAAGATAATGGAACAGATATAATGTAGACATTTTGGTTTTACCAGGAGATTTTAAATAAAACGATGTGAAATGCTCTGGTTAACCTGACCATTATTAGGCCTAGTGTTTTGCAAAGCAGATGATGCTAACCTCTTCTTTTAAAATAGCATTACTGGGTAAGACTCAAAATATATTAAAGTCCTGGAATGCTGTGGGTAAAAGGCTGTGTATTAACAGTTCATTGAGAATCCTTCAAAGGAGTCCTAAAGGTATAATTTAAATGTTTGAGGATCAACATTCTGAGATAAAAAAATGTAGCAGTGCCAACTTATATTTAAATAAACATAAGTTTTGTATCTTAACTCTTCTTGGGTTGTTAAAGAAAGCATCACATTTTTTAAAGACTCTAAAAATCTAATTAATATATGAGTGAGTTCATTTAAAAATAAGAGCCCTGTAATCTTGTGTCAATTTAAGTACTTCTTTGGCCAAAAAAGAGGTAAATACTTCTTTTATATTTTTATAAAAATATAAATGCAAAGTAAAAAAATAAACATCAATGCCACAACCCACTGAGGTATATGTATGGGTATTTCTCAGAACAATAAACTGAAATATACCTTCTGGAAAAGTAGCTCGGTAGTCTACAGATTCATTTGAAACCATTTCTGTAGTTGGGCTTACACTTCGGGCACTTACAAGCCTATCCAAATGAGGAGTGTATACTCTTGCATCATAGCGAACTAATTCACTGCCCAGATCTTAAAACAGAGAGAGAGAAAGAGCTCGTTAAAGACTTGGCTATCACGGGTCCCAGCAGACCTTGACCGAGGGACAAGAATTCATGGGTTTTATGGATTGTACATATGACAGCGCACATGAATTTACGACAATTTTAAAACTGTAATGATTGTATTCTTAAAGTAATTCCTTAAAACAAACAATTAAAAAATTGTACCTTTAATTTGCTTTCTCCTTTTCAGCCACAGGAAAAGCCCAAGTAATAATAAGAGTATTATTGATATTGAGACAACACCAACAATCAATCCTGTGAAATTCTGATCTGGTTGAACTATAACTTTTCCAAGGACAGTTGAAGAAACTGCTTGCTTCCACTAAAAATGACAAAGAGAGCCAGAATTTAGCTGGCTATTTTAGGTAGATATAAAATACACTGCACAGGTTGAATCAGCCTCTCTGGGCCCAAAATACCATCCGGTTATTACTGTTCTAATAGTGGCATGATTGCCTTCAGAGTAATAAGACACTTCTCAATTCTGCTTCAGTGTTGGAATAATTAGGGGCTACTGATATCTGAAGTACTTACATGATACTCAGCTGTTTGTGCTTGTAACTAGGTATTAGTGAAAAAAAAGACAGATAAAAAACAGTCTCTGATCTCGAGGAACTTAAGTATAGAAGTGGAGACAAATACATAAACAGATAATTATAATACAATGTGATATGTCCCATAGACATGTAGATAAATGGTAAGAAACACAGACAATAGGGCATACATTCTGTCCGGAGGGTAGGATAGAGGCCAAAGGAAAATTCCTATAAGAAGCAAATAATCATATTATTATGGGTTAAAAAGATCTCAAAATATTTTAATTTCAGTTTTGATACACAGAAGAAATCTTTGAGGCCCCTTCCAGCTCTCACATGGCATAATTTTGAGGATTTATAGTCCTTCTGAATTCCAAATTCTGATCTCATAATTTGGCCATAAATTTTCCAATTTTTTTGTAGTTTTCCATTTCATAACTTTTTAGAAGACTTCATGAAACCTTTAAAAAGCACTAATTCTTGGATAAACAAAATGTGATATATCTATACAATGGAATATTCGGCCTTAAGAAGTAATGAAGTTCTGACACATGCTACAATATGGATAAACCTTGAAAACATGGTAAGTAAAATAAGCCAGACATATAAAAAACACATATAAATATTATATGATTCCACTATGTGAAATATCTAGGCTAGGCATATTCATAAAGACAGAAAGTAGATGAGAGGCTACCGGGGGCTGGAGAGAGGAGGGAATGTGACAGTACTGCTTAATGGTTTCAGAGTTTTGTTTGGGGTGATAAAAAAGTTTTAGATTTAGATAGTGGTGATAGTTAGTTGCACAACATTGTGAATGTAATTAATGCTGTTGAATTGTTCATTAAAAAATAGTTAAAATGGTAAATTTTATGTGATATGCATTTTACCACAAATTAAAAAAAACAATAATGTAATATACCCCAAACCAGTGAACTGTACATTTTTAATGTGTTAATTGTGTGGTATGTGAGTTAATTTCAATAAAGCTCTTCAAGAAAAAAAAAAAAGAATGAAAAAAAAATCACTCACTCAAGTTATCTGATTTAGCTGTCTACATGAAGAAGTTATTGTAAAATAGTTTAATTTCTATTTTACTTTGTTCAGTGTATACATATTCTTTTACTTCTGAGGTCCATACATTTGAGATCACTGTAGAGGGCAGCAGTATGTTGGCTCTGGCCTCTTGGGGTGGTATGAGGTAGAGGAAGGGGCAATCTTGAATGTGTCCTCACCCCTTCTGAGAATTATAGCAAATTTTGGCAAGAGTGAGGCATGATGGTGAGGGAGTGTAGCTAGGAAGGACTTTTGAGATCTATCCTCTCAAGTTTGGGAAGGAGAAAGTGAACCAAAAACTCACTATTTTCTAAAATTACAACTAAGAATCAAGGCTGAGCTGATGAGCCAAAGCCAACACACAAATGAGCTTTAATGATTTATTTAAAGCCTGCAAGTGACATAATTACACTGGCATCTTTATTTACATTATAAGAGGAATGCAGGAATCCCACCTCTATATTTAGCTCGCTGTTCAATTTCAGCAGGTCATTGGGGACTGTACATAAAACAGCTTCAGAATGTGAGTATATATTCTCACAGCTCTTATTTCCAACTTTTAACACTTCACCTTTAACTGCTTCAGGGTCAATGTCATTTCCCTGGAAGAAAAAAAAAGAGGTTGTTAACACTTCATAGTTTTGCAGGAATGTTAACAATTGTGAAGGAATATAAATATATTGCAAACACAGGCCATGTTGTTTGCCAAGGCACATGACAGTCAGTTTATGATACTCATTTTCATGGGAATTTAGATGGTTGAAAGAGAGCATGACCATTTCAGGGCACTAATTAGTCAGGAATCACAGCATATAGCTTTTCCATCAAAATGGATTTAAGAGAAAAGGAAAGAGAGTCTTGGTTCACATTCTAACATCAAATGACCCCTTACCCATAATCACCTTATTAATGTTTCAGCAGGTATTGATGGTTGGCAAAAAAGGAAGCAATTTAGAGATTTAGTTGTGCTGCCTATCGCTGCCTACTGCAGGAAACTCAGCTTTGGCTTCACTTTTAGAATCATGACAGTCTTACAAAATACTGATGCCTGGGTCCCATCTCCAGAGATTCTGGTTTAATTTATCTATGTTAACACATTCCTTTTGTGTTTAAGTGGGGCAGTTTCTTTTCATCCCTCTCGCACAGTTAAATCCTATACATAAAATGAATTCATTTTTAAAGAAATTCCTGTAAGATGCCATGTGACCCTTGTTATAAATTGAGGGCATGATTACATTATTTTGAAGATTTAAAAAAATTATTCAGTTTGATATACTTAGTTAACTGGTTACCATTAGGCATTTATGAAATATTAATGTTTTATTGAAGAAAGCAATAATTAGCCTTGGAGAGAAGTGAAAATGGGAACAATTTCTCATATCAACACTTAATGAGTACAGTTATTTATTAAATAGCCATTATTTGGAGGAAAGATTTATTAAAACACACTACTACTTTTCTTATGGACAAAGAGCAGCCAGTAATAACTGCGGCACTGCTACTTTGTTTTAAATGATCTTTAACACTTGGCAAACCACTTTTATATACATTGTCTCACATGGATCTTAATAGACTGGTAGGTCAGATGTGATTCTGGGGAAAAGAGCTGGAAGAAAACGCTTCTTTCTAACATGAATCTGGAGTTCAAGAAAAAATAGATATGGACAAACCCTATCCTTATGATATTTCTAGAGGCAGTATGTGTACTCCATTGAATCAGGTCAGCCACACAGGGCAATTCAACATAGAAGCACATAAATCTGATAGGTCACTTTGGTGCTTCAAATGACAACTTGTTGGTTAGGTCTGAGGAGGGCCAAGGCACTCACTCACATATTGGAGGGAATTCAGGAAATGACAAAGAGATTAAAGAGCTGGAGGGCTTGATTTATGAGGGAATGACTACAATGTGTCCTGCTTGCTTAGATAATAACAAAAGATGGGGGAAGGGGTAGACATTCTGCATTTACATTCCCAAGACTCCTTCTAGGCTCAGGGTCTCCTGGATATGGCATAAAGCCTTCTCTAAAACAAAAGCAGATCACAGAGCCATCTAACTGAACTCCTTTTCATTTGTGCCTACCAAGGAACACATGATAAGCAGTGACTAACAGAAGAGATTACTATCTGCTTTGTATGTTTAGTAATTATATTAAAGTGCTACTGGCAGCCCACTGCTACTATATAACAGAGGGGCCTGAGTCAGAAAAAATATAAATGAAATATAGGCTACTTTTTATCATTTAAAATAAACATAGCTTTATGGAGCTGTGGAGAAAAAGGTATATGTTTAATACTTTTATTTACCTTTTCATCATTTAAGTATTATTAAATAGAAGAAAATATTTATAAAATTGGCTCTGTTCTTCAGTCACTGAGATGGCAATTATATCAGTTTTCAAATAAAGCAACACAGAAGAAACTTTCTGGTCTTTCATCCCTTATACACACAGAGCAATTTAGAGGTATAATTATTTCATTTTATCCTGTAAAGACACCCTCCTAAGGCAGGTATCATTGCTTTTCCTGCTTTACACATTGAGAAATAAGGTTCAAGACAGGACTTGGTCATAAAGCAAATTAAATTCCATTTGATACAAAATCTCCCTACCATCTACTTTGTGTCAGACACATTCTTTTTTACTGAGAACATTATAAAGATGAATAAGAGTTGCTTCCTCTCACTGTAATGTTAAAATGAATACCTTTCTAAAGTAAAAACTAATTACTCCCAATGTATCATATCAGGATGTTCCTTGTTCCCCCTCCTCCCTAACTCTGGTCAGGTGTTACACATGTTTCTGTCTAGGACTCAGGCTCAGGGATCCACGTTTGAGCTGGTTACAGAACACAGCAGGTGGGAATGGAAATGGGTAGGATTTGAAAAATTGGCATTATAAAGAAAGGGTCTTACAAGTTTTCATACATTGAGGTGGCCACAAGACTGAGTCTGGGACAGTCAGCTAAGGTAGTGAGTGAGGTACAGGTTGGTAGCAGGAACTCAGCCAGGCAACAGTCCAGGAAGGTTGGCAGCAGAAAATCAGTGAATTAGTGAT
>NW_006434839.1:19092472-19123105 GCF_000325575.1 Pteropus alecto
AGGAAGCAGACTGAAGAACCTTTACAGAAAGCTTCAAAACTGAGTCTATAGGATGTTAATAGGTATTTGGGGGAAAAGTTCTCCAGGTCATTTGAGAAAAGCTAGATGAACCAAAATTAAACTGGATCCTTCACTGGCTGCCTGGGGCACTGTGAGACCACAGAAACTGTCTACATACCACAGAGGATGGTTTAAAAAAAAATAATTTTAAGTTTTTTAAATTAGAGTTGTCATACAATATTGTATTAGTTTCAGGTGTACAACATAGTGATTAGATGTTTATAATAACTTACAAAGTAATAACTCCAATAAACCTAGTACTTATTTGACACCATACAGAGTTATTACAATATTATTGATTATATTCCCTATGCTATACTTTACATCCTCATGACTATTTTCTAACTACCATTTTGTACTTCTAAGCCCTTCCTCCTTTTCACCCATCCCTTCAACACCCACTCCCATCTGGCAACCATCAAAATGTTCTCTTTATCTATGAGTTTGTTTTTGTTTCTTTAGTTCATTTATTTTGTTCTTTAGATTCCATATGTAAGTGAAATCACACGACATTTATCTTGACTCACTCCACTCAGTACAATATACTCTAAGTCCATTCATTTTATTGCAAATGTCAAGATTTCATTCTTTTTTGATGGTTGAGTAATATACCATTATACATATATACCCTCTCTTCTTCATTCATTCATCCATGGTGGACATTCAGGTTGCCTCCATATCTTGACTATTGTATATAATGTTGCAATGAACATATGAATACACATGTCTCTTCGAGGTAGTGTTTTGGGTTATTTTGGATAAAAGAAGTGAGATAGCTGGGTCCTTCTTTGTCTTTTGTTATAGTCTTTGTTTTAAAATCTATTCTGTCTGGTATAAGTATTGCTACCCCATCTTTTCTTTCCTTTTCCATTTCCATGAAATATCTTTTTCCATCCCTTTACTTTCAGTCTGTGCATGTCTTTCAATCTGAAGTGAGTCTCTTATACACAGCATATGTAAGGGTCTTGCTTTTTTATCCATTCAGCTGCCCTACGTCTTTTGATTAGAGAGTTTACATTTAAAGTAATTGTTGACAGATATATAATTATTGCCATTTTAGTGTGTGTGTGTGTGTGTATTTAATCTTTCTTCTTCTTCTTCTTCTTCTTCTTCTTCTTCTTCTTCTTCTTCTTCTTCTTCTTCTTCTTCTTCTTCTTCCTCCTCCTCCTCCAAAGAAGTCCCTTAAACATTGTAATAATGGTTTGGTGGTGATGAAAAACTAGCTTTTTCTTGTCTGGGAAGCTCTTTATCTGTCCTTTGATTCTAAATGATAGTCTTGCTGGGTAGAGTAATCTTGGTTGTAGGTCCTTGCTTTCTATCATTTTGAATATTTTGTGCCAATCCTTTTGGTGCGCAAAATTTCTGTTGAGAAATTGGCTCACAGTTTTATGGGAGCTCCCTTGTAGGTAACTAACTGCTTTCCTCTTGCTGCTTTTAAGATTCTTCTTTCTTTGTCATTAACCTTTGGCATTTTAATTTTGATGTGTCTTGGTGTGCCTCTTTTGGTTCATCTTCTTTAGGACTCTTTGAAGTTCCTGGGCTTGTATGTCTATTTCCTTTGCCAGGTTAGGGAAGTTTTTGTCATTATTTCTTGAAATAGTTTTTAATTCCTTGCTCTTTCTCTTTTTCTGGTACCCCTAAGATGCAAATGTTGGTATGCTTGATGTTGTCCCATTATTTTCTGGTACTCCTAAGATGCAAATGTTGGTATGCTTGATGTTGTCTGCATTATTTTGGATTCTTTTTTCTTGTTGCTGTTCTGATTGGGTATTTTCTGCTATCTTATCTTTCAAATCACTGATCTGATCCTTTGCTTCCTGTAACCTACTGTTGATTCCTTCTAATGTATCCTTCATTTGTTACTATATTCTTCATTTTTGACTGGTTCTTTTTTTAATGTGTTCTATCTCCATTTTTATGTTCTCTATCTCTTTGAGAAGTTCTCACTGAGATCACTGAGCATCTTTATAACCAGTGTTTTGAAATCTGGATCTACTAGATCGCTTGTCTCTATTTTGTTTAGTTTTTCTTCTGGAGCTTTGCTCGATTCTTTCATGTGGACAGGTTTCTTTGTCTATTTTGGCTGCTTCCCTGTGTTCGTTTCTATGTTTTAGGTAGAGCTGCTATGTCTCCTGATCTTAGTAGAGTGGCCTTATGTATTAGGTGTTCTGCGGGGCCCAGAGGCACAGTCTCCCTAGTTACCTGAGCTGGGTACTCAAGGTGTGCTCCTTGTGTGGGTTGTGTGTGCTCTCCTGCTGTAATTGACACTTGGTTGCTGTTTGCATGTCAGTGGGTGGGATTGACCCTTGGGCTGATTGGTTGTGAGAACTGGCTATGACTACAGTGGAAGAGTTGTTGTGCATGGGCTGACCCTATGGAGTAAGATTCACTTTAGCAGGGCTCGGATACCTGCCCTGGCTTTTTTTTAGGTGTGTTGTTTGTAGAGGTGGTTGGGTGGTGTTCTGGTGTGGTCTGAAGCTGGCCACCAGGTGTTTGGTTCTGGGGTCTCTTGGGAGAGGCTTTGTTGCCAGCCAAAGTCAACTGCTGCCTGTGCCCTGCCTAGGGTCGCTTGGTATGAGTTACAAAGTGATGTGCAGATGACTGCTAGTTTTGCTGAGCTTGGAGTTGCCTGGGAGGGGCTAAGCTGTGAATCGAGGCTAGCTACCACTAGTGCCAGACTTGGGGCTGCTTAGCAAGAGGTACAGGGCATGCTGAGGCCAGACACTGCATGTTTGGGTTTTGTGAATCTTTGAGAGATTTTAGGGAAATGTAATGCTTGAGCCAAGACAGGCCTTTTTTATGGAAAAGCCACTGAAAGTAGTTTCGGTGGGCCCATAAGTTGGGTGGGGTGGGGTCTCAGGGAATCACCAGGGCTGGGTGAATGGTGTTAGCCAGGTTGATGGAGACTCAGTTATGGTATCTACATGCTGGGTGAGGGGAGGGCTCAACAAAGGAACAATGCTTCTGCCAGCACTTCCATCTGGGTGAAAGCTGCCCCTCCAGCCCTTTCTCTGAAGCCAGTCCACTCAGTTTTTTTCCTGTGTGAACCTGGAGCCTTTAGAGCTATTGCCCCAGTGCTGAAGCTCAGAGTAGGTGATTCTGTCAGAGAGTAGGTCCATGTGTGGGTCCTTTGAGAGGAATGCCTGAGACTCCAACAGCCCACCTTGTCACTCAGTCACAATCTACATTGGTTGATTTTCATAGCCAGAGTAATGGGACTTCTCTTCCTGCCACTGGAACACTGAACTAGGGAGCCTGGTGTAAGGCTGGGACCCCTCACTCCTCAGTGGGACCTCTGCAGTCAAGATACCCCTCCTGATTTTCAACTTTCACAAATGGGTGTGAAACCAGCCTGTTCCACATCTCCGCCCCTCCTACCAGTCTCCACATAGTTTTTTTTTTTTTATATCCTTATTTAGAGAACTTCTGTTCAGCTAGACTTTAGGTGATTCCTAATGATGACTGTTCTTTAGTTTAATTGTAATACTGATGTTGTCATGAGAGGTGACAAGCACAGCATTTGCCATCTCTGCCACGTTGATCCAAACTTCAGTGTCTGAAAAATTTTTAAAACAGAATGCATATTAACATGTACAGTATAAGGAAATACTAGTATGCGAGTACCATCAATATAAATAGGCCTTGACACTGGGTCAAATGATCTCTAAGAAAAGAGCCCTTCACCTATATCCTGCCTGAAGATAGAATTGGCCTCAGAGTGGTTGTGGCTGGTATTGGACCTATAATTGCAGGTAAATTAGTTAAAAGCGGGGAAGAAGACAATCTCTGGCTGGCTTTGAGCAGAATAGACTGGGTTAGCTCAGAACTATGCTTCTTTCTAGATTCTCCTTATGCCTAGACACTGACGCAAGCCTCTTCCTAACCTCCCAACCTTTGTTTTTGTGCTCGCAGTGTCATAACCCAAGACCAGGCCTTAGCTGATCTTCCTGCCTCCTTTTTCCTGTTTTAGCTGAATTCTCCAGACTGGACTTCTGAAGCACCTCTATTACCATATATATCAGTATGTTCCAGAATAAGATAACCCCCCAGGGCAATGTCAAGGAGTCCCTGTTCCAGCATTAAACACTGTACTTCTCTCTTTCCATAAAATATGCTCATACACAAAAAGCCATGTAAGATAATTAGGAAAAAATGTAGGGCTTCTTTAAACATAATTGATTTTTAGCTATTTGTAGAGTTTAGAGCTATTTCACTTAAAGCACTTTTCTATCATATGATAGAAAAGTTTATTATAAAAGATATTTTAGTATACATTAAGTAAAAGTTAATATGAAAATCCTTGTAATTTAGTGGAAAAACCAAATTTGGAATCAAGAAACTTGAATGTGAGTCCTAGTTCTGCTATTTGCCCTCCAGGTGACACACAAAAAATCATCTAATCTTTTTAAACCTTTGTTTACTTATCTATAAATGGGGATAATCATTACTGACCTCCCAAACCTCATGGGTCAATCTCAGGTGAAATAACATGTATCAAAGTACTGTGTTAACTAAAATGCCACACAAATGTGAGCTGCCTTTGACATAAACATTATACCCTAATGTGTACTCTTAAAGAGATGTCTACTTCTGATGACCGTTGTCCACCATTGGCTGACTTGAAGCCTTGGGCATAAACTAGGCTTCCCATATTGATGGGAGTTTCTGATTTGTTCTGAGGAGTGACTGATCCTTGGTCTCTATTATGTTCTCTGGATCCAAACATGGCCGACCCTCTTGGCCATGGTATAGTCACTGGGCCACTGCTGACTAAGGTGATTTTCTCAACTAGAGCTGGAAAGTATCACAGCCTCTCTTTAGCCAAGGAATTCTTGTATGCATGGCTGTTTGAGGAGCATGAACTCTTCCTGGCAATAAGAAGCAAATCTCACTCCAAACACATGATTCTCTCCATAGTGCTTTCATTGATGGAATACAAACATACTTCACACTCATATTTTAAATGGTAATTGAATAAGCACAACATGAAATAAAATGGTATTCTTTCTTTTGATAAGAACAGTTTACTGTTTGTCTAGAAAAGGTCTTTTCTTTTTTCATGCTTTGCTTTCCTTTGTTTCTGCCCTGAGATAGAGGTTTTAATGTGATCAACTTTAGAGATTGATAAAGGGTTTAGCTGCTGTCACGCAAATATTCTTTTATACCTTGGTTTTCCTCTTATATATAAGGAAAATGAAATATGGGAAAAGACTGAATCATAATACCAAAACACTCCCCCTAAACTGACTGCTTTTCCCCCAAATTACCACTCTGTGACATGACAGGTGTTATACACTCATTAGAGAAAGGAGTCGTTCTGTATACAGGCAAAAGAAGACAGTGTTTTGTGTCTGTTTTCAGAGGCCCTTTGGGCCATGTTGGAAGTAGCATTGGAAGGCTGAGGATGATGTCAAATGATGTTTTTCTTGGTCCAATAATTTTGTAGGACACTGAAAAATGGGTACTTAATTTACAGAAAAAGACGTTTTCTCTATATAAGACTATGCTTGGAAGGGTAGATAAAGAACCATTTATCTCTAGTTCTTCCATCACAGATATAGGAATAGAAAAATAGAGTTTATCTGGGCGTAAAAATACTTGCTAATAAACCTTTATTTTCATCAAGAAAAACCAAATGGAATCTTTCAAATGGCAAACACAGTAATTGTTGAAAGCAAAAGGTCACACTAGATTAGTTTTATTGAAATAAAAAAAGAAGAGATAAAAGTCTTTTTCCCTTTCTAAAACTAATTAAAGAAGGAGATGAAAGAACTTTGCTGTGGTAGACATGTTGCTCATTGAAGCTGGCTTCCATTTAATTTCATGCTGGGCTTGCTTAATTACTGTACAAAACACACTTGTGAGATTAGTAAACTTGTATGAGTGTGAATGTACACATGAGTTTGGCTGTAGATAAAATCTTGTTGAAAAGAAAAAAATTTCAGTAGATAAAGATAATCTATGAGATCTTATTTGCTATATCTAAACAAGGATATTTATATCTAAACGATACACTAATATCTAAACAAGGACAAACTACTTCATATTTGTTCATAATTGCACCCAAAGTATCTTTCAGGAGAAAAAATTCTGATTGTTTAAAACAATATGTTGAAGAATAATTATTTTGCTCTTTCTAGTGAAAGGCTATCGATAATTAAAGTCTTGATAATTTGCCTGTTTTATTACTATTTGAAGTAAAAATGATTGAAGCAATATGAGAGCTATATTCTAGTCTTTGTTCTGCTGTTATTTCATCACTTGTTAAACCATTTAAATTCTCTGGACTTTAGTATTTTTTGTTTGCAACAGGCTGTGGTAGAAAAGATGATCTGTTATTCTCCAAGTGAATTATATTTAGAGGCTAATATATTCCTAAGGTAGAGGAAACCCAGCTCGATTTACAAACTAACTTAGAGATGACCACACCCAGACACAAAATTCCAAGGAAGTACAGAACTATAATTGATGCATTTATTTTCATGGCTCTTACCTTTTATCTTATAATGAACGCATTTAGGTGTCTAGGAAAACATATACATAATATCAGCAGGATAACTCCATCAGGGCAGCCTGTTTAATGAATTTGTGTCTCATATTTGCTACTTTTTAAATATATACACAATAAAGAGTTGTTAAATGCTTCATTAAAAAGCAGTCCATGATTATACTTACCTTTTAGTCTTATGCCAATAAGATTTGTTTTTAAGAGCTTAGATATTTGCTGATGTAGTGTAAGACCAATCGAGTACAACAATTCTATTCACATAGCTATAAAGTCAATTAAGTGCTAGTTGATGATTTAAGAGAGCATTTTAAGCATTTCTTACCTTAATTTCCAGTATGTTTTCATTGCCTATTGAGATCATCACTGGCTTTTCAAAAGGCTTAAACACAGGATTATGCACATAAATGAGATCAAAGTATTTGGAATGGATCCCATCTAACATGAAAAAGGCTTTGGTTTTCAGAGGGAGTTGCAGATTCAGCTGTTGTAGTGAAGGAGTTGTACAGCAGATTATCTCTGAATTAGAGCGATGTTGACACGCCTATAGCAAGACACAATTATTCACTGTAAACAAAATATAGCTTGACAACATCAATAGCAACTTTCACACTTCACTGTTTCAATCAACTGAAAGATATAATTTTTGAAAAATAATCTGCATTTAACTTCCTAATGTTGAAGAACACATTTCTGGAAGCACGAGATACAAAATTATCTAGACAGTGCAGTCTTCACCTCCCTGGAGTAAGCTGCATTGATTTATCAGAAACTGGCTCCATCACTTTATTTTCCTTAAGAAGACAGGACAGTCACCTGGAAGGACTATGAAACAGCTATGGCAGAGTGGGAGCAGAATTTTATGCTATTAGAAGTCCTTATTCACATCCTAGCTTTAAACCAAGCTATGAGAATCAGGGCAAAACCCTTACTTGGAGACTCAGTTTCCTCATTTAGAAAGTTAAGATTAAAATGTCATTAACAATGTGGGATACTACATGGTAAAGTGCTTTGTTAACTGCCAAGTACCATAGGGCTCACATTATAATTAACTATGTTGCTAGGTCATTTTATTAACGTATTTTAAGCTATTAATTACTGAGTGCCGGGTTCTGTGCAAAATACTTTGCAACATTGACCTCATTTAACTCTCACAACAATCCTATAAGGTGGGTGCTATGATTACCCACATTTTACAGATGAAGAAACTGGGCTCTTTGGGCTTACGTCATCAGACTAGGTCACACAGCTTTCAGTGACAGAGTATGGAACATAAATCTTAGGTCACTGGCTCCAAAATTAAGTGTCTTAACTCCCACGCTGTACGTATTGCTTCTTCCTCACTCTGTAGTCTATGTTGGTAAATCTTTCACTATACTCTCTATTTTACAAAGTCTCTGCTATTATTATTTTATGACCTTTCATCTCTCATTTCAAATATTCCTCTTTGGAATTCTGATTTATGGAAGTTTGGAAAATGTGGTTCTCTCTTGATTGTGCTTAGACTACACCAGCAACACAGAGTGGTACAGTTAGGGTTAAATGGTTATGCTTTTTTCCCCAAGGAAAAGACAAACAAGGAACAACATCCCTTAGATTTCCTTTTCTTTGACAAGTAGAGCTGGAGATAAAACAATTACTTATGCCACAATAGAAAAAAGACTCAGGATATACATAAAAAGCACAAACAAAATTGAGTATTTGACACTTTCTTTTAAAAATAATTTTAAAAATTATTCTATATTTTAAATGTGTATTTTAAATTTTAAAGTGTATGCTGTGTGGATTAAAAAAATAATACACAGGTATAATATGAATAAAATACAATTTAGTTTTATATCAAATTCATGTTATAATGTTAAAAGTGATTTATTCCTATCATCTTGAAGAATTGAAATGAACAATTTTACTGCCATCACAATAATTCTCTACATAATAACAAGAAATCTGAAAATTATACAATCAACTGCTGGCTTCTGAGACAGAAAACACATTAACAAATTAATAAAAATTGTGTTGAGAAGGTGATTAGTATTTTTATTTTTAAGGATTTGGGTTTATTGGACTTAAAGGATTGTGGCTGGATCGTTATATCTAAATCAGACCTGACCAAGAGTTTTTATTTGCTAAATAATGAATGGGTTCAGTTAATCATGGTCAGTTTTAAACTCTACAAGCAGCAGGGAACATGGAATATGTGTCTCTTGATGAGATAGTTTCCACACACAATAGTCAAACAGATCTACCAAACTTTTCCTTCTTGTCCAATTCTAATGCATAGCTCTATTGTACTAATATATTTGTGGCTAAAACAATAGAAGTTTACATTTATGGTTATGTGAACAGATGAAATTTTTATCTTCTATCATTGTTTGAATCTTTCTTGGGAAATACCACTTTTATGTCTCACGCCTAGGAGATTTTAATAAATATTTGGTTACAAATGAGTGAAGAAAGCCAAGAGGAGTTCTGTGTGTCATTATTATACTGGTGAGAGAGAAGGAAGAAAATTTAGCCATTTTTTTTTAATAACTCAAGCTTGGTGAGAATTAGATAAACTAATAATTTCTCATATCTCTACTTTAAAAAATCATATGCCAACACCAAAGGGGGTTACAGTTATTCTTATTTGGATAATAAAATAATATTATACTTGGTTGTGGAGAACTTGTCCTTTAAATTAATAGCAGTGGTATTCTAACTTTGTTTGTGGCCATGTACGGGGATTGGTCTCAAAGCTCTCTACTTCATACAGTGACTCCCTAGAGTACAATCTCTCAGGAATATGATAAAAATCTAATAATACTCTTTAGAGGTGATGCAATGTGGCTGATTGAGAAGGTCAAGAAAAATCTCATTTGAGGTGACCTTATTGTTTGGTGATTTGGCTTGACATTTTTAGCCCCAAATTGGTTTTTGTAATTAAAGAACACAGTGACCTTAGTCTTCTAGAAATATTGGATGGGTAATCTAAAAGAAAGTACTATAATTCAATCTGTCACCTTCCTAGTTGAGACCCTGCTTGAGAAGGGGCACTGAGAACTTTCATTCTAAGTCAAGTGGACGAGTCCAACTAGATTATGGTATTTTATATTAGAGAAAAACAATAATAATATACAATCTTTGTAAATAACTCCAACCTTCCTAAGGTCTAAACTAAAACCATCATTTTAATGTGACCTATATAAATGTTAGAGCATAAAACAGGTCAATCACTTTCAAGGAGGCATTTCGTTAAATTTTGATTGACCTTGCAAATAAAAGAAGAAAAGATGGAGAAACACCAAAGAACATACAAGCTCTAGGACATAACAAGAACTCAAATGCTCTTTCTCATTACTTGATAACATCATAACAAAGGGACAAGAAGAATGGGAAGAAGTGGATGAAAGAAAACACTGTGTGTCTGCCGCTTAGAAAGACAAGGATGCTCCTTCAAGATTAAACACTTTACCCATGGGTTTTATTTGAGCAAAAGGGTTGATGTTCTATGGTGCATTAAGAAAAGGGGGATGAGGGAATATAATGAACTGAATATTTGTGTTCCCCCTCCAAAATTCATATGCTGGAACCTTAATCCCCAATGCGACGGTATCTGAAGGTAGGGCCTCTGCGAGGTAAATTAAGTCATGAAGGTGGCATTCTCATTAGTGTCTTCATAAGAGGAGACACAAGATAGCATGCTTCCTCTTTCTCTACTCCGTTTGAGGTTTCAATGAGAAGATGGCCTTCTGAAAATGAGGATAATACTCAAATCTGCTGGCACCTTCATCTTGGACTTCCCAGCCTCCAAACTGAGAAATAAATTTGTTTTTTATAAGCCACTCAGTCTATGATATTTTTGTTAAAGCACCCCAAACACACTAAGACAGGAAATGATGTGGTTTATATTTGCACTGTCTTTAAAAACACTGCCTCAAGTTGGTAATCATCATTTATCTTAACATATATGTGTATGTGTTGTTTTTTACAATGTTAGCCCAGACTAGATAATTTTAGTTGCTGAATAAAAAAATACTATTTGACCTACACTACAAGGAAGGTAACTAACAAATGTTAAAGGCGAATGAAAATGTCCTTTGAACCGTGAAAGCCGGTGGTAGAGGCAGAGATGCAGAACTTTAAGCACAACCATCACTCAAAGGACTTACCACTGTAAAGTTCCTTTCTGCTTCACGCACATTTATCACCATCCTCAGGACACTAACTGAATTCAGGTTTTTTCCAACACCTGTTATTGTGCTCCCACCACTGGCAAAATAAAAATAGAAAAATAGTAATACTGAGAGATTCTTTTCCTACCAAGTATTTTAAGACAGAAGTTCAATTAAATCACATGTAGTGATTGCAAGGTTTAGGCACGGCCAAAGTCAGCGGTGACTCTTCTTGGGAAGCAATTTATTTAACTTGAAAATATTTTTAAAACTTCATATTTCATAAGCTGAAGAAATGCATTTGTCTTTTTATTCATCAAATAAGCAAAAGAAATTTTTTTTTCTCTCTGAAAAAAAAATACAAAGAAAAACAAACTATAGTTGCTAGACTGACAGAATTAAAGGAAACAAGGCAGATTGAACTGGGTCCAATGAGATGTTGATTCAAAGGGACTCTAGTATAGGGAAAACCTGTGTGTAAAGCAGGCAGGGCAACAATACACTAAGGAATGGGGGGAAAAAAGGTGATTCCACTTTTGGGCACTAAGGTTGTTAGTATAGAATTAACATGTAGAGAATATAAGCGCATAAATAGTAGGATGTCATATTAAACTGTTTTACTGAAATCCATTCACAATGTAAGAGAATAGGATTCTTGGCACAAACTAGTACTGATAAAGTCAAACTGCACTCAACCAGAATGCACTTTTTACTCCTGAACTGGAAAGGCAGCCTTCAAAAGAAATGCAACAGCATCAAAGCTGGAGATAAATCCTCATTTTCTCTTGACTATTTGACAGCCAAGTTATCCTTATGTCTGTTATTTTCCTGTACCTATTAGAAGTTTTTACTTACCTAATAAAAGATTTGGTTGGATAAATTTCATAGACAATGGGGTCTTCCCGGTAACTGAAGCTGTTAGTCTCTCGGTTGGCTAAGTCAATTTTCAGTTTAATAGGAAACTCAGTTGGAGTGGTTTGGGCTGGGGTATAACATTCGAGAATACTATCTGACACACTGTACCAAAAAAAAAAAAAAAAAAAAAGAAAACGTACTTTAGCTTTTAAAGATACACATATTTTAAAATTATATTCATAAATCAAAAGGATATCACTCAATGGCTCCTAAATGGAAATTTCCTGATGTGGTCTAGAAAAAAGCTCTTTTAATGTAGGTTGTTTACATTTGACTAGATCCCAAATTTAGTTTTGTTTAGGCTCCTTGACAACAAAACATTTAAGAAATTTTTAAGGTATCCTTTATGTGTACAATTAAACTGAGCTCTTCCAACTCTAAGAAGCAAAAATACATCTCCTCTCCAAACCCATTCTCCCCTGTGTTTCTCACCTCCTCAAAATGATTTAATCTAATTGTAAATGTTGATGGAAATGTTTATTTTAATTTATTGTCAATTATCAGAATCTCACAGGTCATAGCATAGCTAAGATACTAAGATATAATATGAGAGAGGTGAATGGAAAAATAAAATTTAAAAACAGAATCAATAAACAATAAGAGAAGGATAGAAAAATGAGCAAAAGGGAGTAGATGGTTTGGTAAGGACGAAATTTTATCAGCAAGAGAGTAAATGATAAATATCTTGACTTTCCACCATAAAAAAAGAATATTTTTGTCTTGATTTATTAGATTCTATATTAATCCTACATGACTGATGCAACGAAAAATAAATTTACAACACCTTTTCAAAGTACAGGTTTTTCCGCCAACTGAAATGTGTCTAGAATTCCCACTGTTTAGGTACTTTCCAGTTAAAGTAAGTAAAGTGCCACCAGTCTTAGGACCGTAACTTGGAGAAATACTTGTTATTATAGGATCCTGAATGAGAGATAAAAACAAAACAAAAAAAAGTAACTTGTTAATTTTATAATTTTAAATAGGTAAACAATTAAATATCCTACTTCTTGAGATAAGTAATGCTTAGACCTACCACATAAGAAAATATACTATATTGCGCTGTCCCTCGACCATTTGAAATAATTATGGACATATTGAAATGCTCATTCATTGCAGGACCAACTGTGCATTTCAATCTGAAACAAAACAAAACAAAACAAAACAAAGTTTAATATGTTACAAATGCAAAAGCATTTTCTGGTTTGGCTGTTTTATATTAGGGGAACTTGACTCCAAATTGTGAGCTGACCACTCTGACTAGCAAGCAGAGTTTTGTGGTAAGCATTAGGGCTGAAAGTTGTATAACTCTATTTCTATACTATTAATACTAAATTTCATACTGACTGCATTGTATTATTTATATAGACAAAGCAGGAAATGTTAAACCTCATCATTGTAGACCTCACCAATTGAAAAGTTCATAATCTAAGTCTAATTTTATAAAATTGTAGGCATAATATGTGGCATACTTAACAAACAGTATGTTAGCAGCATATGAAACCATGGCTAAATACATATAAGTCAAATCTCTTCTTTCGAGTATGTCAATAGGAACAGTTCTGTGATTTCACTTGTCTTATGTTTATTGAAATTACTTAAAAAATAATGAACTTGTGATAGGTTTTTCATAGGATTATTTTGAATAATCTTATAGTCTTGAAAAAGTAAAAATATAATTTATTTTATTAAATAACTTTTTAAAGAAATGTTGCAATTTTACGGGTTATAATTTACTCATGCAATGAGTAAGAACTTACAAGGTAGATTTCCAGAATGAATTTGTTTTGCTATTAAGCTAAAGAAGCATGACATTAATGGATGTTTTGGTCTCAGTAAAAATAAATAGATTTTGACCTTTGTGTAATCTTGAAAGGTCTACTAGGCATAAAATAACCACTTGATAGTCTAGGTTCAAGCATAAAACTTTAAATGTCTGGTTATTGTTATCACATGATAGCTAAAAATTTCTGGATTCTCATTATGGGATTCAGATCTTATAGAAGGTATGTCTAGAATATAGTAGAACAGGCATAGGTCTTAGATCAGGAAAGCTGAATTCAAAGGCTTCTTCTGCTCTTACTCTCTGGATTACCTCTGCTAAGCTACACTCCACTTCTCTAAACTTCAGGAACCACCTTTGTAAAATAGGAATGGTGTTGCTATCTCCTGGGATTTGGGAATGGCCAAATGAGATACACTCCTTACACTATAGTGCCTATAAACATCATTGAATGTAAATTTAAACTCATCAAAAAAAGGTCTCAAAAATGTGATTCAGTTTCTCCACCACATTTCTGAGGTTTAAAAAGTCGATATAGAAGAGAAGGTCTATACTCAGCTATTTACTGATTTTTAATAGAAAAGGCCATTAGATAATACAATTGAAGCCTTTAAAGGTGGGGTGACCCCAACCAGTGCTTTCAAGGGTCCTTAATTTCTGATGAGTTGCTATAAAAATGGCTTAAAAAGTACTAGATGTCAAATTCTTCACCTAGGTAATAACATCTTTCTCCCTCATTAATCCTGGTAGTAAATAGGTAGTAAAAACAAAAAGCCAAATAAATCCACAAAAGATGTGATAGGCCAAGACCCTTTATAATTTAAGAGATTAACTTTTAGGAAAATTTTTTTACAAGCATTCATTTAAAAACAAAACCTGTCTT
Organism: Pteropus alecto; assembly: GCF_000325575.1. Lineage (NCBI taxonomy): Eukaryota > Metazoa > Chordata > Mammalia > Chiroptera > Pteropodidae > Pteropus > Pteropus alecto. The sequence goes on from NW_006434839.1 coordinate 19,106,770, forward strand.
CCAACCATACCCCAGCAAAGCATTTTAAAATCCTTACGTATTTGTTGTACTCTCACTTAAGGTCAAGGTGCAGCTCTCATTTCCAAGGAGAATTCTGGTTTTCTTTAAATCAAATTTATTATTCCTCCTGAATCCAAAGTCCCAGCCACATATGGTCAGCACTGTCCCTCCTTCCAGAGGGGCACTAGTTGGGAAAACCTACAAGGACAACAAAGAACTTAAAAAGCCCAATATATTATTTTTCATATGTGTTGAAAACAAAAAAATACCTATCCTTAAATAGTCTGAAATTCTACTCTCCCATTACCTAAAAAAATTGAATTTTCCCTAAAGGAATAATGGTCACAAATTTCAGAGAATCTGGAACAAATATTAAAACTATCTGGGAGCAAACATTAAAACTATCTGTACAAGCCCAGGAAGTAGAGTCCCAAACAAGATGAACCCGAAGAGGTCCACGCAGACACACTATAATTAAAATGCCAAAGACAAAACAAGAATCTTAAAAAGCAGCAAGAGAAAAGCAGTTAGTTTTCTGTAAGGGAGCTCCCATAAGACTGTCAGCTGATTTCTCAATAGAAACTTTGCAGGCCAGAAGGGATTGGCACAAAATATTCAAAATGATAGAAAGCAAGGACCTACAACCAAGATGTCTCTATTCAGCAAGGCTATCATTTAGAATTGAAAAACAGATAAAGATCTTCCCAGACAAGAAAAAGCTTAAGGAGTTTATCACCACCAAGCCAGTATTTTAAGAAATGTTAGAGGGACTTCTTTAATAAGAAGAAGGTAAAAACTATGAATATTAAAATAGCAATAACTACATATCTATCAATAATTATTTTAAATGTAAATGCTCCAATCAAAAGACATAGGGTGGCCGAATGGATAAGAAAACAAGACCCTTACATATGCTGCTTATGAGACTCATTTCAGATTGAAAGACACACAGACTGAAAGTAAAGGAATGGAAAAAGATATTTCATGGAAATGAAAACAAATAAACAAAAAAGATGGGGGTAGAAATACTCATATCAGATAGAATAGACTTTAAAACAAAGGCTTTAATGAAATGATCACCATATTAAATCTAATTAATATCCATTACCATAAAAAAAGGCTTTAATAAGAGACAAAGAAGGACTCAGTAATCTCGCTTCTGAATATTTATCCAAAGGAACCCAAAACAATACTTGGAAAGGGCATACATGTGCATCCATATGCTCATTGCAGTATTATTTACAATAGCCAAGATATGACATTAATGGATGAATGCATAAAGAAAGGGTGTGTGTGTATATATATATGTGTGTGTGTGTGTGCACATCACACACACACACGTCACACACACACACACAGAGGTTTAAAACCAAATCACAAGTATTCGTGGTCATATTAATAATAAAGAAAAGAGAGAGCAAAGTGTTAACTGGTAATCCAGAGCTTTCATTTTAGGTTTCCCTTCAACTGTTTTCTCCTCCATTTGTGCATTTTCTAGTGAATCATTCATTCAGTAAATATTTATTGAGTATTCACTGTGAGCAAGGCCACCATGGTAGGTACACGTAGAGAGTGTTGTGCTGAATGGAGCGAGACAGAGAAGGACAAATGCCATATGATTTCACTTACATGTGGAATCTAAGGAACAAAATAAATGAACAAAAGAAACAGAAACAAACTCACAGGTACAAAGAATATTTTGATGGTTGCCAGATAGGAGGGGAGTTGAGGGGATGGTTGAAAAAGGGAAAGGGATTAAGAAGTACAATTAGTAGTTAGAAAATAGTCATGAGGATGTAAAGCAGCGCCTAAAGAATAGAGTCAATAATAACGTAATAGCTATGGTGTCGCCTGGGTATTAGATTTATTGGGGTGATCACTGTGTAAGTTATATAAAAGTCTAATCTCTATGTTGTACGCCTGAAACTAATATAATATTGAATACTAACTGAAATCGAAAAATAAAAAAATTACTAAAAAAACCTATCTGACATGCTGATGAAACAAGTTGTTTTCAGGAGATCCAGAGATGGGATAGAGAGCAGATTCAGCTTGGGTGGGAATGAAGGGTCTTCTTGAGCCACTCTGAAATGAATTTGTCTTCTAGGAAACTTCTGAGCTGAGGAAGACATACTCTAGACCCAGACTTCTACATGGTTGTAACTCTGATTATAACTCCTTCATGGGCCTCCATATCACACTCTGCCCCAAACTCCTTCATGGGCCCAAGAAGCTAAGCTCCAACATAAGCCTTGCTTGTATACCAGATGAGTGGGTGCTACATTCTTGATAAGAAAGTCATATGGTAAAAATACCAGCAGCTTTCATAATATCAAACATATAGATGGTATTCAATACATATTTGCCATTCATTCATTATTTATAAATCATCTAGTATGTGCCAGGCAGCAACATGTGAATAAGTACATCTATTTCTTTATATTTGTTAATTCACATTTATTGATTTGCAATTTTTTCTTCAAATATGGTCACTATTTGATATATATCAGTTGATACTTAGCCTTTAAAAAATGATGTAATATTTAATATACTCAATATGTTATTTCTATTAGAAAGAGATAAAAACAGAACTGGCGAGAACCCCAAATGTGATCTTATAACTGCACCCAGCACTTACAGCCTTTTCTTTGATTCGAGCTGCTTTTGCCTAGATAATGGCATTGTGACTCACTTGGTGTTTTTCCCTCTGCCCTTATCCTTCTATCTTTGTACGCCTACTCCCTTAACCATTAAGCTTTAAGACATAAGGTTAGGGCCACTGTCAAATCTTTTAAGACTGAAGCCTCAGGTCTATCTATCAGGAGGAAAGTAACTCGGTTGCATTAAGGATAACATCTTGGCTTTAGGTGTGTTTCAGCCCCAGGCCTATCGAGGAAGAACAGCCCCACAGGACCAGGACCAAGACCAGGACGGGACCAGGACTGGATGGGATAGTGCCATGGCTGATTCCAGAACTGGACACGATGATGAATTACCCCATCCTTGTTCAATCAGCAGTACCCACAACCCAACTCCCTCAATTTCCATGACTAAGGATTTTTCCCCTATATAATCCATCCCCTGGAGACACCCAGGGGTGGGGTATCAGGTCTTTGAGTGGTAGCTCACCTGTGTCTCTGGGACTTGCAGCTCTTGAAGCCTTACTTTCTTTGCAGCAAAACTTGTACCTATCTCACTGACTTAGACGCACGCAGGCAGATGAACCCCTTGCTCCAATAACGATCAGTATTATAGTAATGTTTCTAATGATCTCCCTTGGCACTATTTTACATCTCATTTCTAGGCTTGATCCCCTTCTCCCTTGTTCAATGTTAAATAAGTAATAGGTTCATTTTATCATTGCAGGTTCAATTTTGGTGTGTTAGAAGTAAAATTTGAAATTATTAATAAATCTGCCAACTGTAAGATAGCATTAGGCTCTTAGGAAGTCTATGAGACAAAGATTATTAGACTATAACTATTAAAACAAAACAAATTTCCAAGTTAAAAATAAGCTTCTCTTCAGCAGTTCTGTGACAATTGAGAAAGGAAATGCTCTTTTGGGGGGACATATTGTAAATTGTGCTGTAAAGTACAATGGTGGGAAAACAGCACCGCTACAGACACAAAAACCAGTAAAGGTATTTGTTTAAGGCTAGTTAGTGAAAGTCTAAAAGTGTTCTTTTGTAATTTAGAAGGGCTTTTAGCAAAATTCAAATTTGCAAAGGTTCCCATCCCTCCCAAGTAAATAGTCGCAAACTGAAGTCTTAACTTATCCTTGTTTACCAAGCCTCTTCGAAGTCTTAGCTCAGTGCTTTTATGATAGCTATTTTTCCCATTAAGATCCATTACACAGTTAACTTACCTCGTCTATGTCTAACCAAATGAGAACTGCCAGGAAAAAAAATATATTTATTATTATGTTAGAAATTCAGCAGAAGAATAAGATACCTAACCCTCCCAGACTCTCTTCAGCCTGAGGTGGTGACATAGCTGCTGTTCTCTGTTTTAAAGAGGAAACTTCCCCATAGAAAACAGCTGCCTAAGGCCCAATCCCACTGGCTAGATCCCCTTTTCTATGTAAAAATTGAAGTCTGTCACTCTACATCATTACTTTCTACATAAAGTAAAGGGACTGGGTGATGCTTTGACAAAAGACACTGAGAGGTATTCAACTGGTGCACTGGCAATAGAAATAGCCATCATAAAATCTCAGCTAGACCATCAAGTTTCAAAAGACTGACTTAACTAGCTTTTCTCTCCAGACTGAAATACTAGAGGGGGACATCTAGGATTTCCCATAGTTTATGGGGCAATGTTTTCTCTTCCTGGGGAAAAGGAAGGAAGCAGAATTGGACTACACACCCTTGGATAGAACCAACAATTGACTGGCACACTGATTATCCTGAAGGGCAGAAAGACTCTGTGGGAAGGAATTGAGTGTCTGGCACAAAGCAACAGAGGCTGGGTCTCCCACCTGTTTGGACAGGGGAGAAATAGCCACAAAAGTAGCTATCACCCTCTAATTAGGTGAAAATGATTTAAATGGTCATGTTTTCAAAATCCATCATGCTAATACATGAGAAATCTAGAAACAACAAAAAAACTTGGAAAATTAAAATTTGAAATGTATCATAGTAACGTAAGATATTAACAAGGGGAAACCAGGTCAGGAGTATATAGGAAAACAGCAACAACAACAAAACTTGGAAAATTAAAATATGCCTCTTCAATAGGAAAAAAGTCACAAATATATTGGTAGTAGTGTATTGCCTGTATGATCCCTCCACCCACAAGATATTGTTCTTGCTTCTTATCTGAGTCTTCTGATCAATTAATAAACTGTTTTATTGTCTCACTGGGACTGAATTCAATCCAACAAGATATGACAATTCTATTTTGATAAATTCAGAATACATTGGAAAGTGCTCTTCCTTTGCAGAAGCATTTCTTATTGCTCTTTAAGATCAGATAACATGTTTGAAACAAAATAATGGGCTTGCAATCTTGAAATCTCTCATATGCGGAAGTGCAAAGAATTTCAGCCACTGAACATCACGTACCTTGAAAAACAGGTTAACTTACATTTACCAGAAAGTGAAACTTTATACGTTAGCTGGGTTTTGTACCTATAGAGTTTAAGACAGATAAGAAAAAGATGAGTAATCTGTCTTATTTTTTTACAGTAAGAATGCTGAATGTCACGCTCTGGTGCAGCATGAAATCTTCCTAACAACGATGAACTGAAAGGGGTTTATGGGCTCAGCTGCAGTATTTTTCTTCTAACCATACAGCCCCCACCTCACCGACTGGTGCGTGACACAATGCAACCATTTAAAATCGCCAACTAGAGTGCTGGAGCTAGGAAAGGTGAGAGAGGTGGAAGATTCAAACATTATGAGAGATCTCCTGGTTCCAGAAAATTCTGAAATATTTACTCTGTTTTTAACCATTTTAATATAGCTTTCATGACTAATAAAAAGAAGCCCATGGGTCAAAATTCAATGTTTCAAATGTACAGGTTCTCAATCTGCTCTTTATTTAAAACACCAGCTTGGATATTTTTGAAATGAAGTTGTGATTTAACTGTGCGTGTGTACACACACACACACACACACACACACACACACACACACACACACTCCTCATATCTCTTTCATGGAATAGCTGAGCTCAGCTTTCTACTGTCTCAAATTGCCAAGGCTGTGTGTTTAAAAAAGCATTAAATTCACACACACACACACACACACACACACACACACACACTCCTCATATCTCTTTCATGGAATAGCTGAGCTCAGCTTTCTACTGTCTCAAATTGCCAAGGCTGTGTGTTTAAAAAAGCATTAAATTGCTTGTGGTTTAAAAGGTATATTAAAGAACAACAAAGAAAAAGGTATATGAACACTATAGTACAAATTTAAGTTTGTTTTCGCACTATCTTCTAGTTTATTCTCTGGCCAATCAAGCTAAGTCTTAATACTTGTGTCACACCCAACAGAAAATAATTTTGTTTAAAACCCAGTCACTCAGTGCAAATCTTGTCCCAAACCGTAACTAAATGAAAACAGCCATGCACTTGGGGGCGGTTCCTGTTCTGACTTGTACTCTCTATTTACTTGGGCTTGAATCAGGCGACCGAGACCTTTAACTTGAATCTTTCACAAGAATCATTTACTAAAGTCCAAATGCTCTACAGTGCAGACAGAGAAAATACACACTGGGTCCTTACCAGGGAAGCAAAATATGTTTGGATCAAGACGTTTTAAAAACTGTCAGGGAGGTTTTCATAGTGCCAAATGTATGCTTAAGCAAGTAAGGCAACAGGGAGGGACAGTGGCTACAATACCAGGGCTGAAGTACACTGCAAGAAGCTAAGTTCTCTAATAGTAGGAGGCACTTCTGTTGCGTTCAGGACTGTACCTCCTCAGTGTCTAGAAGAGTGCCTGCTGCGTAGTATGCACTCAATAAATATTTTTGGAATAAATTAAAGGATAAAACGGCTCACAGAGTACAGACATTAGTATAGCTGCACCTTGATGGCTCTTCTAGGAACTTTGAGAGAAGGTGCAAGCCACCCATGGGTATTGACTTGCTTTCCACACTGCCCTGGCAAATAACTTCTTATCTGTGACAAGATGAGATCAGACAGGAAGAAATCTTTTGTCCTGTCTGCCCCAGCACTGCTGGGATCTCTAGCTTGCAGAGTTCAGGCTAGGGCTCTGGGTTATGCCATAAGCAGTCTCTGTCTTTGGTGGAGGCTCACGTCCATGCAGCTGGTACATAAAGCGGGTGGTGGGGAACCACGGAAGGGGTGAGTCATGAGGCAGCAGGTCCTAGTGTGAGGACATGGGGAGCAATGCTGCTTGTTAGCCACTACTCTTTTATTCACATAGCAGTAAGGAAGAGCAATTGGCAAGGAGAGAATCTGCTTAGAGAGTGTGAGGCAAGCACTTCAGGTGCAGGACTCAGGAGGTGTGGCCAGACACCACCCCAAAGGAAACACCAGGAGGCAGACGGGCCTTTGGCTGATGTCTCACAGCTAAATCAGTAACCTGACTTCTGAATTTTTTTTTTAATGGAATATGTGTTTACCAAAAAACATATTGATAGCTGCCAGAGATTCCTACCTCGTAGATTGTAGGATGACAGATGTCCTGAGTCCAACTTCCATTGGGGCATTCCTCCATTCGCACACATTTGTCGTGGCACCAGCCACACTGCACAAAGGGAGGAGCAGAGAGACACTGACTGCAGGACTGGAAATGCTCACAGCCCAAGCCATTCAGTGGAATCTTGGTGATCTGTGAAGAAAAATGATGGAGAGGGCTTCTAGAAGGTTTTCTGTTTGTTTGTTAAATAAAAACTAAATACACCAAAGATACATGTAAATATAATTTTACAATATTTACTAGAGAAAGCACCTAGGTATGCAAATCATGTAATAGTAAGTGATAAAATAAAAAAAAATCAAATTCCTTTCTTCCCTCTACTGTTGGCATGTATGTGATCGAAGTTAGCATTACTGTCCAGTGAACACAAGCATTGTCCTAAAATTCTAGAGGTTCTATTAAGTAGAAACATTTTGCTCTGTCTGAGACAATTTTAAGATAACAAGAGAGTATAATTTAAGCAGCTGGAAAAAACACTTGAACCCCTGGGAAATTCTAAGTAAGTTTACATGTCATTCTGCATCAAGATGCACTTCCTTCTCTTGGAGAGAAGGGGACACTGGCTGGCATCAGATTCTACTACGTATTTTAGGATTTATCTGCCTGCACTAGAGTTCTTCCCTTAGGACTGCAATTCTAATTTTGTGTGTTTGTTTTTCTCATTGAGAAATATAGGACAAAAGGAGAAGTACACATTACGAATAGGATCTCCCTTAGGTCCAATTTTCCCTGAATAAAAATTTAACTTGATTTCAGAAGATCTCTGAAATACTCAAGGAAGAACTTGATAGAGGAGAGATGAATCCAAGATAGAGAAGTTAAAAAAGGGTCACATAACACTGGTTATAAATATCCACTTAGGAAGAACTGCATCCATGGTACCTCCTCGTGCAAACAAGGCTTACCTTCTTCCCAGTGACAACCAGTGTGTAGCCATTTTGGTTTAATGGGTGCTCTACAATCACTTCAGGAGACACAGGGTGGGAATCCAGGTGAAAATTCACATGAGGGGTTGATGATCCTGATCGAGAAACCACAACCTGGCAAACAAAACAGAAAACACCTCTGTTCCAACAAGGTCAGTTTAAATATAAGTGGAAAATATGGAAGATAATGGTAATAATAGATTAGGAGAGCTTGTGAGTGTCTGAACTAAAGGGCCAACAGTTTATCTCATGTAAATCAATATGGCATCTTCTAATCTCCTGTCTTGAAGACAATTCATCCGAACCCCCAAGACAGACATTTCCTATGATCTCTTAATGGTATCTAGGGGAGAGAATCTTCCAGTCGATCAGCCAGCACATGCAGACAAATCCTCACGATTGTACTGGGAACTGGAGGAGCCAAAACTCTCCCCAGAACAGATGACCTCACTTATGCTCCAAGAATTCTGGATTATTTTTTAATCTATCCTCCTGACTCTCCCCACTAGGCAGCTTCCCTTGACGTAATGGAAAGTGTAGTGAATGGGATTCTGGAGACCTGGATCTAGTTCCAGCATTGCTACTCTTAAGCCATATTTATTGATCTTTTGAGGTCAAAATAGGCCCTCGGCTACTTTGAAATGATAGGCTGTCATTTTTACAAACCATTGTCCAACCACATGGAATCACTTGGGTTATAAATAAAGTTCTGCCTCTTAGCCTGGTTTTATAATAAGGTCTGATGGTTTTAACAATGCTTTGGAAATGAGATTTAATAACTGGTGTCATTCTCGCTTTCAGGTATTTCTAATTTGGGATACTTCTCAGGTATATAATTTCCATCTGCCCTGTTGCCAAACCCAGTAATAATGAAGTCCGGGGGTGAAATCAGGACAACTATCTGAGATGAACATTGTCTTTAGAATACATATGATGTATTGTTAAATAGAATACTTGAAACTTATTTGATTTTATCAACCAATGCCACCCCACTAATTTTAATAAAAAACAAGAATGGCGCTGAGAGATTTTCATTCTTAAATGGAGGAACAGGAGGCTGAGCACAGCTCTGGGTTTGCAATTGACTTTGTGAAATTTCTCTACATCCCAAATACCCCTTTAGGTTGCACTGAAAGTGTATCTATTTGCCATGGGTATGAAATCACAGGATAAACATGGGTATCTAAGAGACTAGGATTAGTTAAATAATCACTCCTTTTATCTCATCTTTCTCATCCATAAAATGGAAATGAAAATCACAAGACTATATTACTGCTTAGTACCCTAACAAAGTCGCACACAACACATAAATGTTCTGGGGAATCAGTAGTAAATTTTTTTCTTTAATACAATAAAGGAGTCAAATAGCCTGAAACAACTTGGGAAAAGTCCCAAAGCACCTAATTTGCTCCCAGAGAATGAATTGTTGATAGAGAAACTAACCAAGTTCTTATAGAGGCAAAGAAATTAAACATCATGACTTTTTTCCTAACATCTGTTTTACCCCAAATATTCAAAACATCTCTATTAAGCAGGGTGACGGTCTTTGCACAGAAGTTAAATGATGAATCAAAGATCATCTGGTCAGAATGGAAAAGGGTAGAAACTATTGTTATTCCTAAATTAGGGCCAAATAGGTATTTGTGACTTTTGCAGGCAAAGTAAAAAGTTCAGTTACCAGTCCTACCTCCCTCTGGGTGCTGCATATAAGCAGAGTATCAGGACATCAGACTACTAAAGCCTCTATCCCAATTATCCAGGTTTCAGTTATCTAATTTTTCCATCTTAACTCACTTCTGGTGCTCTCCGTCTTTTGTTTTTCCTAAACCCTACCCTCTTTTCTCATATTTTCCTGATTGTTGCCAATTATTTCAAACTACAAAGATTAAAAACCAACCAACCAACCAACCAACCAACCGAAAAACCTCTTCTCTTATACATGAGTCAAAAACAAAACAAAACACAAGTCTCTCTTAATTCTCTGACTCTGTTCTCTGCCTCCTTCTGTGCTTTCCATTTCACTGAAGATTATTAATCCCTATGAACTCTGCTACAGATATTTGCATTTTGAGTCTGGCTCCCTTGTATCTTCCATTCTATTCAGACCTGCTACACAACAATTACCTGCTCATACCTTTTTCTCCTGTCTTCTTGCTCTTTTTAATATATTTTCCTGCATCTATAATAAGCAATCTCTTCTTAATAACTAGGTCATCATCTTTGACTTTATCAAATATCCAAAGCCCATCCAAATATTTGCTTCCCAGAAAGGATTAAGCTTTCTCTTTTCCTAAAGAGGTTTTTGCACCTCTGGAACGTGGATAGATTGATTTAGTGCATTCCCTGACTTTCTGTCTGGAGAGCATTACATATATATATTACATATACATATTACATATATACACACTGTGTGTATATGTGTGTGTGTGTGTATATATACGTATATATACACACACACATATACACACACATGTATACATATATATGTGTGTATACATATACATATGTGTGTGTGTGTGTGTGTGTGTGTGTGTATGTAAGGAGAGATCTGAATTTACTTAATTTTGTTTTTAATTAAGCTGTTTTATATATATCACTCTCATAATAGTTAACTGAACCAGGCATCGTGCTAAGTACCTTATATGGATATTTTGTTTACTCCTCACAATAATCCTGCAAGGTAGGTATGACTATTTCCCACAAAGAAAATACAAGAGAGAATTTTAGCTAGAAAGTACAAGGAGCTTTATCTAATACTTGAATCCGTGTGCTTGACCTCTCCTTAAACACTCAACTGCTACACTCTTGGAGCACCAGAGTAAATACCAATAAAAAGTTTAAACTCTGAGCTCCTAAGAGCCACGTGAGAGTCAAAGCATTAAAATAAATTTCACAATATATTTGCCCTGCCAAATACTCCTTGTTTTAGTAATATTGGCTGCACAAGTTAAGTGTGCCTAAGGAGAAAGACTCCACATCTAAATAACTTCTGAGGGCATGAGGATTCAAATGTTACTAGCCCAGCTGGCAAGCTCTACTTATGAGCTAGGATGAGTGTGACTTGATAGAGAAAACGAGATGAACCAGAGAAGACAGGAAGACTGTGTGGAAAAGTCAGAAAGTGTTTGGAATTTTGAGCAGAGGTCATATTACAGAAGCAAATACCTTTTTAGTTGATCATTAGCCCTTTCTCTGCAGGGATACCTACAGCTATAAAACGCCAAGAATGCTTTTCTGTTAATTCCTCTCTTTCACTGCCTGTCTAAATTGAGTAACCACTCTCAACACCCCTGAAGCAATGTTTGCAAGAAATTAGGAGTTCCTTTTCATTGTCATAGAGATAGTTCTAGGGACAGAACTGAATCTAGCATCTAAATTTAATTCTTACGAAAAATCACCTGGCAGTCTTAAGTCAATTAGTATAAACAGAAGACAGGCAATTACCTTTTGAGTTTCTATTGTGTTGACAACTTTAAGTGTTTAGCTCTCAAAATTTTTTTCTTTAATGCTCTTGAAAATATAAGACTAATACGTTTTGGGGTGGAGGGGTAAGGAGGGATCTGAATTTACTTGATTTTTATAGCTGTGACCTCAAATTACTTAAGACAGGACATGGGGAAGAAATGTGTGTACAAATAAAATAAAACCTTTGTGGCTAGGCCCCAAAATTCAAAAGCCTGAACAAAGTAATTTCGTGTGATATATCTACAAATACATATAGACTAGATCTCCTCATCTCACACATAAGACTTTTGTTTTTAATTAAGCTGTTTCAGAATTTAATTTTCCTTAAGAGTGGTGAATACAATTTAACATAAAATATTTGTATGTGGCTTTCTGTTTAGTCTCCCTATTTTTTAATAAAAGTGGACAATTCAACTGTTTTTAGTATATTCACAGATTTGTACAACCAGTTTTGGAACATTTTCATTACCCCAACCAAAACTCCACATCCCTCAGCCATCACCCTCCCATCTTCTATGTCCTCTAGTCCCTGGCAACCATTAACCTATTTTACGTCTCTATAGATATTCCTATTCTGGATATTTCATATAAGTGGAATTCTACAATATGTGGTGTTTTGTGTCTGACTTCTTTCACTTAGCATAATGTTTTCGAGGTTCATCCATGTTGGAGCATGTAACAGTACTTCATTCCTTCTTATTACCAAATAATATTCCATTGTATGGTTATACCACACTTTATTTATCCATTTATCAGTTGATGGATATTTGGGTTGTTTCCACTTTTTGGCTATTATGAATAATGCTACTAAGAACATTCATGTACAAATTTTTGTGTGATCATGTTTTCGTTTCCCTTGGGTATATATCTAGGAGTGGAATTGCTGCATCTTATGGTAATTCTATGTTTAACCTTTAGAAGAACAGCTAGACCAATCTCTGCAGGGGCTGCATAGTTCCACATTCCCATCAGCAATGTATGGGGGTTCCAATTTTTCAACATCTTCACTGATATTTGTTATTTTCCATTTTCTTGATTATAGCCATCCTATAATCAAGTGGTATCATTGTGGTTTTGGTTTGCATTTCTCTACCAAATGTTTTACTAAATTAAGTAAAAGGTAAGTTTGCTTTTGGAGGTTCAGTAGCCTTCCATTCATTCATTCCTCCTCCCTAAGACTGAGTACTTGGCTGGGCATCACCTGCTAAGCTCCCCAGTGTTCTGAAGAGCATCCCCTCATGGTCAGACTAGACTTGTAAAACAGGGTCCTAGAGAGGTAGAGGTGAGGGAAGGATAGAAGGAACAAAACTGGAGTCTCACTGGGAGAATCAGTCAGAGTGGGAGATGTAGCACACTCCCCAAGAGCTGCTGTTTTTTGAAGACTGAAGTGAATTTTCCTTTTATAAAATCAAAAAATATATAGTTCTATTTCTAGGCAAATGAGACCTTTGGTATTATATAGATTGATTTTAATTTAAAAGTTAAGAAAAATAGAGGATTTCTATCAAGGAATAAAGAAAACTTCATTTTTAGTGAAAGATAATGCAAATTATTGGAGTTTGAGACTCAATGAGAAAAAAATATGAGCTGAGAAGAAAAAAAATGTGAGCAAAGGCAATGACACCATTAAGAAAGAGACTGGGCTATAAATGGATGTGGTCTTAGGATCCCAGGAGTAGGTCTGCTTTCCTGGTTCCCAGTCAAGTCTAGCACATGGGAGATCCCAAAGGTATGTCCATTGCCTACACATTTGAATAGACTGAAATGAGAAGCTCACTCAAGCCTTGACGAAGGATGGGGTTTTAAAATATTTCAAATATTTAAATAACCTTCATGAATTCAATCTGTATTTTCAAGGCATGGCTTCTGATGCCTCTTGCTTCTTGCCTGCTGCAACAGTCTGATGTTTGTGTCCCACCAAAACTTACATGTTAAAACCCTAACAGCAATTTGATGGTATTAGGAGGTGAGGGCTTTGGGAAGTGAATAGGTCATGAGGGTAGAGCCCTAATGAATAAGATTCGTGCCCTTATCAAAGGGATCTCAGAGAGCTCTCTTGCCCTCAGCAAGAAGATGGATATCTATGAACCAGGAAGCAGGTCATCACCACATGCCAGACCTGTTGACACATTGATCTTAGACTTCCCAGACTCCAAAATTGTGAGAAATATGTTTGCTGTCTAAGCCACCTAGTCTATAGGAATTTGTTATAGCAGCCTGATCTGACTAAGACACTTGCTTTAGGTTTACTATTTTCTTCAGTATGTGAGAGAAAGTGGTGTTTGTTTAGAAAAAATTTGAATATGAAGAGTAATTTGTTTCAATCAAGGTAAACATCTGCTTCCCTGGAATAGAAAAAAAATGAAACATGAGAAGTAGAAATTGATTAGTACTGACAACTCAGAATTAAAATGTGGTAAAACAAAGGACCAGGTAGCAAAAGTTGAATTAAATGAAGCTTCACTCTGTTCTTCCTTCATTCTTTTTGGTAAGGGCACAAGTGTTTCTACACCAACTTGATACTACAAAGGACAGGTATGTACAAAAAGCAAAACAATTCTCCTTACTATTATAATCCTGATGTGTGTTTCAACTTTTTGAAATGAGTCAAAGTGAGTCAAAATGAGTCAATACCAGACTAGGCCCTTTGGAAAAAAAAAAAAAAAATCAAGCATCTAAAAACCAAATAAGCTGGTAAATTCGTAAAAATTTAAAAATAACCAATACTTTCAAATTGATATTCCAAATATAGTGATTGTAGAATTAGCCAATCTATGCAGAGTATATTTGTTTCTGAGTTTTAAAAGTGACAAAAGTTAAAAAAATAACTACTGATATATATGTTTCATGTCTTAAAATATCTTTCCACTCTTTCAAAAAGGCACCCAAACAAGAAATCCCAGTTACTCCATGCTATCAAAAACAAACCAAAGTTTAGCATTTTCCCATGGTTTCAAATATTTATAACGTTTTAAATTTCTATGCATGTAACAGTGTGTAAGATAAATATATTTTAAAAGCATGCCTTAACTCATTCCAGTAGACTATACATTAATTTTTAATTATGGACATAACTCCGAAGTTATTATTTATAATAGATTCTTTTTCGCACAAAAGAAATTTCAGAACTCATGAGTATATTTTCTTCTGAAGAAATATACCACAGCTATCTTTCTTTAGGGATGTAACTAAATCAATAATGTGCACATTAAAAAAGAGGCAGATGACATTTTTATCTGAGTATTTTATAAAGGAGATGGGTAAGTCAGCAATCCATAAAGAGAAATGTTCAAGTTCGAGCTTCATTTGGCTCTGTCTCTTGCCGGATGCTCACAGCATTGATGAATTGATGATCTGTGTCTACATACTCTAAAATAGCAGTGATCCCAAACACAATGCATGCCACAGGCTTCCAACATAAAGCACTGACAGGCCATGATTGTGACATAGGAACTGAAGGACTCTGAAGACAGAAGGTCACTAGATGAATGGATTCAGTTCTTACTGGAAGCGAGTAATTATTCTCAAGTTTCCTGATTACTAACATAATTCTTTAAGTAATGGTCAGAAGTAATGATCACGAGCTAAGGATGTTTTTTTCGGTGATCCCTACCTCTTTAAATTTCCTGCTTAAGATGCAACGGGTCCAGTTAAGAGACACAAGAGAAAAGGGGTGATGAGTGATAACAGCAATAAAGAACTGGGGATAGGGAAAAGGGGGATTGGAGAAGAGCAAGGAAGATGCCAAAGGGCCTAATGACAGCTGTGATAGTGCCCAGGTGGTGGCCACTGTATGCAGACAAGGTAGTTGTCCAGTGAAGTTAGTGAAACTGAACTTGAAACAAGTCTTGAAAGTGACTCTCTACCCCCACCCATCCCTGATCCACTCACTCCCTGTCCTGACAGTCATGCACAAATATTTTAATAGCAATGCCTTGCATCTAGAGATTAAAGGCCTTATACAAGTGCTGTAAAAAAAATCAAGCAAGCATTGTTTTTGGATGTAGATTAGACGAGGAGCTCAGAAGGGGAGACGTGGGCAATCCCTGTGATTAGTCCTGTGATCTTCACGAGTATCCCTCTTCCCTCTCCCACGTAGCCTCGCACACTGCGCTAATGTTCCTGAGCCTGATTCTTTTCTAAATCCCCACCCCCTGCAATTTTGTAGGAAGGCGCGTTCTCATTGTTTATTTATACTCTCGAATATTGCTTATCATATTATTTTACTTCAGAGCATCCCAAGAGAGTGATCACACAAATAAAAATTGTTTTTGAAATCTATAACTATACTGACGTGGCTCTACAGATAGACTCAAATATATGTACAGGTCGGTATATTTAGACATAGTTGCTCCTGTATAAGTTACACATGTTTAAATATTAGAAACATGTCAAAAATGTCTTTTCCACCATACATAT
This sequence comes from Pteropus alecto, assembly GCF_000325575.1. Taxonomy (NCBI): domain Eukaryota; kingdom Metazoa; phylum Chordata; class Mammalia; order Chiroptera; family Pteropodidae; genus Pteropus; species Pteropus alecto. Next base: position 19,122,752 of record NW_006434839.1, read on the forward strand.
AATATTGTTAGCTAAACAATATAATTCTTTCTAATCAAATAACCACTGTGAAATACCTGATTCACTTTGCACCCGACAGCTGGGGCTGTAGCTTGTATTCCCAGCCAGGGCAGAACGTAAGCACAATAGGAAAGGCAGAAACAGCTGCAAACTCTTGGGAGAAAACATTTGTAAAGCAACTTTGCCTTCAGGCTTCAGGGTAGGAAGGAAGTAAAATCATTTTACTGTTCCTTTTCATGTATGGCAGCTGTTTTTGCAAAAAAAAAAAAAAAAAAGACTATAATCTCTTTTTTTCTAAAAAATCATTCTATTATTTTATCCTAACAAAAATAAAGTAAGAATTTAGTAGAGACA
>NW_006434839.1:19123837-19131003 GCF_000325575.1 Pteropus alecto
ATGTGGGTGGTTTTTTAAAAAAAAAAAAAAAAAAAAAAAAAAAATGTCTATTCTACTTTGTAACAGAAACTCTATAGTATTATTAAAACACGAGTTGTAGAAACTTAGGCCTGGCCACAGATTTAGCACGTGAGTTCAGTCAAAACATTTACAGAAATGGTAGGTAGTTACTGTTCAGCTAGATAAAACTAGAAAGTCCCTTGTCTTTGCTGCACTACTGACTCCTCCCCTAACGTTATTTGCTATAAACAAACTGGATCTCAGTAATGTTGATTGTTTGATCCTTCAGATACTTTAGGTTTATTTACGTAAAATTTAATGGAATGGAATTCTCTTAGACAAGTGTCAGAAACAGACTCTGTGGGTGTCAATAGTCCTTTGTACGCTTTGTTTGTAGTCTTGGTATTAGGTACGATTTTATCTCTCCTACCAAAATTTTAGTTCCTCAAAGGCAGGTTCTGCGTCACCGCTTTCTTTGCTTCACTTACTTGCCTAGTAAAGCAAAGTTAGTGCTTCCCAATATGTATTTGATGAAATAAGAGCCACCTGGTTTTGAAAAAAAAACAGTGATATCAGTACTTTCCATATATAAGTATCTACTTGTTTATTTTTCATCTTTAATGATTTAGATGCACAGGTAATGGGCATAATATAGTTTCTTTCATGAAAATGCTGGGAAATAAGAATAAAACATTTGCCACAGCATTTCTGTTATAATGAGCCTGATGTATGACATATCACTTAGGTGGTGGAATCTGTCACACAGCAGAATTTACATAGCTATTAAAGCAACCTATCTAAAATTGGGATTTTATTAGAACTTTAGATACTGGACATAGGCCAGGAATCTTTTGATATAAAAAAATATCAGACCTAAAGTGTCTGTAGAAAGCTTATTATTATGAAACTGGATTGGAGAGGTAATAGATAATTTAGAAAAAAAGAAAAGCAGAAACAAAGATAAAGGGAAGCCAATCAATATAATGAACACATTAGGAATTCAATAGATGCTAGCTTCTTTTGTCCGCCATCAAATTTTTTTGGAATTCTATAGAGTAACAATGTAAACTAAAAAAACATATAAACACAACATAATAGTGTTAGGTAGTTAGTCAGACATGACGAATGTGGGGAAAACAAAGGAATGAAGTCCCAGCTCAGAGACCACCCAAAGAACACCTCATTTGTAGTTAAAGAGTCACTCTTGCATCCCTGAGAGACAAAGGACTGGAGGGCCATAAACCTATAGCTAGTTTAGTTTGGCCACAGGCACTTGCTTAACCTGCCCATAACCTCAGCCTTTTTTATACTATCATTATAATATCATGCCTATGCCCGGAAGTTCATGAATCTAATGATAACAGACTGAATTCTGGGTAAGCACATGCACACCAGGCAGGGAGTTATATAACAGCCAAATGTCAATTAAAATGACCTCATGTGCCAATCACCTAGGAACATCTTTGTAACCAGCCATTGTGGCCTTAATATACAGACCTTCCCTTCCACGGGGTTACAGCCCTCTTTGCTGTAATCCACTCCTCATGTGGAGCGTATTTCCATTTCCACGTGGTTAGCCAATTTAGGTGTGACTCATTTCTACCTCAAAAAATGCCTTTACCTCTCATAACTTAGTCTTACCTCTCATAACTCTTGCTCTGCTGGAATTATCTCTGCGTCAGCAAAAAGAACTGAGACTCTCCAGTGTTACTGGGGCAGCACCAGAGTTCAGATTGCCCCATATGGTAAAAATAGCACACATTTTTATAAGGATAATAAATACGGCCACATTTCAAATATATTAGAGTGCTCGTCTGCGTGGGACAGGACTGGGCATTCCTTCTTCAAATTTTGAGGAGTTAAGCACAGAATTAAATGGTCTGAGGTGGGTAAATAAAAACACTAGACTGGTTAAGAGGGGGAAGGGAACAATGAGTGTAGTTGCCTGTGAAGCAATGGGCGGAGAGGAGACTGAGTGTGGGGATATTTAGATAACAGGATCTGTATGATTCCCTTTGAGCTAAGAAGATTTTATTAACATGTTTTACGACTTTGAAAAAATTCCACCATGCCCACTAGTATAAGAAAAACACGATTTAAAATGTGACAATGACCAATACCCAGACTGCTATAAAGGCAGTGATAATTTTTTAAAATATGTTTTGTAAAAGAATATAGGCAGAGAATGTACAGATGGGCAAGTCATAGGAAAACGGCGTCATCCTCAATTGGTTTACTAGAAATCACTGTCTGACGAGGATGTTAATCATATCAGACAATTATGAAATAAGCATCTCTCTTTAAAAGAAACTTCTAGTATTCATAGAAATTCAACATTTCCATAGATGCCATTGTCATTCTGCTTAATTAAGACTCTATTAAGGAACTCATGCAGAAAGTACTACACAATCACTATTAAAGCAATAAAACAGCCAACATAAGACCATTTTAATTTCTGTAAAGTGCTATGATTCTTGTATCTAAGAAACACAACTTCTGAAATACGAACTCTTATTGTATGGAAATACTGTTGCTATCTGTTAAAAGCATTTCTAACCAAAAATCCAGATTTTTTTTTTTTTTTCAGTATTTGAACTTCTTTGTGTCTGACCCCATCATTTTGCAGAACCAAGAGAGCTGAAGTTACAATGGGATTTTGATGATAACGTCCCTTCCTAACTGCTGCCAATATTTCTCAATGATGAGAATGTTTCTTCTCATGGAGACGCACGGTTCACACAATAGCTCTCCTTTGATCCGTAGCTTCCCTTGAAATAGGAAAACATCGCCTGGAAGTGCTTTAATTGTTTCATTTTATTTTCCAATCATGTGATAGAAATCATGAATGGAAAAGAAAAAAAAAAAAAAGAAACCCAAACCATTCTGGGCAAAGAAATTAAAAACAACCACATTTAAACCGAAAGCTTCAAGAATTTAACAAACATAGGCCATACACTTCATAAAAAAGTGGATCAGCTTTCATTGTTTTGCTTTCAGTCTTGTCTCTAGCTTCTATTATGATTTTCACTTTACAATATTTGCAAATACCTTACTGCAAAAACGAAAATGAACTAACTGCACAATAACAGATAAAACAGACATAGCCGCTCTCAGATAGCATTTACCTGCATGAAGCGACCCTCTGATGTCCCAAGGTTAGCGATGGTGAGGTCTCCTTTAATGAAGGTGGAAATAGACGTTAAGAGGACTTGGTTGAACTGGCCCATGAATAAGTCAACGCGCTGCAAAGCTGTGGTAAACTCTGTTCGATATTCGTCACTGTGCACTTCACAGCCCGATGAATTTCTCAAAAGTGTCTGGAATAAAATATGGTCATAGAATTAATGTGAGTTCAGATGCAAGCAAGCTGGTAAGATACTTTTCTATGTGTCTTTTCAGAGCTCGGAGGGGAATGGCAAGAACTGTGCAGACAAGCTCAGATAGGCAGAAGTATTTCTAGTGACCTAAATGGCTCTAGCATCATTTAGACACTGAACTGGGGCAAACCTTACTATCATAGTTTGTACCATGGTTCATTACAAGCATACAGAGCTTAGCTGGTACTGTTTACAGAAAAATAAAACTGTAAATGTCTCAGCCCTTGAAATAAAGGCAATGCTTCTAGCAGGCAAGTCCAATAAGATGAATTTCAACTAGAATAGTAATAAATGTTAGAGTCATACTGGGATATTATATTTTAAAACGTGTGCCTGTGTGCATCTGTATACACGGAGTTGGCATGGAGTAGTGGTTGATAGATGATTCATGGGGAGGCAGCATAGCATAGACCCCAGATCCAAGTGCCTGCGTCAAATCCTGGTCCCTAATGCTTATTTACTTCATGGAGTCCCTCCAACCTCTCTGTGTTCATGAAACTCATGTTATCTCTATTTCAGTTCCCTATCTGTAAAAAAGAGAGAATTATAGGAATATGCCTTCCTTAGAGAACTGTTCTAAAGATTAAATGAGCTAGTTACCCAACACGCAGAGAACATCACTTACATATTTGTCATCATTAAAGCGAAAGGCTCAAAAAATGTAAAAGTTGTACATCAAATGCCTCAGTAACCAGCTCCTAAAAGGCAATTACCACTCAATCAGGTATTTATCCTTTAGGTTCAACTTCAAATGGAAGGATTTTAAAAAATATTGTTCAGTAATATGACAATTAAGCACTGTGGATCACTCCCTTCCCTTGACACTTCGATCTCCCCGTTCTCTCTCTACTTTGCAGACTGCAACATTTATGTCTCTTCTGCAGGACCGTCCACATTTATGTCTCTAGACTGCAACATTTATGTCTCTTCTGCAGGACCTGGCTATCAATGTCAGGGTTTCTCAAGGTTCCATCCCAAGGCTGATTCTCTGCTTATCTTCATACTCTCCCCAGGCAATCTGTCTCTCCCATGGTATCTGTGACTATTCAGTTGGTACCTTTGTACCTCCAGGCTACCCCTCTACTCTGAGCTAACTATGCATTTATCACACTGACTATGAAATCTGCACTCACATATCTCAAAGGCTCCAGGCTCAAAATGGCCAGAGTGGAAACCACAATCATCCCCCATTCCTCCAGGTGCACAAGTCAGAAACCTAAGTGTCATTCCTGATTATTCCCCATAGACAGTTCATTACCAACTCCTATCAATTGTACTTTCTAAATATCTCCTGGATTCATCCAGTTTTCTTTGTCTCCACCACATCAACCCTCTCTTTCCTGGATTACAACATGGCTTCCTAACTGGACATGCCACATCCAGTCTCATCCAATCTCTTTTCAGATCCAGTTTCTACACTACAGCCAGATTTTCTTCTTAAAACATAAATCTCATCATATCGCTTTGTTTAAAACACTTACTATGTCTCCCCATTGCTCTTAGGATAAAGGACACAATTTTTAACATGAACTGTAGGGCCCTGCATCACCTGGATACTAACCAACTTCTCCAGACCCACCCTGTACCATGCTCTCCTTTGTTCACTGTGCTCCAATGAGCTGGCCTTCTTTCAGTTCTCCAAATATCTTATGAGTCCTTCCATTACAGAGTCTTTGCATATGCTGTTCCTTCCACCTCCATTCACCTTGTTAACTGCCATGCCTCCTTCAGATCTCAGTTTGTCATCATTTACTCAGGAGGCCAGCCCTGACCCCAATAGCTAAGTCAAATTCCTCTAACACACACACACACACACACACACACACACACACTGTTACAGCACTTGTTAACAGCTGTAACTACTATTTGGTTTTATGATTATATGATTGATGTGACACTTCTCCAAGTAGCTCCTTAGGATCAGGAACTCTGCTTGTTCACCACTGTAATTGCTTATAGTAGATGAAATATCACACATAGTAATTTTGCAGTAAATATTAATTGAATGAATGAACAAGTGAATCAATTATGGGTAGCTGGGAAATGATTGTGGAACTATGAACTAATATTACTAAAGCTATTTTTTTTTCAGGAATAAAAGTAGTTAAGAGTTTATAAGGTATAAATAGAGTGGCTCCTAACTATCTTGACAAGATAGTTTCAAACTGGTAAATCTGAGGACAGATAACAGAGAGCAGGAGAATGTAGAAAGGAAAATGAAGGCAAACTTAGACGAAAAAGAAAAAAAGTTCATTCTTACACATCTTTGTATGTGGTTAAAAGTCCAGGAAAATGATTTGAAGACTAGAAATGCTCTATTATTATCCTATTATATTGATAACAATCAGAAAATTGTCATGGTATATTGTAAACCAACTCAGTGTTTAAGAACAAATTGAAAACTTTAGTTATGCTTATATAAAGTAACTTTACTCCTGAAGGTCAAACTTCCATCACATGGAATACAAAATTCTTACATCTACTGACTTTTACGTTTAAGAATCACCTAAAATGCTGTTTTATATAACTGTCTTCATTTTAAATGGTCATAAATTAGTCAATAGAATTTCTGAAATGCTAAACCTACTGACTTATAATTAATGAAATGTTTTAGTTCTAGACATTTATTTTGATATATTAATGAGTGCTATTTCACTATTTAATTAGAAGCTTTTCTTCACTAAAGTATTATAGATTGCTCTGAGTAGCAGATAACTGAGATGCACCAGCAATTCAATAACAACCAATTAATTGGTAATTAAGTTTCTATCGGTGATCAATCATCCATTTTGCAGAGATAGCCAGAACTAAGGGAATTTGCTTAAAGGAGCAAAGACCAGTTTTAAATCAAAGGCCATCTCAAGCATTCCATTATAGAGGTGACTGCTCTTCAGGGTCAGCTTTTGTGGTTATTTTGTTCCTTCTCTTGCTTGATCTTATTCTTTTTTTCTATAACTGGGTGACATTCCGGGAACTTTAAAGTCTCAAACTTGACCTTGAGTTCGGTGCTGGTGGAGATAAGATAAATTCGTTGGAATATGAAAGTTTGCTGTGTGTAGTGGATTCTTTGACTGTAAACTAGTAGCAGCTTTCTATCAACAAAAGGCCAAGAATTGTCTTATTCATCTTTTATCTCCACTGTGTTTTGTGCCCAGCTCACAATGTGTATTAATAACAGCTTGCTGAAAAATGAATGTAGCTGCAAAGTAACTAGGCATATTGCCTCCCCAACTTGCTTTGTGGTCTGCCTTGCTGAACAGGGTGAGCAGAATGGAGGTGAGATGGATCTCAGAGTGTCTGTAAACTTGCAGGAACTTGCTAATCTTTTTAAAATGAAGGAAGAACAATACCACCAGAACTTTAGTCTCTTATTTCCTCATGTGTAAGGTGTAAATGTAGAACTCTGCAAGTAACATTTATATTGTGTACTTCAAGGCTTGTCCTTCAGGAAATAGTAAGGCCTCTAAATAGCACCTCTTCAAGGACCGATAGGATTAAGTTATGTCACTTATTCCCCCTCAAAACAAGTCCCTAAGTATAGAAACATTGCATAATGTTGGAATAGGATCTACAGAACTCCTTGATTTTGAAAAATTGTGCAACTTGGAGCCAAAAAACAAACATCATGTCAGGTTCAGGTGGCATTCAAATTATAAGCCAGGGACCTCAACCTTTTTCTCTTTCATTTTCTCCATAACGGAGATCTGCAGGAGAGGGGTAGGGGCATTAGCTTCCAGGAAAAAGCAACATTCCAGGGTTCACTGCAGGTGAGGGGACTACTCCTTGTCT
>NW_006434839.1:19131025-19161683 GCF_000325575.1 Pteropus alecto
CAATGACTGGGGTCAGGGTGGTAGGAACTGGCTTACAGAGCCGCATGCTGTCTTTCAGCTTGAATAGTAGAACTTTAACTATCAGAAAGCCTTGGTTTTAGCTCTCAGCATTGCAAAGATAAAGCGCTGTGCAAATATGATGAAATCTCAGTCTGATTCATTAGACAATGAGTGAATGTATTTGCCGCTTATTTGTGCAGGAAAGCTGGGGTGGCTTCTTTTCACCATTTTATACACAGTTAACTCTGTGCCGTCTGGGGTGGGATTGGGTCCAACTGGAAAAGCAACATAGACCTGCTGAAGGGGTCTCCTTGCCACTCATACCTCCCTCAAAGCTAGAACATCTTGACCTTTGGGATAAAACTAAGCAAGGCTGGTGGAAAGCAGTTCTCTGGTACATCACCTGCTTTGGGGGACCACAGAAAAGTCCACAGAGAAAGTTTCACCCCAGCACCAGTTTGGGAGCCAAGACTAATGCTCTCCCTTTTGGTAACAAAGGGAGGAAGAAGGAAGGAAGGGAGGGAGGAAATCTCTCTTTTTCCTGTACCTACACTGTGCCGGGCACCGAGCTGGGCATTTTCACACACAACCAGACTCACAGCAGCCCTGTGAGCTCTTATCACACTCAGCTTTCAGGAAGAAGAGACTCAAGGCACCCAGAGAGGCAGCCACAGTGCTCAGTTCACACTGGAACTGGTGTTAGAATTTAGTTCTCTGATTTTCAAGGTCATGAATTTCTTCTGCTACTGTATACTATTCTGGGCAAAGTTCTGAAAGTTGCACAATTACAAAAATGAAAAGGGCCTTAGAGACCATTTTACTCCAGCCCCTAATTTTATGTATGGGAAACTAAAAGTCAGGGGAGTCTTAACTGTCAGAGAGCTGGAATCATTGAATAGAAGTTTATCATTTACGTGTAAAAAAACCTATAATTCTTGAAAGTAGGAAATGTAGATTCACCCACCTTTGATTCCTTTTCTGAGAGAAAGGCTAGAATTAACCATTAGTTTCTGGATAATGGCACAGAGATGACTAGCATTTTGGAGTGTTCTAATCAGCTTCGTCAGCTTTGTCCTCTTTATTATCTATTTTGATTCATTAACATTACCATCTTTCTATCCAGGTGACTTTGAAATTTCAGCCATCACCATCTCCTCTTTTTCTAGCATTTTCCATATCCAATCAGTTGTGAAATCCCACTAAACCCTGTCTGCAGTGTCTCTCCTGTGTAGCTCTCCGGCCACACCTGCGCCTCTGCACCTCAAGCTACGTATTTCTTCACTGGCCTTTGGTCTCCCAGCTCATCTGCCTTGAAGCAGTTATGCATCATCACTCCCTTCTTCAAATCTTAGTTGCTTCCCAAAGGCGTGCAGGAAAAGTCTAAATTCCTTAGTAGGGCATCCAAACCTGCCTCGACTTACATTTTTAGGCTTTTTTTCCATGAAGGTGAAAAGTCAGGTGACCATCTAGGACACCGAATGAATCTCAGAGTGGCTATCCTGGCACAAGACTCTCCCCATCCTTGGATTCTTGCATTTGCTCTGGCTCCTCCCGCTAGGTCATGGACACCCACTCCTGCTCATGTAAACCTGAAGCCTGGCTCTCTTCAAAGTCTCTCTTTATGAGGTCTTTTGAATGATGGAAGTAATGTGTTTTAATGAGTGTGTAAGGGGTATAGTGACAAAGAACAAGGTGGATAGTATAAGGGTACAGGAAGATATCACATACCTTGAAATATGAGTCAAGAGGGAAATTAAAAAAAATTCACCAAAATATTGTTTAGGCAGAGACATATGTGTCGTACAACTAAAGGAAAGTGAAAGATGAGCAAACTGTTCACAATCATTATTTATCCACTTTTCTGGAAGGGAGAGGGATATTACTGGGGTAGGACACACAAGGAGCTTCAAAGACCGTGGTAACATTCTCTTTTTTAAGCCCGGTGGTAGAGGAATCAGTATTTTATTTTTCATATACCCAACACACATACATATACATATAGTACATGATTCTTTTGCATATATTAATAGATTTTAATAAAAATAAATTTTAAAAGAAAACAATGAGTAAATGGGAAGTGAGAGAGCCTATTTTGAACTTTTTCCCACCCTGATTTTTTGATCTCCTAAGCAGATTTGAAACATTCACAGCTTATCTCAGCTCACAGGAGCTCACAATAATAACGTTAAATAACATCTGCATAGTGGATTATGGTTTTCGAAGGACATTATTTCTTCAGATCCTCTCAAGTCTGGGAGTTGGGTTTGTTTTGATCATTGAATTTCTACAGAGGAAGAAACCGAGGTTCAGAGAGTTGTCAGTCAAGATTACAGCTTACTGATAGACTCCTACAGTATTTCTGAGACAAAGTCATACTCTAGGGCTGGTCTAAGGACCTGGTAGAAAAGAACGAGCATGCCTGTAGGTCAGGACCCGGAGAGGAGTTGATGAGTTGCATGACCTCAGGCAACTTGATCTTTCTGGGTCTGAGTTTTATTTTACTATTATGTAACAAACATTTGTTTAGAGTGTTTAAAATGTGTCAGACACTGTTCTAAGCACTTTACAAATATTAATTCACCTAGTCCTTATAATATTCCCAGGAGGAAAGTGAAGCACTGAGTGGTCACATAACCAGCAGGGGCAGAGCTAGGACTAAAGCTAGGCCATCTGGTCCCAGGGCCTTCACCCCAGCACCAGGCTACAAGTTCCTTGTCTGCAGAGAGAGGGGTAGACCGAGTTGAGTGTAAAGTTCTCTATGGCTTTCCAAAGCCTCCCCTGAGCTTGGAATCACCAAACTGCCATTAGCTTGCAGTCAGACCAAATGATCGCTCAGGGTGCTCAGGAGGCCATAAGTAAATAGTCCCTGTCCTCCAGCCACCAGGAACTACTCCAAAACAGAGATTCTGGAGACATACGCCTATTCTGTAAGAAGTTTTGACGAGCTTTTAATTTTTCAAGGTTTATCTTCTTCTAAAATAATTATATGATGTCAATTCTGAGAATCAATGGTAAACTTTTGTTTTTAATTTTGAAACGTTATAAATTGCTTCCTTAACTCAAAGGCTTAAATATTGTTATAGGGCTAAATAATAGAAATTATTCTATAATTTTTAAGCCTTGCAATAATACTTTAATTATTTTAGTCTTTCTTTACCTTTTCATGAGTACTTGTTAGATTTTTTTTAACTTGGCTCAGACATGCACCATTTTTTTTATAAAAAGAAAACTGAATCTATTCGATTCAAAATGTTTCCCCTAATTAACATTATGATGCATGCAGTGAATATGCAATTACATTTAATTCAGTATAATTAAGGATGTGATATATTTAAAATAGTGATTCTTTTAATTGATCTATAAGACGGATTTAGCTCATCTATAGATAATTTAAATCAGTCTTGCAGATAGATTTTTTAAAATGTACTATCTTGTAAAATCTTTGCCAGTTCACTCATACCAGCTCTCTTCCCTCCTTGCCCATGACTAAATTAACAGAAGCAGTTTAATATAAACATTATTCATAATTATACTTTGTAAAGATTCTACGGACACATAGTAATGGCTTTCAGTAGGATACATATTTCAAAATAGAAAGTCCATCTTTGCCCAGGGCTTTTCATATAGTTGGCTAAAAACTCTACTGCTTTAATTTCAGGAATTCCACTTAGCTTATTTTCCTAAATTTCACTCCTGTGAAATTTCACTCATGTGCTCCCTTCTCTTTATTAAGTGGGACTGGGAGAGGGGTGGTCTGGAACTGACCATAGGCAGAGGCAAAGGGCTTTGAACTTCAGTTTCAGGTTATGTTTCTTTCAGAGATATTTTAACTTCTCTCAGTCTGTACTCAAATGTCTAAGATGTGAATATTGAAGTCTGATTCTTTGTAAAATGCAGAAGAGTCAGTTCTCTTGGCCAGACTGTTAGAGTGGTGTGGCCAAACCCTAAGAATCCGGTTATGTTGTTTTGTGTTATGAAGAGGACTCAGCCTGATGATGTCCTCAGTGCACAGTTTAAAAGAAAGATGCTTCCTCAACACTTGTGCTGCCACAAACTCCCCTTGATGAAGTAATCTTGTCTCACAACTTCAATAGCTACGGGGGTTTATGACAAGCTGAGATCTCAGGTAGAGTTCTAGCAGGGGAGGAAAGTGGGGAGCAGTTAAAGAAGGGTTGATTAGTTTCTAGGAAGGAAGAAAGGGTGTCATCTTTGGCTGTGTGTTCATTCTCAGATGGCCATGAATGTAGCACAACTAGGCATGTGGCCAGCCAGCTGCTGGCTCAACACTGGTGATTCACAGGATGATGGATGCTGTCTCGTGGTGATGACCTAACTTCACACAGCCAGTGGCATTCTCTCTTCTGAGGACCAGCCCTGTCTTTGCAACTGTCTTCAGGCCAAGTTTAAATATGCTGGATAATACTGAAACTCATAATTTTTCTTTCTCAACTGACTCCCTCTTCTAGCTTCCTATTCCTATATGACATCAATAGCTACTCTCTCCCCAAGTGTGAAGTCTTGGCTCTCTTTGACACGTCCTTTTCCTTTATTGTTTATGTCCACCTATCAATAGTTAATCTTGTACTTGGCTTCTTATAGTCTGATTTCCTTGATTCCAGAACCTCCTTGTTCAATTCTACCTCTATAACTATTTAGTGTAATGTTCCCCAAATACCTTCTTAGTCAAGTCTAGTGGTACCCACCCTGGCCTAGTGGAAAAGAGCACGGGCTCGGAGTGGTGCTGCCCTCATAAGCCCCAGTTTTTCACTTATAAAATGGAGAAACACATACCTAATAGAATCGTTTTGAGGTTTAAATAAAATGAATCCAGTGTCAGCAACATATTAAAGAGTCACTTCCTTTATTCATTTAGTTATTCAAAAATATTTCTTGAGACCTGTACTAGGTTGAATAGTGTCCACTCCGGAAACGGATGTTCACTTGGAACCTCAAAATGTGACCTTATTTGGAAATAGGTTCTATGACATGTAATTAGTTAAGAATATTGAGATAAAATCATCCTGGATTTAGTGTGCATCCTGAGTCCAATGACTATTACCTTTGCAAAAGGAGAGGACACACAGACATTCACAATGAGGACGGCCACGTGGAGGCGGAAGCGGAGACTGGAGTTATGTGCTGCTACAACCTGAGGAATACCTGGGACCACCGGAACTGTAAGAAGTAAGGACGGCTTCTTCCCTAGAGCCTTCGAAGGGAGCATGAACTTAGCCAACACCTTTATTTCAAACTCTGGCTTCCAGACTACATATATTCTGTTGTTTCAAGACACAAAGTTTGTAGTAATTTGTTACAGCAGCCCTAGGAAACTAATATAAAACCAAACTATGTGACAGATATTGTCCTGGGTGCTATAAGGATATAGTCACAAACAAAAAAATTTAAGGCCCTGTCCTTCTGAAACTTAAATGCTTGTTGTTATTATTATTACTGTTATTGGTCTAATGATACTTTATAATGCTCATAAGGACAAAGGCCAAAATTCTAATTATTTAGATTAACAAGCCTTGGGTTCCTCATCTATAAAATGGAAACACTCATACCTATCTAATAGAATTACTTACACCTAGTAAGGTTAAACCTGTTATTTGTCCATTATTAGTTTCCATTATTCTCTAAAGCAGGGGTTGGCATCCTTCTTTTATAAAGGGCTAGATAGCAAACATACTAGGCTTTGAGTACCACAGTGTCTGCGTAACATATATTAGTTTGTGTGTTATTTTCTAACCCTTTAAAAATATAAAAATAGTTCTTAATTTGCTGGATGTGCAAAAATAGGCCAGAGTTTGCCAACTCTAGCAAATGCTTCCAGCTAGAATGGCACCATGCACACAGGGAGACAAGAGCTAGACACACAAAACAGCTAATTAGTAATGCAAAGCACACGGAATATAGTTCACAGGTAAGTTCTGAAGACACTGGTACAGGTAGTAAATGCTATAAGATGAGGAAAAGGATAAGATCAGTGTGGGCTTCAAAAGCTGGAGAGGGCTCATGGTGGAGGCTGAAGTTGAGCCAGGTCTTGACTCAACTGAAGTTGAGAGGTTGGATTATTGAAGAGGAAAGAAATATTTGGAGCAGAATATATTCCATGTGTATGTGTGTATGGGTTTATACACACATGTGCACAAATGCATTTATGTATAAATGAAATAAATATGTATCCAGCCAAGGTATATGTCAGATATCTCTTTTTGAGGTATCCTCAGGATTCAAGACTCAGAATTCTACAATGACAGGGCTTTGGAATTCTAAGAGTTAAAATTCTGCTTCTTTATCATCATTTCCTAAGGTGAATCAGACCTGAAACAGACCAAGTCCATGTGGTTTTGGTTAGCAACCTTCATCCTGCACTTCAGTCACAGCCAGGAGTGACAGAGTGATTCATCAAGAAAGTTGTTCCCAGCGAGGCAGATTTTAATGCTTAGTGCGTAGAGATTTTCTGCTTTTCTCTATTTGGTTAAAAAAAAACAACACAATTTTTAACGTACTTACTCAGAGGAATATGAGATACTCAGAAGACAGAACACTGACTACCTTGCACTGACCGAGAAAACAGAAGCCGTTCTTCCTGTAGGTGATGATATGTCTGTTTATGGGGCCAACAGTGTCATGCTCAACAGAAACAGGCTGATGAATGCCTTGGTGGATGGCCAGGAGAGGTGAAAGACGGATGAAGCCAGAGTCCTTCAACTGTGCCCAACATATTGTTTAAGCCCATGACTGGCATCCAGCCTGTCAGCACTGTCAGCACTTCTTATCCTCCCTTTCCATCTTACCACTGAGCAGCGAGACTCCTCACTCACCTTCTCTCCATGTTCCTGACTAAAACTGTGCATCAGAAACCTCCATTTGTGAGCCACCCTTCTAACTGCCAAAGTCCCTGAGGCCTTTACCAAACTCTCTATCTTTTTTTGTCCTGAAGGGTTTTATTTGAGGCATCTACACAAGGACACCGACCTCTGTGCCAGTTTCTTGATGGACATGTTTCCCTCACTGCCCTTCTGTGTGACCTTGGCTATCTCAGAGTCCTCCTGGGTGACGCGCACCCACCATTCTCACAGGGCACACCTGCTGGCTTTGGTGCACACACTCTTCGCTTCAGCCCGATGCTCCTGGCATGAGCTCAGAAATTTTTTCTCAGGTTAATCCTCCGGAGTCAGGTTCATTTTTCAAGAATGGCTCTTCAAGATGTCCAGCTGAGCTTCCTCTTGGGGTGCGGGGGGAATGCAATTTTTCTGTCGATGCGCCCTGGGCAAAGCAGAGCTGAGTCCAGGATATCATTATTAGTAGCCATGAAAACCTTGATATTCTTGGTGGCCTCAAACCCATCCAGCTGGCTGAGCAGCTCCAGCGCTGTGTGCTGCACTGCACTGTCCCCACCAGAACCTCCCTCCTGCTGTGAGGAGCAGACGGAGTCGCTTCTGTCCATGACGATGATAGATGGAGTGTGTCCTCGTGCCATGACAAATAGCTCTCTCACCATTCTTGCCCCTTCCCCGATGAATTTCTGTACAATTCAGAGCCAGACGACAAATAAAGGAACAGTCTGTGTGATGAGCCACCGCCAGCCCAACAGTGTCTTCCCAGCGCCTGGGGTCCATATCGCAGCACTCCCTTGGGCTGCATGATGCCCAGGGCTTCAAAGATGCCTAACAGGCAGCTGGAAAACTTCTGTGATCTCCTTGATCTGCTTGTCCAGTCCACCAATCATCTTGCAAGTTGACTCTGGCACCTTCTTCACTGTCATTAGTGACAACAGTGGGGTCTGCTTTGTCTGGAAGAATCTTGTGCAGAGTTTCACTGCCATTTCTTAGAGCCACCCAGCAATTGGGTGTCAATCATCGATGTTGATGTTCTTGTCCACATCTATGACAAACTTGCCCTCAGGATGTACCTTAACCAACATTTCTTCTTATCCATGGCCCAGATCATTTCCTCCACTAGGAGCCCTGTTCCTGCAGCAGTGTGGCTCCTCCTGCAGTAGGTGGACTTTGGCATTAAACTCATTTTTCTGTGCCTGCAGCCTCTGGCAATTTTGGCTCTTATTCACATTCAGCTGGAGTTCTTCAATCATGGACAGATAATATTGGTGGAATTCATGGCCTGCCTTCCCCTCTTCCAGCTCCATTTTATAAGACTTTCAGGAGGATCAAGAGATGCATATATGGGAGTGCCTTGTATCAAGTCAGACACTATACAGACCTGAGGTGTTATTACTACTGGCAGAGCCAGCAGGAAGGACCGGTGCCCTGTTTCCTGTCACTCGCAGATGGGCCCATTCTGGCTCTTCTCCCGCAGCTTCCACTGTATCTTCCTCTTCTGATCCCCTTTCTTCCAATCTTACCACATCTACAGTAAGGCCAAACTTAGGAAAGCTTTCTGTACCAAGCATGTACTTGGTGCCTATGAAGTGGTGCCACTGTGGAGTCTAATCCTACGGTCACAGTAAGGGTGGTATTGAAAAAGACCTTCTATTTTTCCTTAACCCAATCATTATTTTCAACTTGAAATCACAGATTGATGGTCAATAATCAAAATCTGTGGATTCGAATGTAGACTTCATGGTTGTGGGGCACCTCTCCTGGTACCACTGCTTGAGTAATATCCACCAGAAGGTGTTGCCTAAAGTCCCTCACACAGACAGCATCACCCACTAAAAGGGCAACCTTGTTGGCAGGCTCCAGAAAGCCCTAAGGAGCACGGAAGCTACTCTGTCTTTTTTCTTTTAATGGCTGTAATTGTGTTTTTCCAATTTTAATTACAAAGCTCTGGAATTCCTGTCTAGTCACCTCTCTATAGTCATCTTTTCTTCTCTAGTTTTTCTCTTCTTTGATCCATCTTCATCTCAAACTGGTGTATGGACGAGGGTGTGTGTGTGTGTGTGTGTGTGTGTGTGTGTGTGTGTGTGCGTGCGCGCGCGCGCAGGTGCCCGTGCATGTAAGGAAGGGGCATAGGTAATGGTGAGTAGGTGCCTGTGCACAAGCACGTGCATGTAAGGAAGGGGCATAGGTAATGGTGAGTGACTCTTTCCAGAATTTATTCAGTGCTAATTTAACTTTTGGAAATGCCTCAATTCTATAAGTTAGTTTTTAGAGATTTGGAGGAGAAAATGAAAAACTGTTTTATCTAAAAATTATTTTTACTAGTCAGCATTTTACTACATTATTTGAAATTTGGAGGCTTTGTCATAATTATTTACTCATTTGATACATACATTGTTAAGTACTTGGGATGTGGTGATAAAAGCCAAAGTTCACATCTTCAGGGGGCTAACGTGGGAACCAGTGAACATATTACCAGAGTATGGTAAGAGATATGATAGAAATAATCAAAGAGTGCTACTGAGGTACTCAGAAAAGGCAGCTTATCCAGAATGGGGCATAAGGGGAAAGCTAGAAGAGGTTTCCTGGGGAAGAAAATGCTTGAGTTGAGTTGTAAAGAATAGGGAGAAAGTGTTAAACGGATAAAATGACTGTATTAGAGAATTTGAGGCAAATGAAGTAATATGTGTTAACGCAGGGTTGTAAGGGAGACTGCTGGATTCTGGAACTACCAGGACAGGTTGATATACATATACAGAATATACAGGGAATTCACACATCACAACAGCGAAAAACCAAATAACCCAATTAAAAAATGGGTAAAGGACCTGCATAGACATTTTTCCAAAGATGACATACAAAAGGCCAACAGATGCATGAAAAGGTGCTTAATTTCACTACTCATCAGGGAAATGTAAATTAAAACCACAATGAGATATCACCTCATATCTGTTAGGATAGCTATTATAAAAATAATAAAAGATAAGAGATAAGTGCTGGAGAGGATGTAGAGAAAAAGGAACCCTTGTACACTGTTTGTGGAATATAAACTGGTACAGCCACTGTGGAAAACAGTATGGAGGTTCCTCAAGAAATTAAAAATAGAACGACCACAGAATTCATCCATTCCACTTCTGAGTATATATTCGAAGGAAACAAAACTATTATCTCGGAGAGATGCCTATACTCCCATGTTCATTCAAGCACTATTTACAAGAGCCAACATATGGAAACAACCTAAGTGTCCACCAACGAATGAATGGGTAAAGATGTGGCATGTGTGTGTGTATATATGTATGTATGTGTGTATACACACGCACACACACACACACACACATACACACAACAAAATATTATTCAGCCTTGAAAATGAAGGAAATCCTGTGGTTTGAGACAATATAATGAATCTTTTATGCTAAATGAAATAAGCCAGACAGAGAAAGGCAAACAGTACATGGTTTCACTTATACGTGGAATCTAAAAAGAAAAAAGTCAAACTCATAGAAACTGAGAATATAAACGTGGTTGCCAAGGGCTAGGCAGTGGGGTCAAGGGACAGGTTGGTAAAAGGGTACAAACTTTCAGTTAAAAAATGAATAAGGTCTGAGGATCTAAAGTATAATATGGTGACCCCAGTTGATAACGCTGTATTGTATAACTGAAATTTGCTGAGAGTAGAACTTAAATGTTTTCACATACACAGAAAAAAGAATGATAGATTAAGGGTAGGGCGCGGCGGCAGAGGTGTGCTTGAGCCATCTTGTACTAGATTATAGAGCCAAGAGCGAACATTTTTTCCTAATTCTTATTCAGTGTTTTTACCTTGGTAGCTTGAAATTGGCTTGGTGGGGGTATTTCCACCATGGGAATGTGTAAACAGTACAAATCAGGGGCTCTACTCCCTCTCCCCTCAGAGTTAAACACCTACCAGCACAACACTTGGTGTGAGGGAAGACCAAGAAATAGCCAAGGCTCAGGCACAAAACTCTTTGAAAATCACACTAAAGACTGTGGATTTTACTCTGAAACCATTGGGGAATCCTCAATTTATTTTAACAGATGCTATTACACAAACGGGTTTGTTTTGGGGAAAGATTACTTACTCCAGTAGCAGTATGGAGACAAACAGATTGACTGGAGATGAGGATGGAGCCAGGGAGATCAGTTTTATCTTACTGGCACTATTTTCAACACACTAACTCAAAACCTGTCTGGAATGATAACAGTTTTCTGTCTCTGCTTTGCATATATGTAGAAGGAAAGAAACAAAGATCTTTAAACTTCATGTTTACTATGAATGAGACTGGGTTTTTGGAAGAAGGAATAGAAAAAGCAGACTGAATTGGATCGTGCTAATGATGAAGGCTGAGATAGGCTGAATGATTCTCTGGAAACATTAAGTTTCTTGATTAAATTAGTTGCACCCAAACCAGCAGCTGGATAAGGTGCTTAAGAAAGTCTTAAATAAGGCTGATACACAGAATGAGAATGTCAACATGGGTTAATGAATGAGAGAGGCTGTATAAACTATTACTTAAACCCAACTGAGGGTTTCCTGAACCACTAGGGAATTAGGTTGAGGGTGATAGACAAGAATAAGACTAGAAAGAAACAGAGCATTGAACAAACAAGAGTTTATTTCAACTTGTGATTTACTCAGAGTTTAGAGTATAAATTGAAAGCCTTGCCAGTAGTAAAAAAAGTAAGATAAAGCTATGCCATCATTGTTATTAAAATAATCGTCCCCTCATTCACTGGAACAGAGATTTTATTATATATTGGCAGAGAAAATAGAAAATTTGACCGTTTCTTAACTAGTTCTTGAATCTCCAGTGTACAGACTATTAAATGAGGCACTGGAAGTTATAACAGCGGATTCTGAAGGCCCAGAGAATGCAAGCAAAGCTTTAATATCTAAAGCTCACAGAAATACTAAATTAATATTTGCTTATGAAAATTTAGGTGTTTACTTTCCAAATATTTCATAATCCTTCCCTTTTCATGAGTTCATCTGCATTCAGTTAGATTGTTATCTTATCACTAGTGTTATAAGATACTCAATATCATATAGTTTACGCCCCAGCTACCCAAGATCCTGTAATAATTTAGAGGGTTTTCTTTTCTTAAATAAAAAACTTTCTTTTGTTAGGTATGGTAAAGTCCGCGTGTATATTTTTCTATGATCTATAACAGTGCCCAAATGGTGAACTTCAAAATTTCAATACTGAGGTGAATATGTTTTCCTGTGCAGAATCTACTAAAAACAAATAGAGACAAGAGAGAAGGCAAGGGGGTGATTAGTGTGCTACTATGCTACGTACCTAGGATCATAAAACACACTGCTTCCCTAAAAACCTGAAATTGCTGCTTATGTTTTCATAAGCATTTGATTCTCAAAAAGTATCTAGACAGAAAATATAATCATTTTTACAACTTAACCATGTTATTTTTCAAGAGCAGGCACATATTTTAGTTCTCTTTGTACATGTCAATAACCTGTATTTTGACCTCTCAATGCTAATTATAAGTTATACCTACTATTGTTAAATTACTCATCATTTTGCAAACACTGATAATATCCTGAATATTGGGCTAGTAACAGAATTGATCTTGTGCTTTGCCTAATTCTACATAGAATCATACCTTTTCTATGACTCTTCTGAAATGAGAGTGAGTTTAGTAAAAAACACTGCCCATTTTTTTCCATGTCAGTTACATTTCCAAACCTAATGTAATCGGTGTTTTTCGAAGCAGAACTATTTCTCAATTATGTTTACTAATATATTTACTGATTCTTGTTTATCATGATGTTGGAGCCATAAACCAGTTTACATTTAATGACTCATCGGATATATTCTGTTCTATTATAAATTCCTCTTCTTTATTCATTTAATTCAATTCCTTAACTACCAGGATCACCTAATTTGACCTCATATTCACCTCTATTTGACCTTCTCATGATAGTGAATATATGAAGAAAAATAATCTCACCCTCCTATTATCTTTCTTGAGGTTTTATGTAACCCTTACACACACTGTACTCTCATAAACAATCTCTTATATTCAAGATTTTGGTCACACTACTGAAAAATAAATAGTCCTCTGCCTATAATTATAGCTTTCAGGAAGGGGCAAGCCAGTGACCTCTCTGACTTGTAGGCACAGGAATAAGCCCTGAAGATTAAATGCCTCTTATTCTCTCACCTTTTCCCTTGGCAAACTCTACTTCTCTTGGCCAAACAAAAGTGAACACAGTGAAAACAGAAGAAAGTGAGTCTATCTTTTGATTCCTCATACATATTTTTCTTTTGCATCTGCATTTCAAATCTTTGTTGTTTGTGGAAATGACAAAAACAATGACTTTTATGATCTAGTCATAAAAATACATTTGTGAATTTTATCAAAGACTTTTATCCAAACATTTCAATAATTTAGATGGTCCCTGTTTACTGTGTAAATATATAGATTTCTTTTGGAATACAAAATTTTTTTTGTCAAGTAACATCAACACTATTGTCTACAGTCTGCAAAGCATATGCATATGTTTAGGTATAAAAAAGCATGACAAACTGCCTGCCCTCTAAGACCTTAAACTTATTTAGATATCTGAATGATTAAATACACACACACACACACACACACACACACACACACACACACATATAAATGATTAAAATGAGAGAAAGGCAGAGATGCATTAGAACATAAAGGTGGCAGCCAGAGATGCATTAGAACATAAAGGTGGCACGAACTAGACAGAACACCCCTGTATACTCGGTAGGTACTCATGACATCCTCGTGAGTCCCCAGAACACTTGTTTCCTACTTGGTCCTGCAAGCCACATAATTCCTATGAGAAGGAAATCGTTTAAAATGGATGCAGTTGTGCAGAGGACAGTACACAGATGCAGAAGGGTTATATGACTCGGGCCATCCCAGCATCACATTCCCTTGAATTCTATCAACTTTTATAATTTTGATAGTTTCCAAAGAGCTGATTTTATGTGTTCTCAGGATTATATGATTCACTTTTTCATATAATTTACTGTTAACAGGATAATTCCTTCCACTCTCAAACAACACGGGTTCTTCTGACAAATAGGGTCCCAAGTGTTAGCCACAGAAGAAAGGAAAGGAGGATCAGAAAGAAACAACTTGAACCCATATAAGAAGTAACTATTCTCAAAGATGCGATAAGGTCATAGGCTGAGAGGCAAGAAGAGTGAATGCTACCCAAATTACATCCTTAGATTCTAGAAAGCTACACATTATCTTCATACTGAAAATCACTTAATGAAAAGTAACTTAATTCATTTAGAAATCAAAAAGTTTGAGCACGTGACTTTTTAAAAAACAAAACAAACTATTTAAAAAGTTTAATTCTCTAACGTTGTTCTACTCCTTGTGATATGTTTTTGAAGGTGTAAAGTAATATGTCCTTATGGCCAGAGTCTACTTTAAAAAGCTGCTTAAATACAGCAGCATGTAGTTAAGACCTGAAACTTATGAAATAGGTAATAATTAGGCTATGTCAGTGCTCATATATTAAAGATATATTGCATTTTCTAAAATTTTGAGCTTTATGTACAAGTTATCTTTTAACCTTATATAAAAGTTCACATCCTCAGGGTGGCCTTTTATGACTATACTATGAAATTAACATATTTCTCCTCATTTGCATTCACAGATGTTTATTTTCCCTACCCTATATTTCATAAATCTTCATGATGTATTTGTTTATTGGTATGACCGATCATTTATGGTCATCTCTTCCCCTAGTATGTTTGCTTCATAAAGACAAGAACCAAGCCTATCTCATTCACTACTGTATTACCAACAAGGTATCAAATCACTGTTGAATTTCTTGTTGAATTTTGGTTGTATGAATAAATCCTTTGCTGAAAGGATTTTTGGTCATTTTATACACTAAATAAAATAGGCTTCTAGCATTTGACAAACTAATAAGATGAAAGAACAAGAATAGCTCAAAATAAATGGAAAATTGCATTTTATTATCAAGATAATTTTTAAAGATATTCGTTTTTGCTATTGACTGCCACTGCAGTAGTGCTTGTAATCTGCTTAGTGCATTAGCACTAAATGCTATTGATTTACTTAGCTAACACACCAATTTAATCTTTGCACTTTTCCCATTTCCTGAACACCACTTTACCTATAGTTTAGTTAGTAGACTGGTTACTAGATGAAAGTGTTAATAGGATTTTAAATTTAAAATGTCATTAGAAAATTTAATATCATATAGATTTATACTTTTCTGATACATGGACACAAATTTTAGTAAATCAAATAATACATGTATTTTGAAATGACGACTCAACAAAATTAATTTTCAGAAAATCAGTTCTAGGAAAGACTACTTTACAAATCAAAACTGACCTTAATTTGCTTTTTATCTAGAGCACAATTTGAAATATCAGCTACCATTTTAATGTCCTCTAATTAATAAAAATTTTTTTACCCAAATAAGACAAGATCATATTTTAGTCTGAATTCATTATTTTTATTTTTTCATTTTATATTTATACTATTCATAAACTATTTCCTCCTCTTTGTGAACATCAAGAATGGTTAAGATAGATTTTATTCTATATTAGCATGCATTTGTAAGACATTTTTCTATCCTCGTGTTGAAAAACTAGAGAATATATTTGAAATAGAGAAGGCAGACACACTTCATCTGTTTCACTGTTAGCCCAGGTCTAAGGTGAAGGGCACTCTGCCTCTTTCCCAAGGCTTTTAGGATAGGAAGATAATACTGCTCAGCAAGTTGAACCTGCCTGGAATATTTTAGTTAGAAAAATATATAATTAGCAGACTGGAATGTATTACCACATTCACTATTATTTAAAATAAAAAAATCAGGGGAGTTTTAATGACTTTAAGAATAGCCGAGTCAGTGGTTTCATTTCCCTGATAAATGTGCCCTTTTCAGCCCTCCCTGACTGCTGGAGATGTGACTTGCAGCATATATGTGGGCACTGAGTCACTCTGGACGCCGTGTGCCCACTGTTCAGTATCTGTGCCAATCCATGAATAAGCAACAGCGGAAATTCCTGGTGGGTCTTCTATCCAAATTCTGATAGATTCTCATTTTTCTTATTAGACTGAAATAAGAATGCAGGGTGGGATGGCCTTGATAAGAGAGAATTCTGAAGTAAGGGTGTAACACCTAAAATTTAATATATTATTTCAAGCAAAAAAAATCCATTATTACTCAAGGAGGTTAATATTTTTATCAAAATGCAGGATCCCACATGCTTTCAGAATTCTCTAATCATGTGGTGGTATGGCAATGACAATATCATGTATTAGCGCTGTCTTCAAAGTTTTATTAACACTGGCTTTTCAAAAACCAACTTCAAGATTTTTTTGCACAAACTCCTTATATATTGTTTACTACATCAATGTTACCAAATGAATCTCCATATAGAAATCAAATACTTAAATAAAACAGGCAACACCTGCTACAAAAGACATTAAGAAGAATAAAAAATTAATTTTAATGCATGTGACACAGTTAACCCTTAATTACTCACATACATGGGAAATACTATCAATCACATCATGAGTCACTATAATATACAGGTGTAGCCTACCTACATTTTTAGTGACAGTTTCAACATTAACTATTTTTCTTGGCTGTTAGCTTATGAAAACATCATGCCTTTGCTTTTTCATTCTTTTCTGGGGTAGACCTGTGAGTAAGCTATGAAATGGTTTAAAGACAGGTTAGAAGGAGGAAGAGAAAAAAGCAAGAGTCATTAATGGCTCACTCTGTAACACATTTTCTAATAACCCCAGGGTGTGCCCAGTGATCTCAGAGAGTGTTACAAAATTCTGGAAAAAAAATTTAAGTTCCTTTTAATAAAACAATACAATAAAGGCAGCCTGCAAAGTTCAAATAAGTTAGGGAGCAGTGACTCCCTGAGCCTAGGAGAGAATGAAGAAGAGTTTACTAAAGGAAAGGAATCAAGTATAAAATTAACAAATTTCTACTTAGATTAAAAAAAAAAAGTATATTAAATCCTATACCTCACAGATTTTCTTTCTTGCAAGATTTTGCTTTGGTAGCTATTACATTTGACATGTAGCCAAGATATTTAGTGTTTAGAGTAAAGAATCCTCAATAACATTTTTCATATAGGATAACAGTCTCTCATTTTAGAGCATAGGAAGTGAAAAAAAAACCCTGAAATCTGACTTCACATTTTTCATGCCTAATACAAAATGTATTCTCTAGAGATTGGATTGTTTAAATAAGACATGCCAAACCAGTATAATTATATGGATGTTATTTGTAACAGTGACTCCACGTTCCCAGTTCAAATGGCGGCGTGTGGGAGATTATAGATATATGGCCTATAAAGAGTTATAAATCTTTGTTTATTTTATTAACTATTATGAGACATGCCCTGAGGATGACAGATCAATAATGGTCCTTGTGGTTTCCTGATGGAAGGCTGCAATTATTTTCTTCCATTACAACTTAAATGTAACCCAATTTTGCTCATCTATCATCTTTATAATAGTAATAAAGAAACATCACCGTATGCTTATTTTTCTGCCTATTCCTATTATTCCTTGTTTGCATCTTGTTTTGATTTTGTTTTCATTCAAAACTGTTCTAATCACTTTGCTTTCTTCCTTTGATGCTTCTGAGTGGTGACCCTTTAACTTTGGCACTCTGAGACGGAGATGGAAAATTACTACTTTAAGTTTCCTTTATTTTGGGAAGCAGTTGGCTACTCTTTGAATTTGAGTATAAATGATAATTAAAAACAAGGAAACTTGATACAAACAAACTGTGAGGTTGAGTTTTTTTTTTTTAACTGCATTTTCTGCAAATTCTTCGATGCACAGTATAACTTAAACTATATGGGCATAACATCTTATAGTGCCATGGGTAGACAGAATTGAAAGTTGGGGAAAGCAGCACACCTTATACTGTCCATCTTGACTATAGCACACTTCTGATTCAAATTGTCTTTCTCTCCACACCCAATCTCCCCTTTCTTTTTTCTTTCTTTCTTTCTTTCTTTTTTTTTTTTTTTTTGAGCTATCATTTTAAGGACTTACACAAATTAAGCATTATGGAAGTGGCTCACTCATAACAGGTAGGGAGAGAAGTGAAAGACCCTCATGAGCAATAAAACCAGAATGTGTCTCTTCCAGAAAACAATACAATAATTTGAATTTGCCTTTCTTTACACAAGTTTTCTTACTATAATTGCTGCTATTTATTATGTGCTATTGATTCAGTTAGGTCTCATAAACATGGTTGCACTTGTCCACCCAATAGTCCTGCATGGAAGAAAACAGGTTCAGAGAGTTTAAATCATGTTCTCATTGCCACACAGGTAGAAAATGGTGGGGTATAGATTTAAATTCAGATCTCTTTGACTTCAGTCTTGTTCCATTAGGCCATGCGGACTCCCAAAGAGCTAAATTTATGGTCAGATTATTGGGCCAGGTACTTCATATATATTATCCCAGAATTTTTTAAAACACCATGAGGCAGGTGTTGCTACTTGGATGTTTCAATGAAGAGACCGAGGCCCTAAGAAGCTAAGCAATGTGGCAGAAGTCACACAGCTGATATGCAAGAGGCCAGGACTTCCATCCAGGTGTGTCTGGCACCAAATACCATGCTTTTCCCTTTCAATTGATCAATCATTGGTCATGAAGATGACCATGATGTTGATGAAAATATCTGCTACAATTCTACATTTATTCTTTAAAATGCTTACAGATAGAGCAACACTTTGGTAATGAGATTACACAAAAACAGTGTATGTAACATGATGACGGTAATTTTCTGGGTAGGTGGGAAAATCCTTTTTAATTTTAACCTGGAATAAAAATCTTTCCAAATGTATTATTCCACTTCTCCTAGTAAGTATACTATAATTTAGGAAACAGGATCTTTACTGATTTGGGGATTTAAAAAAAATCTCTTATTCGATACTCTCATTTGTAGGAGATTGGGCCAGTGCATACTTATTTTAGTTATTTTTCCCTGGAATAATGGTCATGTTAATAAATCCTTTACATGATAATATGGGAGACTCTAGTTAATGTGGTTACAATTAACTGAATTTTTAATACCATTTATCCCAAACAGAATGTGAGGTTTTTTTTTTTCTTTTTTTTTCCTACTCAAATTGGAGCTTTACAAAGTCTCCATATTATGGGGCATTTTCTCAATTACTTTGTTTTGAATAATAATGTGCTGTTTAGGGACTATGCATTTGTCTAAAACAATCTCACTCAATAATTTAAGATGCTTATAGAGGTCCACTGATGAATGGGTAAAAAAAGTTAAGATAGTTAAGATATTTGTGGGTGTATAATCTCATGATTCTAAGTGTTGGAAGTCACTGTAAACAAAGCTTTTAAGAATCACTTTCAAAAGCAACACAGAAAATGGTTACATTGTGAAGATTAAGAATATATTCTTACAGAAAACGGATATAATCAACATTAATATGACATAAATGAGTACAGTGTCTTGAGATCAGTTCCCAGAAAAAGCCTCACAAGCGGAGTCAAAGAATTCTGAAGCACAAATAACTTAGAGGTGAAGATGATGTGCTCTGGAAACTATCAGGTGACTCAAAAGAGGGCTTTAGTGATCTTAATATGAGAAGATGTATATGAAGAGCCTGTACAGCTAGTAGTTCTTAAAATGTCAGAGTCAGAAAAGCAAGATAACGAGTGATCTTAAATAAGCAAGTCAGGCCTGATACACCTACTAGGGCCCTAAATTTAAAAGACCCTTTCTTGGCACTCTCTCTGTCTGATCTTGTGATAGAAACCCTTTCTGCACATGGAGGGAAGCTCAAGGAAGGCCAGAAACCTCTGCTGTGGCTGTGCTCACACTGAGGACTGGACAGAAGCCTCAGCGGAAAGTCACTGCTGCAGCCTTCTTACTTTTGTCCACAGAGCACACAGTCATTCCTCCATTGGTTGGTTAGACATGTTAAAAACAAAACTACAATATATGTGCCTATTCACGAAACTTTATGCCAAACTACAAACTCAGTTCCAAGAAATTGTTAGAAGGGTCACCTGATACCTTGCCAAGTAAATTTGCCAAGACAAAAGGGAATCATCTTATTGCTTAGAGTCCTTCCTAACTGGTTTGATCTTGTAAATCATCTTGTTTTTGTGTGAGTAATAGCTCTAGATGCCTTCATTTTAAAATGAAGTGGGAAATAATTGTATGCTGATTATTGGTTTTCTGTGGAATGAGTATATGAAAACTGAGAATGTGAGTAGTCTCATTCTTGGAAGAATTTTGATCTTTAGTAACGAGAGAAGATAAACAGGCAAATAAATAGAGTAGGTTTGAAAGTATTTGTCTTTATGGAATTTGGCCAGTATAGAAGTTGGCTTCCCTTGTATAAAGACCGTGTTGGCAAGTTCCATCTTGCTTTCCACAAGAATTGTTGCGATGGGAGTGATAATGGTTTCAGGTGTGGCTGGTACATTTTGGGCATTTTTCCTGGGCAATAAAACTGACCTGAATTTCAGTGGATAAGGCTGCTTTTTTGTTCCCCTTGGAACACTAAAAAAGTCAAAGAGGTAGGATAAAGTTTAGATGTGTTTTGAGAATTTCCAGAATTGGTAAATACTTTTACGTCGGTGGGCTGACATGAACAAAATAAAATAATAAGATATCAGTATACCCTCATAAATTCTTTTTAATTATTAAGATAACAAGATTTAAATAGTAAAGTCATGTGCTCTAGAGGACCTGGAAGAATTCCTACTAGACTCTTTTTAAACTTGTATTTCTGAAGCAATTATTGGATGCAGGAAAAAGTGTTTTTCTGGAATGATATTAATATTACACTTTTATTTTTCAATTCAGGTTTCTGAAAGACCTTTTGTTTCCCTTTGTTCTTCTGTATTTTCTAGTAAAGGGGTGGCCTCCTGAGGAATCCCATTGCTGCTTACAGAGTTTATAACATATAGTAAACATATTCAGGAAAAAAACAAGTCTTAGTTGGGATATATATGTATGGATATTCTTCCACTTTGGAAGGAGGAGGAAAGTTAGTTATGTCTGTAGTTCACCAAAGATGAATTTGTTTTCTCAGAAATTTCTAAGCTTTATAAAAAAATTTACTTGGAGTTTCCATATGGGGAAGTATCCCAGACATGTCAGCAAAAGTGAACCAAACGTTTCTGAATTCATATGCCCTTGGTACCCCTCAGCGAATTATTTACTTTCTTTCATCAGGGACATGTTTAATACTTTTCCTGCTTGCAATTATAATCTTTATTACTTAGGTTGAAAACTGCAAGAGTAAGTGAGATGTATATTTCTAAAGTCAAAGTGTCTTTAGAAAAGCTATACTATTTGCTCATTCAATGATGATCACTAGTGGCACAGGCAGGTCCATATGTTCAGATCTGGTTCCAGACCAAGAAAGCCCAAGACCACAATGGACTCAATTTAGTGTTCTTCCTCTGGCCCCAAATGATCTTATGACTAGCAGGATAAATCCCCCGGTGTAGCTGGTAGCTTTCGCTATATCTAAATCGAAGCAACAAAGAATTTCCCCAATACCTCCTGTGAAAACACCATTTCACGCAAGTATAAACAATCATCGATCAAAAATATTTATATTTATAAATGTCAATACCAGCCAGATAAAAAGTACCAAACTAGAATTCGGTCGACACATGTCTATTCAAGCAGGGAGTCCATGACTAAAGTTAAGGTCCAAAGGAGGGATCTGGGAACAAAAATTTCCTCTCTAGTTTTCTAGATTATTTAGAGAAGTATATTCGCTAATTTAAAGATGTTTTATTTACCAACATTTTAGAAGAGAGTTTTAAAAAATTGTTTTTAGTTAAGTTTCTTTAAGTAATGCTACGAATACAGACCATTTGTTTGCATATTACTGAGCAAACTGGGACTCATAAGAAAATAAGCCTTTGAAACACATAAATTAACTTGAATGTCTAATTTTAAATGTTGTAAAGACTGCATTGGGATCTCAATAATCATGTTTTACAGGAACTGCTGTTGTGTTAAACTTTGTGCAAAAAAAATCTGACTAGAATTACTAAAGCTTGCATGAGAAATAAGTTTAATAAACTGAAGTGTTGACAAATGTACAAACCCAAATTGTAAAAATATGTTTTTCTTTTAGTTACTACATTAAGTTTTTCTCAAGCTGTGATTTTACTTTTAAATAAAGATTCAATTTCTAAATTTTCTTGGAAAGAATTTGCAAATATTTTAGATTTGGACCATGTACCAAGCACCAATAAGCCCTTAATATTCTTTTGTAGACTGATACCCATTCTGATTTATATATCATAATTTGTAAATGGGGAACCTGTATGACTTACCCTATTAAAGCAGTGTTCATGGTTGGGTCCGTAAAAATGCTGGAGACACCTCACGTTGTTTTTGTTGACAATCTTGTTGAAGAATTCATTGACATACTTGATGGGGAACGCACAGACGGCAGAGCGATTCATCGGTTCGGCAGAATCTGGCTTGCTCTGAGCAAACACTCCGTAGAGAATGTCATCATCCAGGTTGGCACCTATTTGCTTAGCGAGATGGGCCCCAGGCTTACCGACATATGCGGCTTGGAGAATATTAAACACTTCTTCCCTTGTGGATCTCTTTCTTCTCTTTTCTGTGAGAATACACTCCAGTGGCATTTCCATGTAGGAATGCAAACCAGAGTCTACGGAACAGAACCTGATTATTCTTGTGTGAAATGTCTGAGCATCGAGAGTTTCCCGTTGGACCGTCAAAAAGTAAATAAAATGGTTGCTTTCAAAGGCGTAGACATACTTAATGGGGTAAGAATCTCGGAACTCAGGTAAAACATCAATATAGGACTGGTCTGTCAAAAACTTAAAACCATCTTGTGTTTCCTTTAGTCTTCTCACTGATATGGAATGCAATGAATGATCTGGCAGGTAAGAAGAATTTATGGTATTGCCCACAAAGAAGTTGATGAACCGATCCTTTTCAGACAGCAGGACTTT
The DNA here is from genome assembly GCF_000325575.1 of Pteropus alecto. Lineage (NCBI taxonomy): Eukaryota > Metazoa > Chordata > Mammalia > Chiroptera > Pteropodidae > Pteropus > Pteropus alecto. The sequence goes on from NW_006434839.1 coordinate 19,153,912, forward strand.
GGTTCCCAGGGCACTCACCACACAGTCAGGACACTGGCCGGGGTCTTCGTCTGCTTGTGGGGAGTACATGCAATGTACCTCGAACTGTATGTCAGCAGTATTATAGGGTGGAAGGACGTGTCGCTGGCAGGTCCCTCTGTGGACGCTGCCGCAGCTAATAAGTTGGTCATCATAGTATGTATCAACAAGAAGAACCATGTTGATGTTATCTTTCCAAACGCCTCCTGAAACATTGGCTTTGTGGCTGCAGTCCTGACATGGTGAGCAATCTGGGTGTTCCAGCACGGGCCCAGTCTTATACTCAGCAACCTTCTGAAGGTCTTTGTCATTTAAAACGTAAATGTAGTTAATGGCACCAACGTAAATGTGATGCTTGTGTAAAACGACATTCTGGATGGGTGTTTCCGCGGTAAAGTTGGGGAGCTGATACTTCATGTTCACATTCATCTCAGACTTTACTAGTGCCTCTTTGCATTCCCCATCGCTCTTCTGCACCAAGGTAAACAGAAGCACAAGGATGCCAGGTGCAAACACAGCATGGGCCTTCATGATGAGACGTTTATCTGCCAAAACATGTTTAAGGCAAGAGAAATTTAGTTATCATCAGAAACGAAGAAATAGAAAGAGCTATACCAGTTAAACTGTAAGAAACAAAGCTTCCTAACGAAATTTTACATCAAGTGAAAACAGAAAAACTCTAGCTGGTTTCACATAAAGATGCATTGTGCAGTGGACATGACTGTACATAGTTTAATTTTAGAACTCAAGCCATGAACGAGTAATTTTAGAGAACCATTATGAGATGCAAACAATGTTCTGTATTAAGGACGAGAGCGACTAAGTTAGATTCATTCAGCAATGAAGTCAGAAACATAGTCAATTTCTTTCTTAACCCCTTGTAGTTGTTTAATGTGGTTTAATATCTGTGGTAATGACTAGGTTGATATTTAAACTTTCTCAGTCAAGTAAAGGAATTGTGGTTCGGATTCATTTATTCTAGAAATCACAGCAGGCATTGTTTCCTTGGGAGCATGTAGAATTACTAGGCTAAATTTAGCTTCCTTTTGGAAGAAAACAATCATAAATTCTAGAAGCAATATGATCACATGCTGTTTATAATAGGATTTTGTGTGCAGAGGAAAGGTATGGTTATAATTTGGCTATAGTTGACCTATTGTTTTGGATAAACAAATGCTTAACTTAATGTAAGATCACTAGGAACATAAAAATAGCAAGCTGAAAATGTATAAAATAAAATATAATCTTCAGGACTAAAGTCCTAGAATTATTTCACAGGGAAAAACAACATATTGTTCATTACCAAGTCGAAAGCTATTTAGTAAAAAGAACATCATATTAACATTCTGTTGTATGCACATGGACAATATTTCTACTACGAAGCATGAGTGCATTTGTTATTCAGTTTTTGAAAACTTAAGGTACACAAGTTATAAACATTGTGAGTTCTACTTATAATAGTTATTGGTAGGGCAGGTTGGAAGGAGAGGCCTGAGAACAAACAGAAATTAATGGCTATTACTTTTTTTAAAAACATAATTCTGACAGGACAGAGGAAGCATCTAAAAACATACCAGGTATTTTAACTATTCTAAAATCTAACCCTGGGTCTACAAATTCACAACAGAATTCACTGAGTACCTAGTATGTGCATAGCTCTGTGCTTGCACTATGGGAAATAAAAGATGGCCTCAACCCTTCAGTGAACCTACAATGTGGCTAAAAGATAACATACATATGTGAACAACTATGACACGTGGCAGTATAATGTCCTGCTTGGCACAAACCAAAGCTAAAAGCAGCAAGCAAGGGAGGCATAGCCTGTACTTAGGATTACTATGATTATGAAAAATAGGGACAAGTCTACTGTGTTGTAAGGTCCAGGAGCACAAGGATGAGGTCTGTTTGGCTTGTCACTCTATCCCAAGTACCTGACATAGAGTCTAGAACATAGTAGTGTTAAATAAATACATGCCAAATAAAGGAGTGAATAAAATTTAAGCAATAAGTTCAAAATCACAGAAGAGGTAAATAGAGTAACCAGAACTTGAATCCAAATCTTTGATTCCAAATTCAAAGCTAATTTTACTCTATTAAATTTGATAGGAATTGGGGCTTTATTTAAGAAGTAAAAGAAAATCATTAAAGGGTTTGGGGCTGGATAGTCACATAACTAAGGTTTTACTTTGGGAAGATTGATCTGGAGGCGAGATGGCTTAGAGAAGGGAGAACCTGGCAATGGGAAGACCAGATGACAAGATATTATTATAGCCCATAATCAGGTAAAAAAAGGCCAGCCAAAATAGTGGCCCCAAGAATAGACAGAAAGGGATGAATGAGAGACATATTTGAATAAATAAGATTGACACCAAAGTTGGTGGAGTACAAAAGAGAGAAGGCAAAGATGATTAGCAGTCATCTGAGGAAAAGTGGGACGAGCTACAAACCCAGGGTAGCCAGTAAGAGAAAGCAGGGCTGAAGACCAGGGGACACAATTAGTTTCTTTTAAATATGTCAAATGTGATGTGATAATGAGAAATGAGTGAAAATGTTCTACTACGGGGATGACTAGTAGATTTTTCATTGTTACTAGGAAGTAGGTATATGGAATAAGTGAAGATGAAGATTCCAAGCAGACAGAGCTTTCGTGTCAAACAACAGAGGAGGATAATGAGAAGGATTCTGAGGAGAAGCCTGCCCTTACTGGGAATTAGGCATAATAGGTCTTGGGTGAGACGATATCCATTTTGGGTGAGACAGTGGCAAGTGGAAGCATGAATGCCAAGTTACTGCCATCTCTGCACTAGGAAGAATGATCATTCAGGACTCAGTCTTGGTGGAGTAACTGGGATTCTAGGTGGACTAGAAATAAACTTTGCATCTACACAGAGGTGATGGTTAAAACCAAGACTATGTTCATGGAGAGACAAGGTGAACAAAAAAAAAGGCAAATGAACCAAATCTTGGAGAATACCAACATTGGAAAAACCAGTGGAGTCAAAAACCAGTGGAGGCAGTGGGTGACAGTCAGTTATGGAAATGTCTAGAAAGGGCAGCCAACCAGACTGGAAATGATGCTAGAGCTGAGTCTTGAAGGAGGCTGGAGAATGGAAATTCCTAGGTGGCAGAGCATTTTGTGTGACCATATAGAGGCAGGTAGGTGCACACGGCCAGGTCAGAAGAACTGCAAGTAGTTGAGCCTAGAGAGGTGGGGAACCAAAGCAGGCAAATGAGGGAGATAAAAATTGTTGGGACAACCATCCAAAAGAGGAAGAAGAGTCATTTCCAAGAGCCCTGGAACATAAGACCTGTCACTATCTGAGACAGAGGAGAGGATGAGAAGTCAGATGAAGTACAGGGACACTGAAGTAGTTCAGGACACAGGATCCTAATGTTTTAAAAATAAATTAGAGTATATGACCGTCTGCTGAAAGTGATAGATATAGAGAGGGATTAGGAACTTCAGAGTGTTGGGGGAGGGGTTTAGAATTGCTACAGCAGGGCATGCAAACTGAGGTCAGCAAGAAATGAAAGAAAAAATTGCTTAGTAGCTCTGAGGGTTCCTCTGAGCTAAAATACAATGCATTATGACTTCCTCTCCACATTTATGAGATATGGAAGAAACCCAAAGCAGAAGGTCAAGGAGATAATGATTTCAGGGTCTAAATGAATGCATGCGATGAGATATATAATCTTTGAAGGCTGGGAAATTGTAGTAGTCCAGAGGGCGGGGCAGGGAGCTTCATTAAGGTAAGAAGTGGAAGAGAAATCATGTAACAATAAAAATAACATGTATTGAGTGCTTACCATATGCCAGGCATTCTGCTAAACCCTCTAAATTACTCTTTATAAACACCCTGTGAAGTAGGAAGTGTTATTCTCCTCTCGTAGTTGAGCAAACTTGCCAAAAGTCACACAGTTAGAACCAGATTCAATCTCATGTCTAACTGACAGGAATCTGTCCAGGCTCTTAAATGCTTCAAGAACACTGCAGTGGCTTCCTGAGCTAAGAGGCGGCAGTGTGCTGGGCAGAAGGTAGACAATCAGAGCTTTGGTCCTGGCCCTTTCTCTCTCTAGCTGTGTGACTTCAGGGAATTCATCCATCTCTTGAGTTCCAGGGTCTCATATCTATACCCTCATGTGATTGTTTTAAATATCAGAAAGAGATCTCATCTTTGAAAGCACTTTGTTATATAGTGTATATAAATGTAAATGTAGGGTGTCGTACTTGCTATTTTTACCTATAGGTCGCATTGTTTTGAAATGTACTAGAAAATTTCTGGCACTAGTGGGAGGAATGATAATGAGTAAAAGAAAAGAATTTGGGACAAGTTATCTTATTAGGAGACAAATACAAACTGCAAACAAACTATAAATATGTACCTAAACCTTCTAGACCATATTAAGCAGAAAAATTAAATGCATTCTCAGTATGGTACTGGTATAACTTTAAAATTGGCAACATTAGCCTAATATATATTATTTATCACTGTATTTTCTCTAGTTGAAAATAATAGAGGAAGAAAATAAATTAACCATTACTGTCAAAAGAAAAAGAAGGCATAACAATCAATTTGCATAATACTTGATGTCTATTAATGCACTGCAGAGGGTGGATGACTTTTCTTCAAGGTTTTTTAAAGAAGCCGTCAAAATTATCTTTAAAAAAATCCGAGGTATTATATTAAATCATGTTTTAAAAATAAGGTTCATATCTTAAGGTTGGTGCATAAAACAGTCACCATTAACTAGAATCCAAAAAATGTACAAATGTACTAATGGGCTTTTTTTTTTTTGTTATCTTACTTGAGATGGTAAATCATAAGAAAACAATCGAGGAAGAAAGAGATTTTTTCTATTAAAAAAAAATCTTGCAGAATACTCCTGGCATTAGTAACCCAGTCTCCTGTACCTTCTTTATATTCTCTTGGTAGCAAATTGGTGATGCCATTTTTCAGGTTGAAAAAAACAAAGATTAATTTCATTAAAGCAATAATTTATTAATTTTATTAAAGCAAAAAAAGATGAGCAGAGGGACCAGTGTCAACAGGATTTTAAATTAAAATATGAATTTCTGTTTAATTCCCAGATAATGAGAACACTTAAATGCCCCATTTCCTTGATCATTTCAACTAATTTAGGCCCATCCCCATTAACAAAGGGGATTTCTGATCAGACTAGACCTCCTGTGGAAAATGTCTATGTCATTCATAAGGGAGAGGGGCCTTTTGGAAGTATTTGTTCCTGAGTTGTACACCTGATGACACTGCCAGTTAATTAAGTGACAGCTGAATGATCAAGTGCACAGACTCTGGAGACAGACTGCAGGGTTCGAATCCATTCACTGTGTGACCTTGGGCAAGTAATTTCTCTGAGCCTCCATTTTATCATCTGAAATATGGGTATAATTATAGTACCTACCTCACTTGTGATGGTTACTCTGAGGAGTCCATGAGTTAATGCATGTAAACCAAGAGCAGTGCTTGGCACATAGCAGGCCAATAAATGTTTTCTATTACTGTTGTTTGTTCATGCCTTCGATAAAGACTTTTTGAGTATCTACTACGTTCCAGATACTGTGCAGAGTGCTGAAGACACAAAAATGAATAACAGTTGTCAGTGAGATCTCAGATTTGTAGAAGAAGCAGACAAACAGACCACAGTTTAAACTCAATGTGAAAAGTTCTATGGGGACCTAAAGGAGAACTTAACCAGGTTAGGGGAGTCCTGTGGGCTTACCAATCCATCAACCAAACATGGTCCTTTTTTCATAATGCATTCACAATACTGAGGGGCAGCATGGGGGAAGAATCTGAGCTCAAGTAGTGGCAGTGCAATTAAATAGTTGTATGATTCAAAGCCAGTCACCCAATTCCTTTGGCCTCAGTTGTTTTCTTATTGTAAAATGATAGTGTTGAACTAGTCATGTGCTGAAGCCCTTTGGCATTGGCTCATGACAGCCAATTGTGTGCATCTCTTCCCAACTCATGTTCAGTGACCTCATCTCAGTAGCTTGAAATCAGCCATGGTGGGAGTATTTATGTCATAGAAATAGGCTAGCACTACAAATCGGGGCTTTTTTTTCTCCCCTGAAGTGACGGTTATTATTTACAAGAATACTCCTGGGTTGAACTAATGAACTCCTAAGTATTTTCCAACTAATGATTTTCAACTCTGAGATGGTTTTCTACAATTATAATCTATTGCCATTGAGTTGGCTTTCTTTTTTCCATCTATATAATTTGCCTGATTGAGTTGTGAGAGCAATTTTAGTATTTATATTTGTAGTGATTCCAGAAATACTTTCAGTTTTCATACATTTTTATCTTGATAATTTATTCCTGTGATTTGCCTGGGTTAGGCTTTCAATATAGTATGTCTTTTTTAACAGTTTTTTTTTTCTTTCTTTCTGAAATAGTGCTGGCCATTTAACCAACTTTGAGTTCCCTACTAAAAGGAACACGTAAAGATGATTCAAACAGGCTGACTAATTCATTCTCTTAAAATTTTGTGCACATAGCAGGTGAAACTGAATCATCCATAAAACATTTATTTCTTTTCAGTTGATAGTTAAGATAATTTCACTGGCAAAACATTTCCTGGGAGTGATTATATCAATGGCACCTTGGTCATTAAACTACTGGTATTAGGAGTATTTCCTATAAAAAGGGCTGCTCTGTTAGATATAAGTATCAGCTCAACCTAACCTTAAGACCAGTTACTCAACTCTGTCTGCCATCTATCTATCTGCCTCTAGTTTTCTCACTAAATTAGCTTATATTGGTCTTTTTTTATCCCTTAGGAAATCTAGTAATACATTCTCTAAGAATTTATTGAGTAGCTATCTATGCCTATCTTTGCTGCTACTGTCATCATCGCTGTCCTCATTATCAACAAAAAACCTGTCACAAAGCATCTGTGTGTGTTGTATTCAAGTACCGATTCCTCAGAAAAAAACACAACAGGTAGTGGAATACATTTTATGAGAGAGAGACTTTCCAAACTTTGATATAGTTGCTTTCTTTACAAATTAATTTTCTTAGAAATCATTATATTTCATAACTATACAGATAGTACTTTATAGTTTATAACACACTGTCAATTATATCATCTCTTCTAATTGGCATGATTGCTTTGAAGGTAAGCATTATTCCTATGTTTAGATGACAAAACTGAGACTCAATAACAATGAAATATTATCTAGAATGTGATAAACATGTAATCTAGTTCTTCTGAATGTATTTCTAATTTTTTAAAAGTATGATACTTACTTGAATTGTTTCAAATTATTTATATTTCCTGGAAAATGTTTTTATTCAAAAGGCAAATTTTAGTAAACATTTGTTTTTACCTGCCAAGCTGCCACTGTCTCTACTGCTGGCAACTCTTCTGAAAACTCTCCCCTTGCTATCTTATGGGTGAGCTTGCAGACCAGGCTAGCCTTTCGATGAACTCTAGTCCTTTAAACCACAGGTTGGTCTGGGGTGAGCATGTGACCAAAGCAAGGCCAATCAGAATCTTTTAGGGGATTCAATATAGATACTGTGAGAAGACCTCTCTCCTTTAAAGATCACACAAACCAAAACTGATGTTTTAACTTGGAGTGTCTGATGACCATCTTTGCCACTATGTGGAGAAAGTCTGCCTGAGCATGACACTGACCCAAGGAGAAGATCCCAGACATGGAGAAAGGCAGGCTACTGATGTTATTGCTTGAGCATCTGTATCCACTGCATTTCAAGCTAATGGGAAAG
>NW_006434839.1:19161703-19165057 GCF_000325575.1 Pteropus alecto
GCAGTTTCACTGTGATTCGATTATTCCTTGCTCCTAAAAAAAATCCTGACTAAACAATGCCTACTTGAAAATACTACAAATCTATGAATTCAAACACAAAGTCAAATACATAAGCAACTTTATGTATTCAAGTAATTAGAAAAAGATGATTTCTTTATTTACTTGAAGAATTTAAATATTTCACTTTGCATTTCGACAAATCTATTAGTTAAAATTTCTGAGGTGGTGTACTAGCTTTTTTCTGCTATATAATTTCAAATTCTTCTACAATATTTACTTAACATAATCTCGGCATAGAAATAATGTATCAGTGAAGTCAAGATATGAAAATTAGAAAACATTTTAATCCTGCTTTTAAGTGTATAAAAGGGATTTATGATCATGGAATATGGCCGAGGTCCCATATTAAGGAAATTACAGTCATAAAAACAGTCACAGCTAAATCTCCAGGAAGATTTGCCAGAATGAAATCCTAAGGCAAATTCTTAGCCTTCTCTCTATATACATTATTTCCATTAACTTTAAAAGTAGGCCCATAAAAACAAAGGAAAGAAGATTCCAATAGATTTCTGATGTCATTTAAAATACTGCATTTATACACTCACTGCTTATGAAGCCATATTATGTCACATAATATTAACCAAATATTTGTGAACACCCATCGTATACCATGTCCTTGTCTAGATACTGAGAGTTTCTACCCTCAAAATTGTACAGTCTGTGAATTTGAACCAAATGCTTAAAATTGATATGTGTAACCTAAATTGAAAAGTGAATGAATCTACTGGGCTGTCAAGAAAGCTTGGTTAAAAAATTGATTCTTATTCCTTTAGATTTAATATTTAGTGTTATGATCATCAAAAAGCCTAAACTAACTTTAGAAAGATAAAACAATATGCCATGTCAAAAATCTCTTCTAATGTCGCCAGACATTACCTTGACAATGATTTCTAACATTAGTTGAAAGAATGAAGAAATCGTCAGGATTTTTTAGCTCAACTGCTCTTTTATATAACTACATTGAAATGATCCATAACACCCATGAGTCAATCCTACGTCTAATATTTACAGACTAGTTTGCTTGACAACATTCTTCACAATAGCTCATAAAACCTCTGGAGAAGAGTTGGGGTGTGGCAGAGAGAGTATACAGAGAGTATACGCTTCTGTGTCAGACAGACCTTGACGTGATGTGAATTTGGGCTTTACCATTTACATACCTTCTGACTCTGAATGTCTATTTCTTCGTTTAAAACATGGGGATAATAGTACACATCTTGTGGGTTGGTCATTAGGGTAAGAGATAAATTATGAGAGGTACTGGCATTAGCTTATGTCACAAACACTGGCTTCAATAAATGCAGCTACTATGCTTATCATCCTAAGTTGTGTTTTAGCCAGTTTTTGCCTGCCCTTGTCAAAAATGAGGATCTTGGCACAGTCCACTGGGTGAGCCCGCTCCAAATACTTGGTGAGTGTTTCACCACCTTAGTCCTCTCATCTACAGATTAAATAGTGTTATTTCTTATTTTCCCACCCTTTGGCTATCTTGTGGTTTTCATTAAACCTGTTTCAAGTTCTTGAAGTTCTTCTAAAGTTGTCCTCCAAGAAAAAGGCCATGGAAAGGGCCTTCTATATTTAGGTAGAACAAATAAGTAACCATTACTTTGTCTCTTTAGAGAAGAGTAAACTCATATTCCCACTGAGGTTTAGCAAATAAAGATATAGGAAGCCCAGTTAAATTTGAATTTTAGATAAACAATGAATAATTTTTCTTAGTATAAATATGTCCCATGAATGTATTTTGTATGACAATCCTAGTTGTAAGCAAATGGAGAAAAACAAAGTAACAATCACTCTTTTTACTAACAGGACTCTGAAAAGATTTTGGTTGAACCTAATTATCTTATGGAGTAGTACAATATTTTTAAGCTTTTTGTAGCACACACGTTGCAAAACTGCATATAATTTTATTGTTGTTATTTTGTTGTTGTGTGTCTAAATCATGCTATTTTCAAAATGATTATCATGGTAACCCATTCCTAACAGGTGGTTTTAATTACCATGTGAAGGTATAACTGTGTGAATGGGAGTAAAGATTCTTTTCTTTTTTTATTAAAAATCAAAGACTGTGTGCTTGTGGAAAAAAGTTGTACTGTATACGGCAGCTTGTCACTGACATGAAATTTCTGAAACAGAAAAAATATTCCTAGATGGATTTGCATTATTTATAATACGCAAGCTTATTAAAAATTGAAATATAGGTGGCAAAGGGAGAAAAGTTAAATATGGTACCAGAATAATTTTCATGTGTTATAATATTTCCAGGGGCTCCTCTAAACACTGATTCTTGATTATGATTATTACACAAATATTGTTTCTGCGAATGAGACCTAAATTGTACTTTTATTCAGAAGCTTATCCAATATTGCATCCCTTCTTCCAATAAACATTTTAAAAGTTGAAAATGACTGAATTATAGCACAAGAAAAAGCCAACTATGCATTTGCTAGTTGTAACATATGATTGTGATCACTGTCCAACTTGGATGTATTAAGAGTAAAGATAAAAAGAATAGAATCCCATTGTATTCTCAAGATTATTCCTCATACATTCATAATCTGTTAGTAAACATCTTTGTCCTTTTAAGAATGGCTAAAAGTATTCAACTTCTGGGAAAGACTAAATGGACATTTGTTTTATCATTGCAGATATTGTAAAAAGTCCTACTCAGAAAATATATTACATTGCCAGAGTCCTGACTGATGGACAGGCTTTTGTCCCATTAATAAGGTGTCAGTCAGACAAGAATGTTTCACTGCCCTTGAAAATGTGCAGTGAACTTTCAATGTTACGAAAGTGCTGAAATGCTTGAAATCCTATAAAACCATTTAAAAATATTTTTCAGCCTAATGGATAGATATAATTTTATAGAAATGCAACCAGATTTTGTACAATTAGTCCAGGAACACTAAACAACATGAATCCACAAATAACATTTGAGAAATATCTTTCTAAGTATGTAAGTTAAAATAAGCCTAGCAACCTTTTCCAGTTGCATTCAAATACAGGGTCTGAATAGGTTAAACTTGACTGGAACTGTCAGAATGTGAACCACTGAAAGGAGACAGGTTGGAGAGGAAACTGGTACATTACTCATTAATGAATCAGATATTTCCCTCCCTCCATGTCCTCAGCATAAGTCATGGTAAATTCCAAGTGGGGGAGACTGTGTTCAGGACTGGGTTTACATAACTGATCAATCTCCTGTCATGTTACCTAAAGCAGTAATCAAACGGCTGTAGAAGAATGCTGACGGTGAGTGGACCCCATTCTTGTCACGGTGGCTGTCAT
>NW_006434839.1:19165126-19166638 GCF_000325575.1 Pteropus alecto
AGGCCAGGCCCTGACCCTGACCCTGAAATACGGAGTGGTCAGATGAGGTGGGTGTTCCCTGTAACTCGACTTTCCCTTAGTTCTTAGGGTATGTCTGAAAAGTTCCTGAGAACTTTTCTTGGAAATCGAAGTTAGCAAGTAGACTCTCTGGCAGTGGAATAAACGAGGACCTTCAAAGTGAATTTTGTCAGTATATGACATTATCTTTTTCAGGTAAAGGAGAAAAAAAAAAACTTTTAGAAATCATGAAAATACTCTGAATGGAAGGAAAAGCCAAACCAAGCCATATTTTTGCATAAATGTGGATTCCTTAGGTGAACATAATGCAATTCTAACAGTGTTGGGAGAAAAATTAAAAGCATATAAATATCACTATGTTGATATCAATAGTAATCAGAGGATAAAGAACCAAACAAAACTTTCTATAAAAATCTTAAATACTTTTAAATGAACAGAGAATGCCAAACAAAGCTCTCCTCATAAAAATAGAACAGTGCAGAAAACTAAGTATATAAGTACAGAATCAAATTTCTAAAACTCAGTAAACACTCTGGATCTTTGAAAAATCAATAAACAAAAAGATTAGCACACCTCAAAAACAACTGTGCTCAGGATTGCTTTAACTAATCAATTCAAGGAAAAATAATTCAGGCAGTCGTGTGTTTGTGTGTAGAGGCAATATGTGTTTGAGAGAACGAGACAGAAACAAAAGAGAGAAGAGAGGGTAAGACATTTAAAAAAATAACTTTCCAACCATATAGGTGTTGCCCACTGGCTGGCAGCCCCAGCCTCCTGTCCCACTGTACTCCAGGTGGTTCTGTAAAGATGGGCACACATGCCTGGAGAAGCACAGAGGGAAGAAAGCTAACTTTGCAGATGGAGGCAGAGCCAAGAAGTATTTCAAAGTGGAGATATTGCTTGAGCTGGGACTTGCAGGACAAGTTGAAGTTGCTCAGGCACAGCTGAGGCAGGGGACAAACACTTTGGACAGAAGACTCACACACAGACACTTCAGGAAGAATGTGCATGGCTGTTCAGGAAGCTGTAACTGGGATAGAAACGGTGAGGGCTGGGTGTGGATGAAGTTGAAGGTTCGGCTGGGGCCACATCACAACAAGCTGGATGGATATGTCCTGCTGAGTGGTCTGCACTTCACCTGGAGTGGTGATTCACTGGGAGGTTTTAAGCAGGAGAGGGAAATCGGCATACTTTATATATTCGACAATTTTGTGACTGTGTAGAAAGTGGATTGGAGTAGGAAGGAGCTAGATGCCAGAAGACATACAGAAGGTTACTGCATCTGTCCAGGCAGTAGGGGATGACGATTAAGAACAGAGTGACTCTCAGATCTGTATCTTCATCTCATTGCCTCCAGAGTCCAGCAATCCATCTTTTAAGCATCAGTTTTGTATGTCCAACAGCTATTTAAGACTAAATTTGACATGTGTATATTGAGGCCCTACTATGTGTGAGTTGCCTGGGGTACATCAGTAAACAAAACCAACATTCCTG
>NW_006434839.1:19166657-19179614 GCF_000325575.1 Pteropus alecto
AGGTAGATCCAGACAACAAATAATTCATATAATAATTAAGTAGATCATGTAATGTATTAGAAGCTGATGAGTGTTATGGGAAAAAAAAAAAAGAGCAGGGTTGGAGGATCAGGCATATCCAGAGGGAAGGTGGTAGGAGAGGATTTTTGCTTTGAAAAACTGGAAAGATGACTTTCGAGAGGGTTAAAGGAGGAGAGGACTTAGCCATCTGAGATGCGAAAAGGGATTTCTTGGCAGAGACAAGAAGGACCAAACCGAGAGCCTGCCTGGTGTTTGAGGCACAGCGAAGGGGCCAGTAAGCTTGGAACTTGGTGATGGGAAGATGAGGTCAGAGGACAAAGAATCAGAGCGTGTAGGGCCTGTAGGCCACTGCGAGGCTTAGGCTTTTATTGGAGTGACATATGGAGACACTTCAGGGTGTTGAGCAAGTGATTATGATTGAACGGCATCACCTCGACAGTGTGAGGGAAAGACTGCTGGTGGCAGGGGGGTGGGACAGGGCAAAGATGGAGAAGTGAGACCAATTTGGAGGCTGCTGTAATAGTCCAGGTGAGTGATGGCGGTGGCCTGGGCCAGAAGGAAAAGGTGAATGATAAGAGATGGCTGAATTCTGGTTATGTTTTCAAGACAGAGCTAACAGGATTTACTGATAGTTTTAAATACAAGGTGTATGAGGAACAAAGGAGTCATGAATACTCCAAGGATTTTGGCTTTTTTTAAAGGGAAAACGGCTTTACTAGTTATTGACATGGAGAAATTGGTGAGCGAAGCAAGTTTGGTAGGCATATGAGACTATCAGGAGTTTTGCTCATGTTTGAGGTAGTTTTTAGAAGCTGTTGAGTATGCAGTTGGCTATTTGAGTCCTGAAGTTAAGGAGAAAAGTCTAGAGATTTAAAGTAGAAGGTTGTCTGCACATCAATGGTATGAAAAGCTTTGAGATTTGATGAGAACACCAAATAAAGGGGTGTAGAGAATGGAGAGAGGAGGGGTACACACTGGAGCACATCAAAGCTAGTAGGCTGGGGAGAAGGTGAATGAGATGGAGGCTAAGAAGGAGCAGTCACATATCCTTTTGACACCTTCATCTATTCCCATGAAACTTGCTTTCCCACTCTGCATCCTAGTTTAGTGCCTAACATTTCCCACCTTTACAGTACATCATCCTTAACTCACACTTGCAGATGTTCTGAATATGTCCATCTGCTTCCATCACGACTGCCACTTATAATTCAGGGCGGTGTCACTTCTTGCCTAGATTACTACAACAGCTTCCTATCTGGTCTTCCTTCACTATTCTTGCTTCTGATCATCTGTTCCCTAATACTAGAGATATCTTTCTAAAATGACAGTCTGATTAGGTCATCTTTCTGCTTAAAAACAATTCAATTCCTTAGCACAGCTTAAAAGCCATACATGACTTGGCTTCTGCCTAACTCTCCAGCCTTGCCTCTTACCATCATCTCCCTAGAAATCTAGGCTGTAGCCTCTCTGCTCTTCTTTGAGCTGCTGAAGCGAGCCATGCCCTCTCTCACTCTGGGTCTCAGTACATGTGGATTCCTCTTTACGGAACACTCTTGCAGTCATCTTCATCTGGTTAAAACTTTCTCTTCAAGTTTCACTTTAGGGAACACTTCTTTTAGGAAGCCTTCTCCAGTGCCTGATAAGAGAGGCACTGGAGAAGGCTTCCTAAAAGAAGTGTTCTCTAATATATCGCCATATATAACGTCATATATCAGACGTTATCCTGTTGGGTTGTAATTTACTTATCTGTATTTCCCACTAGACTGTAAGTTGTTTTCAGCCCTTAGCATAGTGCAATCATATGACACTTTATAAAAATTTGTTGAAGAATGGATGGATAATGGAATGAATTAATACATGAAAGAATAATCCTGAACAAAGACTTTGAAGGTATGGATATGACAGGAAAGAAAGGACAAAATTAGAAAGATATTAATGAGATAAAGTTTATATGACATAATTCGACATGGATTTTGATTATAAGGCAGACTGGGAAGTCAAGGATGGATGTTAAGGAAAATAGGCAAAGAAAAATTTTGAAGCAAAAATGATAGATCCATTTATAACTGAGGTATCTGTTGGTTATTCAAGTGGAGATGTTTACAAGACAGTTAATAACACTGGCACAGTGGTCTAGAGTAAGGAGAGAGTCAGAAATAGTGATCTGTGAACAAATGGCGCCTCAATGTATTCGAAGTCATAGAAATAAGTGAGACCACCCATGGGTATGTTCAGTAAGTAGAAAGAAGAGACCCAAATAGAACCCTAAAGACCAGAATCTAACCTTTATATTCTAAAGAGAAAAAGTTTGAGTGGTATTTCAGAAACTTAAGGGGAAATTTCAAAAAGGGAAGTGCAAGATATACAGTATCAAATTTCAGAGGAGTCAAGTGGGATAAAAACAAAAGTATCAGTCATATTTGGCGATGAGTAAGTTACTAGCGATTACAGGGAGAACACTTTCTTGGGAGTGTGGAACAGACTGCTTGAATTGAATGAGTTAAGGAATGAATTGGAGTAGAAAAAATGAGTTAGAAATTTATTTTCAAGAATTCTTTACTTAAAGGATAAGGCAGAAATAGCAGTGAGTATTTAAGGTAACTGTGTATTAAGGACCCTATCAGAATATTGGACATATGTGTTTTCTTTTTCTCTAGAAGAAGAGATTGAGTAAGGGATGAATGAAAAAAAGGATGAGGGAGACTTTAAAAGATGGGAAGCATTGGTAGGATAGATGTAGCAAAGTGCTTGAAGATGTGCGAAAGAGTGGGATCAAGACCACAGGTTGAAAAGACCATTTCATCATTTGAGACAGAAGCAGTGAGGTAATAATAGGTGACAAGGAGACTTGTCTCTTCTGTTCACTCTCTAAATTATAAGAATATATTATGCTGAAAATAAGGGGACCCAAAGAGATTCAAGAGCTTGAGAGGATGGTAAAAGTTTGCAAGCATTGTAACAAGCAGAGGGAAAATGGAGAATGACCAAAACAAGAATACAAGTTTTATTGAGGTAAAACTCATCCAGATGCCCAATCTCATTGAGTGCCTAAGCAGTCGACAAAGTAGATTTGGGAATTAAATGGTTCCATAATCATGACCTCCGTAGTAAATTCCTTGGAATGTTTATATAATGCAACAGATTTATAAGTCTTTAATAAGAGAAAATACCAGCATTTGATTGTTTTTATTTCAAAACCAGTTTTATTGAAATCTACAAGGAATAACTTCAGGGAAAAGAAAAACATTGAAACAGATACTCTGCTCTCTTTTCAATAAAACCAACAGTCTAAAGATGCTAAACAAATGAATCAGATATAATGATCATCTAACTATGAAAATTAAAACCCATTTAGGAATTGTGAGGGAGTCCTGATCTCAAATACCAGTCTAGTTAGTCATTCAGAATCTTTAATAACATTTGGAAAGTAATTAATCAACTTATGACACAGATTCAAAGGCTGTCACCTTTCATTCTTGTTAATGAAACTGTCTGGGGTTTTATCTGCACTTTTCTGGGGATTTAAAGAACACATTTTATTTTTGTAAGCTCTTTGAAGACCAGAAGAATGTTTAAAATCACTGGACCTTGACGTACAGATTTCACCGAACAATCCAAGTATGTGTTAGTGACATTGAAATAAAATTTAGAAGTATCTTAATTCTGACATGACAGAAAGTGAATTTTTGAAAAGTCTAAAATGCATATTCATTTCTGTCAGGAGGAAGCTTTTTTTCTGTCAACAAACTGTTTTGGCTGCTTCTTTATATAATTCAGTAGAACTTAAAATATTTATTGTACTATTTTACACTCGATTTAAAAAAATCAAACAGCTAGGGTAATATTTTAAGCTCAGAGGTTTACATAGGCCCTAAACGATTCCAGTCTCTTTGTCTTAACTAGATAGTAGTCAGACTAAGAGCTCACTTTGGACAGTATAGCCATCAGTAGGAGCTAGAGGGCTTCTGCCAGAATGTGAGGCCAGAGTCGGATGACAGCTGCTCACCTAAGACTCTTAGAAGAGCAAAAAGACAAAAAGTGAAGGCAGGCCCTGATATGAGCTTTCTTCAAATCTTCAGACCACTGTATGAGTTCGTGTTTAGAATATAACAAATACAATTCCTACGCACACTCCAGTGTGAACTCCGTATAATCGAGGCCCGAAGAAATGGCCTCAAGATAATATCCACAAGGAAAGCTAATATACATCCATAGCAGATGATATCCCAATGGAAAGTGATAGTGGGTACAGTTTTTAGGGATATAACTTTCGGTTCCAATAGTAACAGATACATTATAGTGTACTAATACGCTAGGAAATTTTAGTCATGAAAATGGTGTAAAAACATTTATAAATACATTTGGTTCTTCTTTTAATACTATGATTTCCTCTGAGAACATGGAATTTCATTTAGAGTATTTGTAAGTAGCTCAGAACAAAAGTTCTTCCTGCTTCTGCTATGTATTCCTGCTATTCTTGCTGGTAGCTGTAAGAGGGTAGTGTAGACTAAGAGGCCGGATTTAGTACTGGACAGATAATAGTCTAGCTTCTCTCAGAATCAAGCCACCTGTGACAGAGCTGGAGAAAGTTTAAACTTTGCTTATCATGTGCCCTACCACCTTCCTGTGAGCTTCCCTTGATTCCCTACTCAGTTTTGACCAACCTTTTTCCTATTTGTAAGGCAGCAGCCTGATTCCTAATGGGAAACTGTTCATGACTTCAAAGCATCCAAGCCCATGACCCTTCAGCATATCCACCCACCTCTTCTCTTCCTTAACTCCGTGGATCCAAAACTCTATCAAAACCTCCAGGTCTTCTCCTTCGTTATCTATTTTCTATATCTGTGGCATGAGAGTTATAACAAAAAAATTTCTTAAATTGAACTACATTTTCACACATGTACAAATACAGAGGCATTTGACTGCTCATTTGTCAAATTGAGAGACCTTTTAATTGGAATTAAAATCATCTAAATGTGAATGTGTACAAACACATTAATATATGATTATTACTGATGCTCTAATCAACAACTGAAATAAAAATTAAGCATGTCAAAACTATATGTTACTCCTTATACAGTGCTATCTATAATTAAATTTCCTTTAACAAGTTTTAATGATGATATATGTATTCTGCAAACACTCAGGTTCACCTAAGAGAACTTCCATTTCAAGACCATAATAACACAAAATTCCTTTATCTTCCCACCAAGATACAAGAAACTGCCAAATTCTGATACCTCAATGTTGCACAGAAACAAGACACTTTGAATCAGGAAAGGCTTTCTGGGAACCGAATGTGATGTGTAGTTAGAAATTCACAACATGATATCAAAAACATCTCAATGTCCACTTTTCAGTACTATGTCTTCTAAATTCTACTTTCTTTTGGACAGAAGGAGTTGCTGTTTCCATAGCCATCAAAACTCTAATCGTGCATTTCAGCTGCACTTAAAGTTACATATTTGAGCCGAGTCCATATGGGAAGTCTAGTTACCAAAAAATAGACTCACAAACAGGAAATCTAACTACAGTAAGAAGGTGTTTTCCTCCACACAATAGAGTTTAAAAGATGTGTCATCTATGTAATTTGGAGCAAAACTCAACACCACTATTACTGTTGAGTATTCCTCTCCTTCCATGCTATATTATGACGACTTATGATTATAGCACTATGTTTTCTAAGCCTGTTTGAATTTGCTGCTCTTGCTTATAGATACTGATGAACTGCTCTTTTCTGTGCATAGCTTTCAATCAGTAAGCATGTCAAAGTGGGAGGAAGGATGGCAGAAACAGTAAAAGGGAAAAAAAATCAATTTTCAGAAAGCATATGGTAACAACTGAATACTTAATCAAATGAGCCTAGAAATTCCTTCCCATTTTCAGTTCTCTTTGCAAGGCAGTTGTTTCATGGTACAGAATGAATTTCAATAAATGTCATATATTTAGTTAGACGGTTTATTTTAAAAATTTGTGCAACCAGGTCACTGACTCAGAATAGATCTCATTCCAAGACATGACAGATGGATATTGACACTGAATAAAGACTAACATTAGCTGGAAGATTCTGGGCAGAAGAAAAAGTCATTCACTTAACATTCAACAATGTATTTACTGAGTACCTACTGTGTGCCAGGATAAAATTATAATAAACATTCGGACTTTATTTTATATTACAATAGAAGGAGCTGTGCCAAAATAATTTCCTTGGGGTTAGTAAAAATTATAACGAAGTACCATTGCTAAGTAAGGTCTTTAAAAGTACTTACATTTTTCACATTGCATCAGAAGAACGCATTAGTGCTCATTCAAGTATCCACTCTACCATGGTTGCAGGATTTTAGACCTAACTCAGATTTTTGAAGATGATGTTTACTGACCCTTAATAAAAACCAACTTCCTATTTTTCTGGAACAAAAGGGTCTTACATGGTTTCAAAGATTTCTTAGACATCAAAGAGCTTAGAGAGACATACAGTTTATGGGTAATGATTTAGGATTTAGTGAATCAAAAACACATGGATTAAATTTCTTTTAAAAGACCCCTAGGTTTAAATTTTAAGAGCTAAAATGTTGGTCTAAACGCATGTTAGTCCTAAGCAAAGCCAAAATTTATTTTTAAAGATAGTTTGAGTTGTCTTATAGACCCAAAACTTGGCTAGGTTTTCCTTTCCCACATGATTAGGCCTCAAAGGAAGCAACCTGCTTTCTGCTAACCAAATTTACTCTACCTTTCTCTGACTTGTGAAAACTACATTGTTTCAAAGGTCTCCAGCTTTGAATGCTCTTCTTGATATTTTCAATAAAATATTAAAAACCCAAAACATCTCATGGTCTATCAAACAAATGGAGTACTTTTTAATTCCTCCAAGTAAATTGTTTTTTAATTTTAACTTACAACTTTAAAATTGGACTTGAGATTTTAGGTGCTGCCTCAGATTTTCAGCTATCGGGGAACACAAGACCATTTCAAAACAGGAAAAGGCTACTGATCGTAATATGTACACTGTTTCATGATATATTATTATATTTGCATTTAAAATAGTAGGAAGAAATACAGTACATAATCTTCCGTTCTAACACAATGGCCTTCCGGAAAGCCGCTAGCCTGGGCATTTCACTGAGTTTTTAGGATTAAAGGAAACAAGTTAGTGCACAACCTGTGAGCTTTTATTCCTTTGGAAAAATAGATTGCAACACTGCTCCGATGGCTTTTAAAGGGCACTGGAAACCAATGCAGTGTGCATTTTGAATTTCAATGGTAGAGAAATAACAACTAGTGAAGATCAGGCAGATCTAAAAAAACAAAACAAAACAAAGAAATTGCCAGTATTCCAAAGAGAGAGTTTATTCTGAATGAAAACTTGGAAATGAAATATAAAATCTGCATATAAAATTACGATGAATTTAAGTTTCAGAAAATGATTGCTTCTGTTTAAGAATGTAATAGCTAGATGACCCTTTAGAAATATACATAGCTTGATAGAAAGTGTGTGGGCTGATGAGTTCAGAAAAATATGTGCTAATATATGATGAATTATGAAATACCTTTTCTTTTTTTTATATTGCTAAGCTAATATTCCAGAGAGGAAAAAATGTGAGAACGTTAGAAGCTAAAAAACTTTGCAGAAGTGGTCTTGGGGATCCTTTGCCATGTATGCTGCTGAATTCAACAGCACCTGAAGGTCACAAAGGGGATCACTTGGCAAGTATAGTTGTGGCCAATGCTATAAACGGGACCACCAGGAAGCCAAATCTGGCCCACAGACAATTTGTCTCTCTAGCCGCATAGTTTTAAAGATGATGAGTCAACATTTTACTATTGAGAGATTTCTAGCTTCTTCTGAAAATTTGAGAGACAACACCATATGCGTGCATAGCACACACTGGGCTTCATGGCAACTCAGATGATGCCAAGCAGTGCTGCTCCCTCTTAGGTAGGGCTTTTTCTGAGCAGGTTGCTGGTCCCTGGTGACAGGGTTAGTTTTACTCATTTAGGTTAGCTGTCTGCAAATCTTGATACAGGCTATAAAGCGTAAGGAGGAAGGGGAAAAAAATGAAGAAAATCCAACACAGTGGTTTAACATTGGAAAGGGGTAAAGAAGGTGAGAGAGAAAAAGAAAAAGCACGCAGCAGACAGAAGCTGTGTACTATCAGCAACTGCCTCCTGTGCTGTCTACAAATTTATACTACGGACAGGATTCATGACAAAGGCTATGGCTATTGCCCTTAACAAATCCCGTTGGGCTAGGCTCACAGTATGGAAAATAATAATAAAAAAAACTGTCCGAATGGAAGAATATCCCTGATCAAGGATGGGGTATAGAGATGGGACCAGGAGAATAAAGGAAAATACCAGGGGCTTCTTCTTCTATACCTCATAAACCAAGGGATATGGGCCACAACTTCACCTTCACTTTTGAGACTACAGTGAACTATGGCAGGCACTGTCCAGGTGCTTTCCATAAAAAACCAGGGACTCCATGTACAGCTGTGCAGGCTGTAGACTGCACGATTCCAAAGAAAATGAGAATGGCACTCCTTAGGAATGCAAAATAGAAGCCATGCTCCAGATATCTATGTGTGTTGTCTTCTCATCCCCTTCAGGTTCTAGCTCAGAGGCCACCTTTGAAGTGAAGACTTCTCTGACCCTACTACTGAATTTTTTAATCACCACCCCATCCCCTTATCCTTGACAGTACCTACTCCCCTTCACCACTTTATACTTCCTTATAGCTCTTATCAGCATCTCATATACAACACGTTTTATTTATGGATTTTATTTATTGTTTGCCTTCCTCAATATAGAACAGAGCATCATCAGGTCAGAGACTTGTCTATTTTATTCTCTGCTGCATTGCCAAAATCTAGAATTATGTCTGGTAAGTGCACAAGTTACCATGAATGACTAAATTCTCAACTGCATTCTTAGAGTACGGGAACTAAGCTTCCACTAGAACCTGTGATTCTCTGAACACACTTCCTAATTCCTCTGACCATATTTCATAATTATCTTTTGTTATATTTGGAGAAATACATTTTCAAATCCTATGGACCATTATATAATTTAATGGCTCAAAAGCTCTTATATAATGTCTATGGGCCTTATAGTTACATAATTTATTACAGAAATTAAAAGCAACAAGAGTATCCTCTATAAACATATTTGCACAAATTCTCAGTCACAGAAGAAATACGTGTACCTGGGTATGTGATTAGCCAGTTAACTTTTTATTTTTTTAAATTTCACGGTGCTTATACCTCCTGTTACAAATGCCACATGTGTGATTTTTCTCCCAATTATGTTTTACAGCTTATAAAAACACTTTTTAATTTTGTCCTTTGAAAAGCAAAGTAGTCAGATTTTACTGGATGTTTTTATTGAAACAAATCCCAAAGGGAATATACTAAACTGTTAAACACAGCTGAAGAGATATCTGAGAATGCACTTTCTGATAGAAGGGTAGATTACAAAATTACTCACAACTCTTAATCTGATAATAGGAGAATGCCTCACACATATGAATGGGGCCTTTCTCAGTATGCTTTACTATAAAAAGAGAAAATGAGAAAAAGAGATCTGGAGAAAGAGGTGAGAAAAACCCCAGAGACTAGAACTGTATGTTCATCATTTATTACTAACCTAAGGATTCCAACCTATTTCTCAGTGGAAATACTTCACATAGTTAACTTTCATTGATGGCTGGGCAGGGGCTATATAGTGCTCTCGAGACAGCACAAGGACTAGGCTTAAGCACAGTTTCATTGTCTATAATATGGTGAAATTAAGACATTGCCTATCTTGTAAGGTTGTGGTAGTATCTGAAACATGATATACTCTGATGCAGCTTGAAAACTTTAAGAGGTCTTTAAGTTCCAATCTTTTGAAAAAAAAATTCTATTTAATAGCAAAAGAGATGATTTCTAACAATGTCATTCTTGTGTGGTATCTCCTTAATAATTATGGATCTTGGTTTCGTTTTATATGTATATTATTCATCTGTATATCTAGACTGTAAACTCCTCAAGGGCAGATATTTCATTTCTTCCTTTTTAAAAAATGTTCACCTATTACCAAACACATATGATGCTGTACATACAGTTCTTAGCTATTTTTGGTGAGGGAAATGTGGGCTTGGCAGCAACTCAGTGTCTGTTAAATCAAAGTGATGCTGAATTGACATTAGTCAGTATATCTATCATTTATTACTAAGAGGTGACTATTTATTTTGCACTGAGCAAAGAAGAAATTCTGACCCGAGGGCTGAGTCAAAGACAATAGTTTCTACATACACCAGCTAGGTGTACTCCCTGGCACTTGAGTTTCTGCATAGTTTCTTCACTTAGGGCAGCATCTTTAGGAAATTCAGTATCCCATGAACAAAGACAGAAGCCCAAGAAAAATATTAGGGATAATGGAGGGAAAAAAAGCATAGATGGTTCTGGTGAGAGGCATTAAGCCTAATAACAGTGAAGAAGAAACCATGAAAATGGAGTGGAGAAATGGGGACACAAAAGGGCTTGGAAGCAGCTCTGACCACACTAAGGGAAGGGGGCTGAGATGGGAGGTGCTCTGAACGTGTAGAGAACTATATACTCACCATGGTGTGTCGTCATAGGCATTGGTGCAGCCACTAAGAGAAAACTGCCTGTCCTGAGAGGATATTAGCCTTTTTTGAGTTACTCAGTTTATTCGGAGATGACCACGTTTGAGAAAAAGTTTATTTGAGGTTACTGTATATATTTGTTAAAAGAAAATTAGAAGAATACTATATTGGACTTTTTTTTTTAATAATAGCTGAGGAAATTGATTTCTGAAATGTATTTCTTAGTCTAATCCTCATTAAAACAAATTTAAAAAATTTAAGATTATAGTGAGACATATGCTTAGTCTTAAAATGAATTTGTAAGATAAGGGTATTTTTTCTGCTTAGAAAAGTATCATTTTTCTTTTATTATAGGTTTAAAACTCATGAAAATACTAGTTATGACTAGTTATACTAGTTATATTGACTGGCTATGGCTAATTTTGTACCTCTTTATCATTCAGAAAAACCTCATCCACTAATTCTGAAGGCAGAGTGTACATTTAATGTAAACCCCTATTGCGATATAAGAACAAAGCAATCTTTGAAAAAGCAGTAGTCAGCAGACTATCTTCTATATGCCATAAATTCCATTATGTTAAAATCAAAATATATTTAGGTTAATAATTATAGACTCATGCACTGTTAAGTGTGAAACCTAAACAGCATTTTAAAAACACCAGTATATTTTATAGGCAATCAGACACATTTTTCGTACTACAGAAAATCCTTATGAGTGATATAAATTTTACCTGTGTTATTCAGCAGTTCAAAAAGAATGAATGCTGAATACACCACATACAGTCTACGATTGGAACCAAAGCACCTCACTTTTGTTCCATTAAGGAAGTTTACATGTTAAAACAAAGCCCAATAAGCTTAGAGATGGAAAGGAAAGCTATGTACCTGTAAATAATCCAAGCACCACTTACAGTTTACATAAAAGCATAATTTATGCTCCAGTAGCACAGAGAAACATGATGTACATCATTTTCAGATCACCTTCATGCGGAAAAATTTCATTAGTCAGCTATAATAGTTTGGCTATAAGGGAAAATAATGTTTTTCTGAATCCATTTGCATGGCAATGTGCATGTGTCTGGCTGATGGAAACCACAGAATAAACCTCCGCCCAACTCTACAAAATGTGAGCAGTCTTCTTAATATTCAGGAGAAGGTCCAGATAGTCTACATTCTCTCCAATGTCAGTTTTTACAATCCTCTCATAATCATCGACCACTTTAACTTGGCAATTAAAGTATCCTGATTATTTTGCGTAAGAGAATGGACAATATTTCATTCTACCCCAGGGCTTCTTTGAACATAAAACTGTGATAAGGTAAAATACATTGGGCAACTATTCATGCATGAACCTCTGGAACCCTCTTCAACTGCCAAATTTGTAAATGGCTCTTTTGAAACATAAAAAGTATGAAATGCGAAACCATACTTTGGAGTAAACTCTGCATTGGCAATAGTCAGTGAAAATACTTTCATTGGTGCTTTAATTATTGGGTCAGTAACAGTACTAGCCAGCCTACCCAATCTCTGGTTATAATCTTTTTCATCTAATAAGACAGATGTCCTCCACAGAGCCCCAGCAAAGAGGTAAGGTACAACTGAAAATGATGGATCACAAGTCATGTGCATTTGCTAGAAAAGAATTCAGACCTTCACAGAAACACCTGTCTCTTGGAAGGCCCCCACGTAATACAGATAAAGCAGGGTTAGGAACAACGAAATTGGGTTCGAACCCTGCCAGCTGCCATCACCGTGGGACGAGGTGACCCAGTATTCTTTTTGTTAAGGACTGAGTCAGATCACAGCCTTGAAACTGGTCTGGCCATAAACAGTCATATATCACCCCCTATCTCAGAGCCCCTCTCTCCTGAGTCATACAGGTAGCCGTCAGAAGCGACCCCCTAAAATGAAAAGCCCCATTCTAGTTTCGACCTCTCCCCTGACCACATCCCTTGAGTTTCTGAAGCCCCTAAACTGTCGCCTACCTCTCTGGTCTGGTCCTCTGGAACAGCAGTCGGGTCTCTTGCGGGAACAAAGAGAGCAGAAGCGCTGAGGCGAGGGGTGGAGTGCGGGATCTAAAGAGGGTTGTAGTTTTACCTTGCGGCGCCCAGGAATCGGCAGCGGCGAAGTCAGTAGCGCAGAGACCACCCGCGCACTCTGCGCCTCCCCCTAGCAAGTCAGCTGTCGTCCCGCATCTGGCTCGCGCCCTCCGCTGGGCTCTGCATCTGGTCACAAAGCACTCAGAGAGAGGCTCCGGGTCACCTGCGGCAGGGCCCAGCGAGCGTCCCGTCCGCTCGCCGGCGGCGCTCCCTCCGCCCCTTCCCACCCGC
>NW_006434839.1:19179762-19187002 GCF_000325575.1 Pteropus alecto
CGGCGGGTCCAAAGACCGCTGAGATGAGGGCTGGCACCACCCAGAGGGGGAAATCGGTCCCCGCCCTTCCTGCCGCCCGCGCGCCGCGCCTGGCCCCGCGGGGGTCGCGTTTCCTCCCACCCCTCCCCCGCCCACGACAAGGTGAAACTTTGTAGGTGGAGAAGTTTTCTCGCCCTGGCTGCGCGCTCTCTCCTCCTCCAGCTCGGGCAGTTAGAAGTTAGCACAGCGGCAGATAAGCGGGACCGCGTCTCCCCCTCCTGGTGCTCGCGGGGCGAGCGTCACCGGGCGCGCAGAGCCCACGGCGCGCACCCTCCGCGCGCTGCCGGCGGGAAGGGCGCGAGGCGCTGCCACTCCCACGTCTCCCGTTAGCCTCTGGGCCCTCGACCCGGGTGGAGAAAGTTTTGGGCACCGCAGAAACAAGGAATTCATTGTCAGAGAGGGAGGTAGGAGTGGATGGACGAATTGTCCCAATGATTTCATTATGCAGCGATTATCCCCTACTATAATAACTCGGATTTCTGGAAGGAAGAACAACGCAGGAATTTAACCCCACGGAAACCTCAGTTTCTTTAACTTTTTTTTTTTTTTTATAGCAGGAAACAGGCTGATTAAATAACTAGGCAAACATCTATGAATAAGCAAAATAGAACAAAAGTTTAATTCTTGAATGTTGAAATCTTATGATTTACAAAACGGTTTGAGGGGTTGGCGAGTTGTATTAGGTTTAATTGTGTTAGCATAACTACTTTTTATATCTCACATGTCTGAATATAAAAATTGACATTAACCTTCAACAGAAAATAAGCATTCAACGGTAATGGGATCTGAGAACAGCATCGCTTGTTAGGAGAGCATTCTTTCTAACTCATAAGGGCATGTTCAGATAATGGTATCTGTTAGTTATTGACAGCCATGGGACAATTTACAATTTACTGTGCAGGTTCAGGAATTATTTACTACAGAATGAAAAACAGAAAAATATAGTAAGAATGGCGTTTTCCTGAGAGCTTTCAATGTGCCAGACCCTTTACCAGAAACTACACAGAGCAATTTCAGTCCTCAAATGTGATTACCTAATGATTCCTCAATTTTATGGAAAAAGAAAGTTCCTGTTATATAATAGTAGAACCCTGAATTGAAGCATTTTGCAGGTGAGGAAACTGAGTGTCTGAGTCCTAAAAGGGTCACACAGCTGGTTACTAAGAGAGGAGAGGTTAAAACCCAGCTCTCAATTCCCAGTCAGGTGTTCTTCACAACCATGCCAAGAGGCAGCAGCCTGGCAAGGCTAAATAAACAATACGTCCTACCAAAGATTTCCTGATATCACGTGGCATAATTTAACAATGACTATGGTTCATATTAAAATGCTAATTTAGTGGCTGAAAGGCACTGGGCCTATTTATGGACAGATCAATTATAGAATTTGGGTTCAGCATCAACTTTCAATAAAAGGTGAATAAACTAATAAATTCACACACATACACACACACACGCACACGCACACACACACGCACAGTTAGCCATAGTTGTCCATAGGAATGATTAAAGTGCTGTTTCTATTTCCTGGTTTCCATAGCAATATGTTAACTGGATTTTTAGATTGCATTATGTAGTTGCCTTAACAGGTTTTCTGAGTTTGTGTGCCATGATAAAAATATAAAAGAAAAAAATTACAATTAAAATGGTAGAAAGACTCAGAAAAGCCAATGCAAACTGGAAAATGAAATAGATCATAAATTCAAATACCGTATATTTTCAGCATTGAAGTTTCTTAGTTTCTAATTACTGACAATTTTCAATCCTACTTTGAAACTATTAAAAATGGTCATTTTGATTTATTAACCATAAATAAGGAGATAACATTTTATAAAAATAACTAAGAATACCATAACTAAAAGTATGTGTGAAAATCAAATAATTAGTTTTAAACACCACCTAGATAGGTTTGATCAGGAAAGGCGTAGAAGTAATTTCATGTATTTGGAAATAGATAAAAGCAGATACTTAAAAAAGGCAATAGGAGTTCTACAATTCAATTTCGGTTTTGTGGCAAATTTCAATTGTTGCTGTTTAACTTTCCTTGGGTCCATGACATGGGTGACACTCTGTATGATGAAGTTCTGTTGGCATTTTCCTAACGCAACCAAACCCCTGTGGTTGGCTAAGCCAACACCTGTTCCCAACCAGATATTCCCCTGTCTGCCCCCACTTTCGGTGTTGGAAAGGAGATATGCTTACTTTCCCAGACTCCTTTGCAGCAAACATGGTCACGTGATGTTAGTCTGGCAATGTGGTTAAGCTAAAGTCTGTTGGGGACTTCCATGAAAGAGTTTAGTTTCCTGATTAAAGAGACCTAATAAACTGGTGCCACCCCTTCCCACTTCTTGCTTTCTTGATTTTATATATAATGCCCACCAGAGGGCTAGCCATCTTGTGACTGAGGAGAGTTGACTTTGTCATTGATGAGCTATAGCACCAATGCCAGTAGACACCTGCTTCCGGATTTCTTGTTTTGTGGAAAAATACTTGTTCTTGACACTGTTAGCTGGGGTTTCTGTCACCTGCAGCCAAAAACGTTCAAAACTGATATACCCCTTATCATGTTAGCAAGGCATCTCCAAGACAAGTTTAGCAAAGTAGCTAAGAGTGTGGGTTTTAGAGCCAGACAGCCTGTATTTCAATCTCAGTTCTGCTGCTTGTAACCTCTGTAACTATAAGCTAGTGGCTTAACCTTGCTGTGTCTTTTCTGTAAAATGGGGATAATAATAGGATTATTGTGAGGACGAAATGAGGAGCTATAAGTAAAGCACATGGAATAGTGTCTGGTAAAATATAAGTGCTTGAAAGGCATGAGTTACCCTTATCCACATATTTGTGCATAACATAGTGTTAAACTATGAGCAGGATCTCATTTCTTAACACTAATATGGGCTTACTGGTAGCCATGGAGAGGGGAATGGCAGTGTCCTGACACATTCTTTCTGTTCTCTCTTCAACATATTAAAATTGGGATCTTAGGAGGTATCCCTAAGTTCATTCACATGGTGCTGTTTTTGAAACAAAAGTGAAAACAATCTTAGAACAGGAGCTTAATGCTGGCAACCTGTGGAAGGTAGGGCCCACAGACATGTACGGGCCCACAGAATGTTTTTTTAAGAGTTCAAATTGCAGTAGACAGATTATATATTCTGAGTTTGTTATTGTCCCATCCTCTTAACCTTTTAAAGATATGTTATCCACATTGGAATATTAAAGATTCTGAAAATTCACATAGAAAAACAAAACAAAAGCAAAAACATGTTTTTTCCCCTCTTAAGAGTTTCAGTAACAATTTTCTGTAAAATTTAATAGGTAACATACTCTGTAAAACCTCTCCTTAAGAATGAAAATGCCAGCTACAAAGGGTTAGAACAGGGCAATTTCAATTTCGAACTGCTTTTATGTCGATTTGTATTGGTCATTTGCTTGTGCTGGGCTCTCTAAAAATAAAACATGCAATGTTAAGTTATCTAAAAATATGACTAAGCTTATTCAATATTGAGGACAAGTACAAGACTGCTATGCTCTTGAAGCTACAAGTATCATGATTTCAATCAGAAGGCCTATGAAACTGGAGGCAGGAAAATTAAAAATATATTACTCTCTCCAACAGCATGCAGCAATTTTGTTAGTGATTTGGTTTATTTTCATAACCAGCTTATTGCCTTTCTTATAAAACATGCAAAAGTATAATGTATGTAGCTCCCATTTATTAAACATCTACCATGTATTAGTCATGTGTTTGAGTTCTACTTAAGTCCTCATAACAAAACTCCAGGATGAGGCATCATCCTTTAGTTTACATCCAGGGAAATGAGGCTCAGTGAGATCATGTAACTTATCCAAGATCACACAACCGGCCTAAGTCTGTCTCTTTCCAAAACGACACTTCCCACTGCAACTATTTATTATCTGTTCTTCTTCCAGGGGTGATGATGCAGTCATTTAACATAGAACAGCCAAACTTAAGCCTTCTTCTCATTTTCCTTTCTTCTCTGCAACTTAAGGTATGGTCACTCTCTGTTTGACTCTTGGAGACCAGATGTTGCAGTGCAGAATAAAGGTACTGGCACCACCTATGTTACCCATCTGTAAAACATTGCACAGGTTGGAGCAGTGTTTTACAGCAGTGTCCCACACAGTCAGGGTGGCCTAGGTGGTGGGCTATAGGTGCATATGACCAAGACCTTCCAGATGTGAGAAGGAACTGGAATGCTTTTTCTCCAGTGTCTCTGTTTTCACAACCCTTGAGCCCTCTTTTGGGGACTTAGGGTATTTGAGAGAGAAAAGGAAGCCCTAGATGACAGAGTCTGGAGTCCTAAAAGAGGGTCTTTCAGAGAGTTTCTGTCTCCTCAAAAGATGAGATGTAATGGCAATAACTTGCAGAAAGGCTGCCCTCATAACTCTGTCAATACTTGCCTCCTTGAAGCTATGTTAACTTTTTTCTTTTTTTCTTTTTTCTGCTCTCATCTTTTCCATTCTCTTCTTTTCTTTTCCTTGTCTGTGTTTTACCTTGTGGTAAATTGTAAAAACATTTTGGGGAAGAAAATAAATCTTTTGTTTTTATACAACATTATTTCCCAACTAGCATATCCATTCCATCTGTTAATTTAAACTATTTGGCACTAATACAAACAGATTAGCTTATCTTGGGAAATAATGCACTAACAAAAATAAATGTATTTCCTTCATTGAACAGAATTTCTTTATGGTTAGCCCTTTAAAAATATGTGTGTGTGTGTGAGTGTGTGCGCGCGCGTGTGCGCATGTGTGTAATTACTGCAGTTCTAACTTTACCACTAACTTGACCCCTGTGGATCAGTTTCTTTGGCTAACAAAACAATTCTAAAGTTTGATGAAAATGATTTTAAAAAATTAAGTATCAACCAAAATTTTACTGAAAGCAGTCTTTTTGAAGCAAATACATCAATTTGCTAATTGTATTGCATATAGGTGACATCGTATTAGAACGAACGTATTCCAGAGTGTGGTTCTAATCACTGTTGCCTTGTCTAAATATGATGAAATTATTTTTTCTTTTCCAATTACTGATCAATTTAATAATCAACTTAAGGATAGTATATTTGGTGAGTCCAAAAGTAAATTAGGAAATTTAGAAATGGTTACGATATTTAACAGTTTAGAGGTAATATGTAGGTCTTAGTGGCATTGAAAAAATGTTCGAAAGGTTTGATTAGAATCACTGGAACTATTACACATACCTAATGTATACTGAGTTATAATAAATATGGTTCCAATACTCTACACTGGCCAGATTTTGACCTTTTGTTCAAAAACCTCGGAGTCTAAACATAATTACTATTAATGTGGGTTCAGAACACACAGAAGAAATGGTAATAACTCTGGATTAACCTTGGTTCACCAATGACAAATTTAAAAATTAGCACCTTAAAAAAATTGCACAAATTGTAGCCAGTCAAGGGTCATGCCTAGAAAGTCATCAGTGTTGTAACTGCTTTGGACTTTAGTTTGCTGGTCTGTTATAAACATTCCTGCCTTTACTTACTTTGAAAAACAAAATCCAGCCAAACTGCCCCCAAGAGACAATTGTAAACTAACCTCCAGACAGAATTGTCAGAGCCAATAAAATCATCTGCAAACTTTCACGCTTATGTTGAACTTTCAAGGAGTGCGTAACTTGAATTAGAAAAGACATCTTTTTAAAGCTTTCCTTGAAGTGTCTGGGCCATCTGTTTTGGCCCAAACTCTCCATGTTAGAGCTGCTATCAAGTACTGTTGGCTTTCCCATTGCTACTGTTAACAAACGGATTTGTCACCCCAAAGTTAAGAAAAACCAGATGTTTCCTTTGTTGTTCTGTATTCTGATGGCAGGTCAAGAGCATGTTTAAACAGCAGCAGTGAAGTTGAGATTTTATAAATAATCTTATTAATCTGATCAATGAGGTCATATGATTTAGTGCCATTTCAAGATTTAGACTGAATTTCAATACTTGGCCATCTACATTTATTGGATTACCCCCAAACTAGTCAGTTCTTTTTGTAAATATAAACCTATGTTTTATGGGAATCCTAATTTGTATGGAAGCAGTTATAAATATAGAATAAAATATTTAAACATGTCAGGTCTTACAATTCATCAATTAATTTCTTAACCAAATGTTTATTGAGCCCCTGCATGTGCCAAGGAAGTGCTGGTGTCTGGGGCTACAGAGATGGATGAGATGTGGTTCTTACCATTGTAAGGCTCACAGTCTAGCATGGAAAACCCACATGCCAATCAGCAGACATGGCACAATGTGGAAAATGCTAACCACCATTAAGAGAATGTCTTGGACTAACTGGTGACCCAGACGAGGCAAGGGAACATGGGAGACACTGCAAGGGAGGCCACACTTGAGCCATATCTGAAAGGACGAGCGGACTGTAATTTCAGGAGGATGCAGGTGAAGAAATGAATTCTTAGCAGAGGGAGCAGGCACATAGGCTTGAAATAATTACATATTCAGGATTCTATAGGTAGTTCAGAACAGTTGGGTGCACAGTGTTTGGGAGTAGGGCAGGGCATGTGGCTAAAAAAGTGGGTGAGGATTAGCATAAGGGGTCTTGTATATCAACCACACCAAGAAAGAAAATCTGTATGGTAGGTGATAAAAAGTCACTGAAATATTTTAAGTAAAAATAATTGGGATTTTACATTTTACATTTTAGAGAGATCGCTCTGGTTTAATGAAAGTTTTGGAGCAGGATGAGATTGGAGGCAGGGTGGCAAAAGGGAAGGCTATTTCTTTAGTGCATAAGAGCAATAATAAAAGCTTGATGTAAGGTGGGGAGGGCTGGGATTCAAGGCAGGGAGCAAAGTTTGACAGGACCATTTAGAGGTAATAGAAATTGAGCCATACTAAGAAAGGTTGCCTTTGGTTTATTTTCTTTATTTTTCGTTGTTTAATGGAAGTCTGGGGCACAGTGATGTGTTTGTTTTGGACTTGTTGAGCTTGAGATAGAGTATTTACGTGTTCCTGCAAAATGAGTTGCGGCAGTTATGTCAAAATACCAATGTGCCAATTGTTCTGTTGACTACTTGGTTATGTTGGGAATTATGTTTTTCAGACTCTCCTTCTCCATATAATTCCAGGTTGTAGTTGGCCCAAAGGGAGGCTGTGTGAGTTTTGGGAGCCAGAAGAGAAGCAGCCACCTTTATGTTTTGAAGGCGCTGCTGGCT
>NW_006434839.1:19187038-19194875 GCF_000325575.1 Pteropus alecto
CTTTCCCTTCGATGCTTGCTTTGCCCACCATAAGTGACCCCAGGCTTCTACTGGATGCTTTGAGGACAGCTCACAGAGGTGGCAGCCTTGAAGAACCAACAACCTTCTGTAGACTTTAGAGTCCCACCCTGCAGCAGCGTGTGCTGGCTTCCACAGCTCTCTGCAAGTTCTGACTAGTTGTGACTTTTCTTCGTTTCTTCAACTACATTTTTCAGATATTTATCTTCCCAGTTCTTTCCACAATTAAGTACTAATTTCTACCATAAATTCTTTCTCCTATATCACTTATAATAGTTCTGCTTCCCTGATTGTATTTTTACAGCTACAACAGAAGTTTGTTTTCAAACAGAACCCCTTAAAAACACTAGATTTTCCACTCAAAACTTTTTAATCACTTGAAATTGTTTTGATTTTGCAAATCTGTTTTTTAATGGACTTCCTGATAGTGATCCACAGAGTGATGATCTTAATGTGTCCAAATAAGAGAAATTGTCAGGATAGCTATAACAAATTTCCAGAAAATTGATTTGGTTCTTACGCTATTGAAAGAAATCATTATTTTTATTGTATGCGAACATTTTAATATAATCTAGTGCTTTAGAATTATCTGGGACACAGAGAGCCAGACACGAGAGCTCTGAGGTGCCTTGGAGATAGGAAGAGAGGACAAAGGCAGATGGTGGCAGAAAAAGAGGAGCTCCTCCTGCTGGCAGGTGGAGCTTTTCTTGGGGTGAAGTGGGATGAAGCCTTTTGTTGAAAAAGCAGCTGTGGAATAGGGATCCTGATACTGTTGATTCAGTGAGGATCCCCTCATGAGCAGGTTAAGAACGGGAGTGAGTGGGGAGTGCTGTCCAGAACTCTAGAATAAGCATTTGAGTTGCTCTTCTCCATCCACTCCTACTCTGGGGAGAGGGTGGAGTTTAAGGCCGAAGATGGTAAGGAGGAGGTATTGACTTTGTGGTCAGTATTGGGAAATACGACTTGACCCAGAAAGGTGCGTGCCCTGGGAAGTGCTTTCTTGTGTTCTGCTTCTTGACTTTCTTCCAAGGCCAGCAAGGGAGAACATGGATGTCTCCTATTCCCAATAGAGCAGCAAAGGAGGCAGGGTTGGCAGCCTTGTCAACAAAGGTCATGGAATTAGCATCATTTATTCCTTTGGTGGGAATGGTCTTCCTTCTCATACTTGCATGGCAAACTCTGACTCATTTTATAAGGTCCAAATCTAATTGGCTTCCATCACTGGCTGGCCCTCTCCCACTCTGCCCTATCCCACATCCTGGGCAGGCTGACAGGTTACTTCATCTGTTTTCCAGTGGCATTTTATACTCCTAATTTAGTATATCTAGCACTGTATTATAATTAGCTTTTTGTTGTTGTTGACTGCATGACCCCATGATATATTAATTTGTGTGTTTGTTTCTGTCTTCTACTTTGTGGATCAGAAAGCATTAAGGCAAATAAAATAAGAAAAACTGTGACTGGAGGCAGAGGGAGGTAGGAGATCTTACATCTCCTAGAGTGTTGTATTCAGGATGGGTTGCCTTGCTGCAGATACCAAATAACTCAGCTTTACATTAGCGTGGTTAGGCAAGGCCTCAGAAATAGCATTCTTTCAATCAGTTTACTTAAAAACCTTGATATAGATGTATTTATAAAGATTTAAAAATTCATAATCAAATAAGTATGGAAACTGGGCTCTGTCCTTCAGAGACTGCTCTGCAAGCATAGCAGGAGTCAGAGATCCTGCCTTGGGGGCACAATTTTCACATAAGACCTGCTTCATGGGCCTGATCACCCCCGACCCATGCTGTGTAAGTAATAATCTTTCTCTTCTCCTGGGAAACAAATGAGATTAACAACTGTGACAGTTTCTATTATTCTTAAGGAAGTCACACTGAGATGGTGTCTCCTCTCCAAAGGAGAGCATACAAGGAGTGAGTCGTGCAATATGTGCAAAATTCTTGTGAAAATTTTCTCTTTGTCCTGATAGTGTGCTTACTAGCTATTTTTATTAGATATTTGAAAGATATCATTACTACTTTGTGCCTCACATGAGGCGAAAACAGTGAGATCGGACGTATCTGTTAAACTCATCACAAATAAGGTAAAGCATGTAATTGGAGGGTACCAGTAAATCCATCTCATGGGCCTGCAGGAGGAGAGTTGTACCTGGATGTCACCTGAGACTCACAGTACACCTGTCCCCTTGAAAGCACTTGCTGATCATGCCCATGGCTCTTGGCCGAAGGGTGAGGAGAAGGCTTCTTTCCTCTCTAAGATCAAGTGAGCCATGCCCACCAGAGGTCCTGCTCTGCTTAAGCAGACAAGACTCCACATCAGCCTGTATATGTCTCTTAGGGTCCTGAAATTACTTTCTTATTATAATTTAAGATAGTGAAATTAAACCTGACCTAGAAATGATCCCAAATTTTGGCAATATTCTAAAACATGCAGCAAGGGCTGTATTTGTGAACAGTATAATCCTTCCACAGGGGTGCTAGTATACAATTATTGCAAAGTCTTTCATGGTCATATGAGTCAAGTCTCATGGGCCTCGTCTGAGACTTGAGCTGAAGTAGCTTCAACAAAAACTTGCCCACAAGGACTTGGGTGCAGCATAAGGTCCTACAGGTTAGGACAGCTCAAATAAAAAAATTTACATATTTACCTGTCATGGCCACGGTAATGTAGCGAGGTAATGATCTGAATTAAGGTTGAGGAGGGAAAGACAAAGGTGGAAATTAAGAAGCAGCACTTTGTGTTAGGACTAAGGGATGAGGCAAAGTCACCTCCGAGATGTGAGCCAAGAGGTCAGAAGCAGGATGATTGGCATTTCTGTCGCCTCTCACCTGTTTCCTAGGTCTTTTTTCTCTCTCTTTCATGGTTGAATCTTTAATTTTGGGGAGAACACTTCCTCTCATAGCTTCCTAAAAAAAGGTGCATGTGATGAGATATTTTTGAGATTTTATAAGTCCGAATGTGTTTTTATTTTATCCTTATTACTTGATTGGTAATTTGAGTGAATGTAGAATTCTAGGTTGAAAGACACAGATCCATTATCTTGCAGCCTCACTTTTATTCTTGAAAAGTTCGATGCTATTTTAAATCCTGATTATTTTTTTCTTATATTCACTTTCTCTATTCTCTCTTCTGAGACTCCAGATTTGAGATGTTAAAACTGCATGAATTATCTTCTGATTTTTTCATGTGTATATGAAATACATCATATCCACAAAATAGATACCATATCAGGCATCTTGGCATCTTCGAGGATCGACAAAGGCCAGTGTGGACAAAGAAAAGGAAGTGAGGAAAACAGTCTCAAATGTATTTGTCCCAATTATTCTAAATAAGTCAGGAGGTCCTAATTTAGTAAATGATCTTTGACAACAGAAGTAGAATTTTTAAAAACCCACCTTTTTGGCATATTCAGTAAACATTCTCCCTTACTCTGTATGTTATTTATTTCATCTTTAGCTCTGAAAATTTGCTAGGGTAACTTACTGGGTAACTTTGAGTGAGTCACTTAACCTGTGGATTTTTATTTCCTGGATGTAAAACAAGCAATTGGGTACATGTAATCTTTCATATCATATTCGGTTCTAACAACTGATCTCGCAATACTAATGACTACTTCTGTTACAAGAAGGCCTGGGACATGGAGAGGAAGTGAAACAAATCAGTTAATACTGGTGCTCATTCAGCATCTCTAGGAGAAGAGCTGGTTAGAAGAGACATATACTTCAAAGGTCCATTTACAGATTCTAAAGTTCTATGTTTATTGCATTCAAAGAAAAAAAAGATCACAGATACTACCTAGACAATGTGGTTCTCATTTGATGGATATAAATGAGATTCTAATATAGCTATGATCATTTCAAGTGCACAATTAATAAAATTTTTGAAGCATTTAATGTACAGTTATACAGCATAGCTCACTATCACAAGCATTGAATGAGTACTCAGTAATAAAGAGTACATGGAACAAGTTCTTAAAATCCAGTCCAATATCAAGAGTTTGTACCCAACACTTTTAATGCACATATTGTAAGCTGAAAAAAAGAAGAGTGTTTACTGTGACCCATCTTTTCGACTTTATTCTCCTTTATACTGCTCGGTATGTTTTAGACTTTTATGTATCCCATATAAGGGACACATAAAATTCTGTTACCATATAAGGATTCTGTTACCTAGAATCCTTCCAGCACTACCGCCCTCTCCATGTCACTGGACTCCAGTTGCCAAAATCCTACCTGTCCATCAAAGCCCATATTAAATATTTCTTTGTGCAAGCAGCCTTCCCTGAGTCATAACACATTATTTGTACCTTTATAATGATTTTCTTTGGAAATGCACCTCCCTGTCTTCTTTTTACATTATAAACTTCTTGAGGATAGGAATTATGTCTCGCTCATCTTCATATCTCCTACTATACTTTGTAGTAGACTTTTAATAACTATTGTTAAAATGAATTTTATATAACACATATGCAGGCAAAAGTCTATAGTCTTATTAAAAAACAAAAAACCAACAGAACCTTTCTAATGTATATAGAAAAATATGTATATACCTTTCTTAAAAAGAGTTATGTTCCTAGATAAAGCTATTTCCCATTCTATCATTAATGACTATTATTCTTTCTATTCCACCTTTATTATTAGCAGAGACTTTGCATGTTTATCAGGTTTTGATGACCAGGATTCTTTTCCTTGAGTAAGTCATTAAAGTTAAACTTGATATTCTTTTGGAAAAGCCCCTCCCCCACACACACCCTTGCAACCAAACAAAATAATCCATAAGGTTAAACTATTAGCTTTGAAATGGCTTTCATTAGTTAGCTGGCTTATAGCTCTGATGTTCTGAGCGTGTCAGCTACCAAAAAGGGTGAGCCAGGTGGAATGGAAGCCCGGTTCCCCCTCCCTATTGGCTTAGCCTGGAGAAATGTCCTAGGAAAATTTTTCCAAAAATTTATTTTAAGTTTCTTGTGACTTGGAAAACCAGAAACTTCAAAAGATTCTTCAGGATATTATTTTATATCGAAACTTTAGATTGCCCTTATTTGAAGGTTTTTTTAAAGTCTATTTAAGGAGGTTTTTGGAAAGATTATTGATGTAAGTCTGAGCTAAAAGTCATTGGTTCATATTTCATTAGTCATGCTGTTTGTCACCAGTAAATCTTGCACTGGACACTTGTCCATTCCTATGAAAATAACACTCTTGCCTTTATTTCTATATGTTAGCTTCCATTAAACTGAGACTTAGACCTCATTCTTTTTTACAGGCAGGATAAAATTACCAGAATTAGTGTAATATTGAAACTTTTATTTAGTAACTAAAAGAAGTTATTGGTCTCTACAAAGAACTGTGGTTATATCTCCTTGTTTATCTGGAAAATTTCTTTGAATATATGAAATGTATATGGTGAATTTCTGCAATGAAAAGCCATAGTGTAAAAAACTCTGAGATTTTAAATATTGTCAAGATGTTTTATGCCTTACTAAAGAAGTTAGTTCTTTGATAGCCCATGCATAGTAAACAGGTATTTTACTATCATTTATTCATGACAACAACTCCAGCATCAATTCAGAAAATACACATAATATACATTCGTATATAATTTGATTATTTCATTCAAAGAAATCTGATATGTGGTATCCTTTCCTGACATGTTTTAAGTAACTTTTTTTAGCAACCGTTTTTCAGATTTAATCTAGAAACGAATTGCATCAAGCTTGGTGCTAAAAGTCTATCTGATGAAAACCTTTCCAATTTTATTTTTATATTTAGATTTATAAATAGAAGATTAAACATCAGTTACATTTAAATTGAAGTAGCATTTCAAAGTAAAGGGTTTCTTTCTGTGTTTGTTTTAGTGATGTGGCTTTGCTTGTATTGAATATAGGGTAATAATCATTTGCCAGTCTAGAAGCAGCTAAATACCCAATTTTAAGATAAACATCGAATTTCCAATGCTTTCTGTTTGATGTCCTTACATAGCTGTAACCAAGTAAGCTCCATATTGCTTGATCGTAATGTTCATCTGGCTTCTTGCCATGTAAATGGATATATTAATACTCAGTTCTCAAGAGTGTTGTGAAGTTCAGTTAATTAATGTTTATAAAAGCTTCTTGAGATTGTCTGCTGAAAGATATTACGTGAGTTAAAATTATATAAAAAGCAAACATGTAGAGCACTTCAGAAATTGTTGCTTAGCAAAGATAAAAGTGCTCTGAATATCTATTAGCCACATCTGAATCAATGACTTCTGGTTTCTTTAATT
The DNA here is from genome assembly GCF_000325575.1 of Pteropus alecto. NCBI lineage: Eukaryota > Metazoa > Chordata > Mammalia > Chiroptera > Pteropodidae > Pteropus > Pteropus alecto. The sequence continues at coordinate 19,193,318 of NW_006434839.1, forward strand.
TATTATAGTATTTTATGGTCATACATAAAGATAACTTAAAGATGTGTCATCTCTTTTCATTGTGAAGAATTCTTAATGAAATTTTGGTCAGAGAAGTTTAGGTAAAGCATTTGTCTGGTGCTTATTAGGGTAGAACATTCAAATCAAAGATCTCCTAAAAAAGTAAAACGCTAGCCAGGAGATTCATCCCTGCTCCTGAGCGAGTGCACCTGGTGGTAGGCGTTTTAGTTCCAGTCAAGGGAATGTGATCAGAACTGATCTGTGAAACTGCTATGCTTTCTTGGTGGGTATGCCCTTTTTCCATCCTACTGCTTGGAATGGAGGTGTGGCGACAAGCCACCTGGGACTTGTGTGTGAAGAAAACAACCTAAAGATGGAGGAGCAACAGGACAAAAAGAGCTTGGGTCCCTGAACAACTCACAGAACAGAGCTGCCATACCAGCCTTATAATGCCTACCTGTGAATGTGTTGAAGACACAACTAGTTTGAGTCTTGGTTATTAATCACTAACTATGGCTACCTTTACAAGAATGAAAAAGAGGAAAAAAAAATGATTTCATTTTCAGACCTTATGCCAAATTGCTCACTCATGGATCAGGTTCCATTAAAAAAACAACTGTAATTTTTATTTATGTGCTGAGTACATTAAAAGTTTTAATTTAGGAATGTGATTCCCCATCCTAAGATGGATAAAGAAAAATGTGTCTAGTTGCACCTCCAAAGAGACTAGGGAGCTCTACTTTGAAACAACTTCCTCCTCTGAAAGCCCTAAACATTGCGAAAGTAGTAAAATTGAAAATAAAATATTTTAATTAAATTATACAATTCTAATATATTAGACAGATAAACCATCTTGACAGACCATTGCATTCTGTTCTACTCTATCTCATTCTTACGTTTATCAGCTGAGTGGTTTACTGGCAGTAACAGACTTGTCTAAATGGTAAAACCCAACAGAGCTAACCCAACATTGTTAAGGAAAATGTGATCTCTATTTTAAGTTCCTTCCGAGTTTATAATTTATTCATAGCTCAGCAAGGTGATACTACTATTTCAGATGTTTTTCAGGTATAGTTTTCATTCGCTTCATAAATGCTTTTTGCTTTCATGTAAATGGAGACTATACTTTCCCCAATTTTTTCACCAAATATTTATGTCATGGCTCTGTACATATAGCTAGATAAACTACAGTCAAATATTAATAATAAATATGTTTTGGCTTATTGTAATAACTAAATAAACGTGGCATGTTCATGATGATATATTCTTTACAATTATTGAACACTAGAAATTCATCTATATTTACATTTCATTAAGGCATCATTAATTTCTTTCACTGAAAGTAATCTATTGCTATGTAGCAAACTGGCTTAAAGCCATTACGATTATTTATGTTAATCACAGATCTGAAATTTGATCAGTGTTCAGAGGGGATAGCTCATTTCTGCTCCATTAGCATCAGCTAGGACAGTGCAACTGAAGCTGGAGGATCTCCTTCTAAAATGGCTTACTAAAATGGTACACAAGTTGGTGCCACCTTTGAGCTGGGAGTTCAGCC
>NW_006434839.1:19194944-19231111 GCF_000325575.1 Pteropus alecto
ACCGGTTTCTAAGAGTATGTATTTGAGAAGAGCCTTTGCTAAATTGCCTTAAGAATGTGGCATTAGGAAAGCTCCAAGCCTGTTAGCGCAATACCCACTGTGTCCCATTGTCTCTGAGCTGCCTAGCAAGAATTTGCCTGCCATGTAAGTTCCGCCCTTCCTTAATTACCAAATTGCCCACTCTTCTGAAATCTAATGCCTCATCTCCACACACATATTTTTCTCCTTTGTTCAAAATGTTATATATATCCAATGTCACCTTACTGTTTTTGGAATTTTCATGCTTATGTAAATTCCCCATGCATATGTCTTAAAACTTTGATTTTCTCCTGTTAATCTGTCTGTGTTAATTTGATTAGCCCAGCTAGAACTCAGAGGGTAGGAGGAACAGTATTAATTTTTTTTAGCCCCCCACAAGTAGAAGTGTTACTTTCCTGACTGCCCTCTGTCCTATACTCATAAGGGAAAATTTGGGCATGTTCAAGAAGTGTGGGCTCTTTGTGCCAGAGTAACATTACATGCTGCTTACCTTTTATTTGCAGCATGTCGAACCCTGCTCCGTAATGGGCAACTTGGTCCGCTCAGCAAAACAGTCCATCTAATTGACAGTACTGCATCTGGTTATAGCAAAAATAAATCCAGTGAAGTGCTCGCAGTATATTAGTGATGGAACTATTATCATAACTAATGCAGTATAATTTTGGCTAAGTTTGGAAGATATTTCATTCTACATAATTTTAAGGGCTCTATGCAAAGAGTAAAGTAGTATCAGTAGATGAATATGTATTCTTAGTAAAGGATATGGATTTGACTGCTTTAATAGCGACCAAATAACAATGGCTTAAACATCACAGTCTGTTTTTTTTCCCTCTCACATAAAAGTCTAAATTGTTAGTTTGGGGGAGGGAGGGTAGGCAGCTCTAGTTCACAAGGAAATCTAGAAAATTCAGTCTAGACCATCTCTTAGACTAGAGCATTGTCGTTAACCACATGGTCAAAGCTGGCTCCCTGCCACCATGTCCCTGTGCTAGACTTTGGGAATGGGGAAATTAGAAGCAATGGGCAGAATATGATCTAGATAGAAATTGCTCACGTCTTTTCTGCGTACATCTCATTGCCCACTTGTTAACAAGCACAACCAGCTAAACTGTCTATTAAGAAATTGCTTTAGTGGGGTCCCATGTGTCCAGCTAAAAAGGGGGAGGTTCTATAACCAAAAAGAAGGGGAATATAGATAATGGGTGACAATTATCTGCCTCTTTCACAGTGAGCATTTCATTTGCCTTCAGAGGAGGGGTGGTCTAACACACTGACTCTGTCAGGCCTTTGGCTTTTACAAGGGGTTGTCAAAGTGAACACTTGTTCATCTGGTATTGAAAGCCTGTGGCCCTGCCCTCAATCATCATTGCTTTTTGCTTTTCACTTCTCATTAAAACCAAAGGGCTTACAATCTCCTGATTTCCTCTTTTTCTTGGCTTCTGGATTCTTCACATTCTGTTATCATCACATCCCACAGCTATCTTGACCAAAACTCAGCACTTCTTTGCTTTCAGTATAGGTGTTGAAATACCCAAGGCAATCACTAGTTTAGCAAACTTTAATAAAGCCTGGGAGTGCTGCTAGGTGATGAGGATCACGTGTTTGCAGAGTCTTTTTGTTGGTTTTTGCTCTCCCTCATTTCCCTCCCTTCCTCAGCTCTTCACCCATTTAATTTCACCCAGTTGCCCCATGGACCTCCAAGTTCCTTTTCCTCTATTAGGCAGAACTATTTTCATGTTCCTCTCAAGCCTTCACAGTCCACACTGGATTCTTAGAGGGTTTCTACTTCTGCCCCAAGTGTTAGTCCCAGCAAAAGTTTTCTCCTTTTAAGGAATTATAGTGCCAATTGCTTAAATAATAAATTTCCCCTTCTCATTATAAAATAAAATCGACTTTTGCATTTGTTGTGAAAATGTTGTTGAGAACATTGCCCATTACATCACTCAACTTCCCCTCTAGAAAGCTCCACATTAGAAAGTTCTTTTAGATTTCAGTGCCAGAAAAAGCTTTGCTTCTCCTAAATCATGCTTCCTCCTTTCTGATAACAATATCTATATAACTTATCGTTATTTTCTGAACCATAAAACTCAGCCATATTTGCAGCTCTATCATTGCAATCATGTTAAACATACAATTAGCATATTTGTATTTCCTTTATTTGTTTGAGCCACTTATATGTCTATCATATTGGCCTGCCTTTTGTCATAAGCCATTTCAAATCCTTTTAAAAGAATTTAAGATAAAAGTAAGTTGATTGTTAACAAGTTAAGTAAATAAGCTGCTTAGAGTTTATCCAAGGCAATAATACGCAATATATAGAGTTAGTAAGTGTAGATTGGAAGTCAGGTCTGTCAGGCTTCAAAGCCTGAACTTAGTCACTTCATCACATGTCCCCTGCTTATGTTTGTAGGCTGTCAACTGCAAATGACAAGAGAATCTTGAAGGAGCTTTTCTTTTGAGAATCCCACTCTTTTATCACCACTCTAAAATTAATGTGCACTTGATTTGGAAAATTAAAATGAAACAATATCGATGATATTCGTTAAAATTATTTAGTACTGTCCATTCGAATATCGATTGTATTTAGAGAAAAAAAACAGGCAAAGCCCCTCAAAAACAAATTTGGTTTTAACAAGAAATCACATTGTAAAGTATGAAGGCTAGCCAAAGAAATGTCTTTTCTAATATTCATTAGAATAGGAAAAAGAATGAAAAGAGATATGCTCAGTTTAAAGAAAGAATATGAAGTCTTGGCTACCAGAGATCTGAAAAGTCTGAGACTCTCTTACTGCATTAAGTAACTTAAACTCTTGGAAATCTAACCATAAACATGCACTCCCATTAATGGAAGCTAACACAATAAAATGAGCAGGAAAAGAAAGACCTAACCAACTTCGAGAGCTTTCTAAGCAAATCTGATCCCATGTTGGTACTAGAAATGTCCCAGTTATAAGCAAAACATATCTAGATAGTTTTTGTAGCATTCTTTGTGATCAATAACTATCAATGGTTTGCAAATGTATTATAGTTAGGTCTATTCTACAATAGAATGAGTTGATTAGATGCTTTCTACTTCAAAGAGATTGGACATTAAAATAGTTAGGCAGCTGAATTTTAAAGAAGATAGGACTGTTAGAACAGGTGTCTCATTAATTACCTATATTAGAGAATATTTCTACTTTTCATATCTTTAAGAGTAACATAAACCTCTATTTTCAACATAGAGCTTCATTTCATGGTTTAGTTATGCCATATATCAAACCACATCATCAGCCACATTAAACTATATAGAGAAATGTTTAATATTGCACAGTTCAGCTGTAAGAAATACAGAAGGATTTATGTTTAATATCAGAACTCTTTTAGTTTTAATCATGAAAATATCTTTCCCCAGAAAATGTTGCTAAAAACTTTGTGGGATAACTGTTTAAAAGTAATCAAATAGACAACAGGATGACATACATAAAGGGCTTCTTTATTAGAAAGTTATTTAGGGGGTTTTCTTTAAAAAAATTCCCAGGAAAGAGACAGCTGAAATAACTTGTAGAACATAGGAGTAAGCAAAATTTTCTAAGGAAATCTAGGAAAAAGAGCTAAGGGAAAGGTTATTCATGTGTGTTCATTATTACGTATGTAAATTTTCTTTTAAAAAATAATAACATCTAAGAAGAATATTATTAGAATTTACTTATATTCTTCTTTCATTTTTACACTAAAAATTTTTCAGTAGTACCTGTTCTAATGTAGGTCACAATCTTATTAAAATGTCAACTTCAAAATGGCATTATTGCTTTTTTTTATCATGTCAAAAGATAATGGTTTCTGCAAGTTTTCACAAGGTGAATTAAATCTATAATCTAATTTTAAAACATGTATAGGAAACAATTTCAGGAAATTGAAACATGTCATTAAATGATACTGTACCTTGGTAGAAATAGGGTAAGGAAATGCCTCCATTGATGGAAATATTTGGGTAATATGCTGTTTTGTTTAACTATTTAAATTTTTTAATTTAAAAGTTAAATGTTTTATTTTCAATTCTTATGGAAAATCTTTAAAAAATGAATTCATAATCTTTAGTGTCATGGGAAATATAAAAGTGTATTAATCTTTCTTTAGCCACTGTGAATTTCCATTGTCTGATATTGATCTTTCTGAATGTCAATATTCATTGTATGGTCAGAGATGGGGATGAATGTATGTAACTTCAGCATATAACTAGGAAATTTATTTGAATAAATCCTTGATATAAGCTTCCTATCTTAAGATGTGCTTAGTTTTCCTTCTCCTCAAAATAGAGTTCTAACAATGGTTTGAAATTGGAAATGTTTAATTAGGGGCTCTAATCCATAGATGTTTGTTAAAACAAGATTTTACTGTATTTTTTCTTGATGGGATTTTGGTGAGTGCAGGAGGTAGACTGCTAAGACCTCATCCATCAGCTGGCAGTGATTCACTCAACAAGGTATAGCTCACAGTGGAGAATGGATAGAAGGAAATCTTCTGGATATAGAGATGGGCCTTGAATGAAGATAGTCTGTTTAGCATCCAAACACTACAACTCCTGGCTTGACTTTAGAAAATGGAGTTCCGATATGATGAGACTGCTATAACAGGGAAATCTGATCAGATGGACAGTGGTTGATTGGTTCTAAAAGACTTGTGTAGTGGTCCTTGTGAGGGGAGGATTCAACCTGGGAAGGATGTCTAGAAAGAGACATTAAAGCACATAGGTACTAGCTGAACTTAGGATAGGGTCCCCACGCTAATGGGGGACTGGGATACTCAATAGAACCACCAGATGTAAACTACACAGTAGAAAAATCAATGCATAGACTTATCGACATGGTGAAAGGAGATGATGGTAAAAGTCTCTTCCTCCTGTTCCTAGTTATAGAAATATTGGAAAATATGTACATTTTAAAAAGTAAATAACCAAATTTGAATGAAAGTTAAAAATCTCTGGTATCAGAAAGGAGGAAGGAACATAAGGTCAGATCTGCAAGAAGATGAAGCCATGAGATTTTCCAGTCAGAATGAGATTTGAGAGTTGGGAGTTGAGTCCAGTTCAGAGACGTGAGACGAGTCCCCAGACTTGTGTGAGACAGACACCGGGAGCCTTGAAGGGCCATACACTGGATGAAATGGAACTATAGAAACCCTGTCTTCTGGGGCGGGCCTGAGGAGGGTTGGAGAAAGAAATCTACGAGGAATTGGAAACTTAAGTTGGCACGCACAGGTATGAGTCTGGGATTTACACCACTACTGGTGTAAGAATACCAAACTGAGAAATTCACGCCATTATTGGCACTAGAATTCCTGGACCTCCAAGCCCACAGGAGTGTAACAGCTCTGAAGGGATCATCTCAGGAAACAGCACATGGAAATTAAAAATAGAAAGAAAGAAAACAAAACAAAACTACACGAGCGAGAGAAAACAGCTGCAATAACCAGGAGAATTTGTTCTCTAAAAACTGGAGATTATAGAACAATCTGAAACATAATAGGCACCTTAAAAAAGCTTAAAGAGATAAACAGAAAGAATAAAAACTATAATAAAAAGTGGTGTGAAAAAAGAAAAGGCATAGTGATAAAGCAAACATAGTAAGTGAAATGAAAACTCAACAAACATTAAAAGCAGATTAGGCCCAGCTGAAGAGAGGATTAGTGAATTGGGAACTAGTCTGAAAAAAAAAACAAGCAATGCGATCATAGCACAGAAGATAAATATATAAAAATGATTAAGAGAGATGGAGGAAAGATAAAAAGCTGCAGTATTGAAGTTCTAGAAGCATAAAATTAAGATAATAAGGAACAGGTTGCATGGTTGCAAATTTTCTAGACCTGAAGCAAGACAGAAGTCTTGTTTAACAGCATATACTAACATCTGAATGAAATAAATGGAAATAAATCCAAATCTAGGCTCTTCAAAAACAAACAAAACAAAGAAAATCTTAAGAGCTATTAGAGAGAAATGGAGGAAAATCTAAAAGAAGTGATAATTAGACTGAAAGCAATTTTCTCATTGAAAAACTAGATGTCAGGAAACAATAAAATGCATTTTTAAATGTTGAAGTTGAAAAGGGTGAGGTATATTTCTCTACTGTTTGATTTTGCGCCCAGCCATTTGACTTGCTGTAGCCAAAAGAATGAAGTGAAAATGACAGTGTGCAGTTTCAAACCTTGGCCTCAATTGTGTGTCTCAAGAGTGGAGAGGAGGCAGCTGAAAATGCAAAGGAAAGGGCCTGCAGAAATGATCAACTCAGCTGGTTAAAGTCCATTCCTAACTGCTCTCTCCCCGCTTCTACCCTATGCTCTCCAGCTAACATGTTTTCCCATAACTACCTCCCCCACCTCAAGGACTCTCCAGCTCACATCTGTTGATTCATAGCTTGCTATCCAACTAATGTTCTTCCTTATCTCTGTAGCTGTGTAGGAATAACAAGACTGTGTAAAACTGCTTGTTATGTTACAATTGGGGCTCAGCCTTTGGATAGGAATCCTCTGAGCAGGTGCCAGCATCAATAAGTGCTACTTTCTCCTTATAGCTTCAGTGTCCCATCTCTCTGAGAATCCTATAACACTGTTAATATCGCCAAGGTCGTGGGTTCTACAAAGCAAAATGCCCTGTAAATAGATAAGACCAGTAGTCTGGAAATTCCTCCCTACTTTGCAGCCCCCCACCTGAAGCTCCTCCTTCCCATCCTGAGTGACAAAGAAATGCACACAGGACACTGCAGATGTATATAAGCTGTAATACATCTAACTAAGGGGAGCTAATGCATGATGTTGTTAACCCCATGTGCTCTGCTGGCCAGTAAATTCTCTTTTCTCTACAAAGTTGTCTGAATGTCCAATTTCCTCTGTCGTGTGTCACTTCTTGCAACATTCTGAGCTGATGCCATTGCCATGGGAAGAAAATGCCTGGGCCACCTTAATGGTTCCAGGAGGAGTATGAGAGACATGAAGAGCAGAGCCGCCCCAAACTGAGCATTGAGAAGATGAGCTAACCCCACAGATTCATGAGAATAAATCGCTGCTTTTTAAATTCTTGAGTTTGGGGTGGATTATTATATTACCTTACTGTTACTGAAGTAACAAATTAACACAAATTTAATGACTTAAAATAACACTAATTAATATTTTTTACAATTCTGGAGCTCCAAGATGAGTCCAGGGCTAAAATCAAAGTGTTGGCAGGGCTATTTTTCCTAAAGGCTCTAGAGGAGAATTCTTTTCCTTGACTTTCCCAGCTTCTGGGGGGCTCCCACTTCCCTTGGCTCATGAAACCTTCCTTGTATCACATCAGTCTTTATTTTTGTTGACTCATCTCCTACTTTTGTAGTCAAATCTCTTTTTACCTCCCTCTTGGAGAGACACATGTGATTATACATAGGACCTACATGGATAATCTAAAATAATCTCCCCATCTCCAGCACCGTAATTTACTCACATTTAGAATGCCCCTTTGGCTATATAAGGTAACATTTACAGGTTCTGGGAATTAGGATGTGGTAATCAGCAGACCACTGTTATGTTGGGTTTTATTTTTATTTATTTTTTCACAAGGAGACATTTTTTAGAGAATTAAAGTCTTAGAGACTTACTAGGCAGAGAACAATACTGAAAGAACTACTGAAGGTTGTTGTTACTAGACAGCATTAATATAGTGATTAAGCATGTGGATATTTTTAGGCAGACTGCTTGGTTCGAATACAACTTCTACCACTTTTTATCTATACAACTTTGAGCAAAATGCTTACCTCCCTGTGACCTTCTTCACCTGACTGAATCTGGGCTCTCTCCTCACGTAAGATTTCCCCTTGACTCTCAGCTCCCATAAGGTAGAGGCAGTGTCATCCACCACTGACCCCCAGCAATGTACCCAACATATACGTGTGGCAAGAGTTCTTTCTTTCTGAATCAAAAATTCCCAAATGATTTCTGTGTAACTCGAGTCCTCCAAGACGTTCTGTGAAAAAGAGATTTTATAGTCAAACATTTTAGGAAATTTTATATACAATATTCCCTTCTTGGAGTGTTATAAGGTTATTAACAGATGAAAATTATCAAAATAATTACAGAAAAGAAAGCTTATAAAGAAACTTTGCACCTCCCCAAACTATTTGGCACCAAAATGAATTTTTTTGGAATGAAGGATCCTTTGATGTTCTGTGAAATTCATTTTGGTGCTCTGTTTGTATTTATGTTATTTTCCTCTTTAGAAATATTTCTAAAAGTTTTATTTAAATTTTTTAAAATTATACTTTCATTCCAATTTTTCTACTTAAGTATTTAAACTCCAAATTGTGCTTAAACTATTAACCAGAGGTTTAGTACAGTTCAGTTATTTTTCTTGACTTTGTAGAAAGAATTAATACCATGAAATTTCCTGCAAGTTATTTTAGCTCTTCGAAATAATAGTAAGGCAGAGCATTTATGATGGGCATATAGATCATTGTACTTTTTGTAATTTGATTTTATGGTACCTCTTTTAAATGTCTAGTATAATACTCAGCCTTTGGTCTTTTGAACAAATATATCAATAGCCTTAAATCAAACGACCATGCTGAAATACATTACTGTGTCACAAGCATTTGCAGCTATCCACTTAACTGCATCCTATAAAACGAACCAGGTGGTGTAAGTTTACAAACATAACGTCTGAGGTGGTGGTAAGATTAGAGCTATATAACACGTGTAGTTTAAATTCTCAATATAAAATCCTGAAGGGCTGTAATTTTAATACACTGCTGACAGGGGCATTTGAAGATTAATGTGCATTCTCAATAAATATTTTCAGTATTAGAGGACATAATAAAGCTTCAGGTTTATATGTAATGCTCACACGTACATATATATTTTTTGTTTCTTTTGCTGGAGCATGGGAATATTCAGCTAGTATATTGTCTAAGCTTAAGGAAATAATAAACAATATTTTACTCCATAAGACACTTCTTGGCACAAAATGGTTGCTCTATGACTGTTCATTTCTTATGTGGTTGAAGTTTCTTTTATTTGATTAATCTAACCCTCTCCTCCCAGAATTTACAATAGAGTTAATTAAATATGAGATATGAAACAACTTCCATTTGATGAATTGTATTGTTCTCTATTTTTAATTTGCACAATTACATGTTTTTAGTAAGCCTCTTAAGTTTCTCAAGTTAGTGAAAATTTCTCTTATGTGTGTGCTCTTAAGCTGGCTGACATGGGACAAATTAATCTTTCAGTGTCTGTTTCCTTGTATATAAAACAAAGATGCTAATAGAATTGTTGCTACTGTTAAATGTTAACATAATATTTGTAGTGTTTCTTCATATGTTTTACAGTCATCATATGTATATATAATTTTGTTTATATTTTGAAGTCCATATTCTTAGAAGAAAAGGCAGAAGTTATACAAAATCTTATTAAACTTTAAAAAAAATTAATAAAGTGAGACTACTGCTCAAAAAAGTAGAACAATAAGTAGAAGTAGTGATGACTACTTGCAAAAATATAAAAAGAATGATAAAAACATTTCTTACATAGATTAGGGAACACGTTCCTTAACTAAATGAAAAAGACAAAAAACAGTATAAGTAGATTCCTACAATAATATGTACGCGGATATAATATACATCAAATTGTATCTCTACAGTCATAAATACATACAAAAATATACTAATTATATTAACTTCAGGCCACTGCTCAGGACACAATAAGAGTGTATGGCATAGCTTGAAATGAGATTTAAAAGGGGTAAAAGATAAAATGTTCTAATCTTTATACTTTCTTTCTAACTTCCATTCTAAACCTGTTGAGACAAGAGTAGGGCAGGAAGTATACATATTAGAAGTAGAAAATCAAGGTAGGATTTGGAGGACCTGGCCCTAAACTACTAAATAATATAAAATGTACTAAGATATTTAGGCCGTATAACATTTCAATCAATAAACAAGGTAATTATAGTGATATGAGTTACCAGTTTTGAGGACAAGGGATAGAGAGGTCACTGAATCTGTGTGTGTATTCACACATACACACACAATATTTAAGACATAGTTTTCAGATAAGGGAGAAAATATACATTAGCAAGAATATGTCATGGAACAATTGGCAACACAGGTGGCAACAATTTTAAGTATTATGCTGTCAGCATAAGCAACACTGACCTAGATTCTTATTTTATTCTTATAACCATGCAGCTGACATGAGTCTCATTTAAGGTCATTGGAAACTTTGAACCTGAATTGTCTCCAGGAAGACATTGGATAACACAATAATTGTTCCCCTGAGTGCCAGAAGTTTAGTAAGATTCAAATGGTAATATTTTTAATAGAAATTCAGCTTACTGTTTCCTACCATTGAGCGATTCCAAAATTTATTTTATATAAATTAAAACTGTGACTACAAAAAAGACATGGTACAGAGAACTTAAGTATGAGTTTGCTCTTTAAAACCCGTGAGAAGCTAATTTCCATGCCCAAGATAATGTTTCAAAGAGATTTCTTTTCAATGTGTTTTCTTAGGAGGGCAAAATTTCAAAGAGGAAAATTAGCAAAGCAAGGTAACTGTGATACTGCCATCTGGAGTTTTCAATTAGCATTTCTAACAAAACTTTGGCAAAATTACTCACAAATATTTCCAGAGTTGAGAAATAATCTTGTGGTATACTTTCTGTTCTTATTTTAAGGACATCGAGGCATGTAAAATAATACAAAGAGGTTTGCAAAGTCCAGCTGAAGGGAGTTGGAGTGCCCTGGTTTTACTATTATGCTTTGTTGTTCCGTGTTGCTTGTATGCAAAACATCTTAAAATGGTAAGGGAAATGATTGGTCCAAATTCTTGTAATTCAGTGACTAAAAATGATTACACATAAACAATTGTGTAAAAATTAACATATTAAATGTTAATTTAGAGATAATTTAGAGTTAATTTAGAGATAAAAAATTAAACGTGTTGACATGGGCAAAATGGAAAACCTTAGCAGCACAGATTGTGAAACTGTAAAGGGACCTTAGAGATTGTTTCCAGTCACCTCATTTTACAGCAGCGAAATCTGAGGACCAGGGAAATGAAATGACTTTCCTGGGGTCACATTGCACATCAACAGCTGAGCTGTGATGGCACTCGGGTCTCCTAACCGCCTGGCCATGCTCATTCACCGAGAGCGCTTCAAAGAGTGTTTACAGCGTTTAGTCACAGTTTGGCTTTGGGTTAATTCCACATTTACTCCTATTTTTGTGGTGGCAAAAATACCCCAGAGTGATATAATTTGCTCCAGGTCAAACAGATATTAAGAAAAAAGGCAAAGTTTTCACCAGTCATACTTCTCATGTGTAGTTCTTTGTTGTGTGTGTATGTATGTGAGTGTGTGCAATCCTTCATCTATTGTTCGCAAATCCAAAAAGTTCTGAAAACTAAAAGATTTTTCATATTGTGACAAGTTCTATGGATGGCAAAACCCGATGTGAACTGATGAGAGGCTCCTTATGGACTTTGTACATACCGACGAGTGTGACTCGTCAGGCATTTCGTTTCAGACACAGACTCTGTAAATGATACATAACAAGCCTCCATATAATTTATTACATTTTCAAATCCTGAGTAATTCTGAATTCTGGCCTTTATGGTTTTGGATAAGTGATTATGGATCTTCGGTTTGTCCATTATGTAATTTCAACCAGGCAACTCAGAAAACCCTTTACATGTATGATTCCTTTTGTTCAAAGTATATGAACCAAAGATAATTAAATGAGATATGCTATCTATATGGGAGTAAATATATTAAAATAAGGAACATAGTTTTATCACTATTGTTTGTGGTCAGAAGCCCAGGTGTTTAGCTGAGGCAAATGCCTCACCCCAAGTTTCTGATAAAATCATCTGTCTTTTTTCCTTTCCCTCACCCTTTTTGTAACCTTTATTTTATAGCCTTCTTATATATATATTTATTTATTCTAAGCTACATCAAATGTTAGCATATATTTGGGGAATGAATGAAAAGTTTTCTATTCTGAGTCTCACAGTAACTCTGTTCTATCATCTACTCAGAAGTTGAAGACTAATTAGCCAACTAATGTTTTTAGTTTAGAATGTGTAGTTTAGAATGTGCTGAGTAGGTTAGAGTTTAAATGTATTTGACCATATCTGACATAATATATTCTCCCTTTATATTATAACCCTTATATTTAACCAAAGTCTAGATAAGCTCAGTGTCCTGATACATTAGCAGCAGAGCCCATAGCACTGGATTTCATTCCAGCTGTAGCTGCAGCCTGAGCAACTACAGATGGAAAGGAAGGGACAGTCATTAGGGCAAACTCACAGCCCTTTTTTGCAGGAAACTTCATCAGTTGAAAATTTTGACTGGCCATACACTGTCAGGGTAAACACACACACACACACACGCACACATGCACGCACCCAGGTGGGTAAGATTTGACAAAAATCTTAGATATTTCTATGTCCCTATTCAGGACCCTAAAAGTAAAATTTTACGGATAAAAGTCAAACCTTTTGGTGAGCATTGCTCCCATCATAATTTCAAATGTGTTTCTAGAGAAATAAATTCAATTTCTAGACAATCAAGTTAAATGTAAGACATTTGTCTATTTTAACGTATGAAGATCTTAATGGAGGAGGGCATTCCCTTTTTTGGTAACAGCTCCTATAATATTGTAGTTGCTTAGATTGTATTATTTAACGCATTTCCCATTTCAGAAAAAAAGTGTAGCTTGCTGCCAGTGTTAATTTAATTTTACATAAACACACTCTTTGAGGCTGAAGCAAATCTGACTGGTTTTCAATGTGAAAATAAAATAAAAAACTGTTCTTAGAGTTCTTTCTAAATAGAACTTGTTTCTAGTCCTAATGTAACAGAAATGTATACATAAATCAGATTCGTCAAATAAATCTCTGGCTAACAACGTTTACATCACCTGTAGGAATGCTATGTTTTCCAGGATTTGACATTTTCAGCGATTGAGAATCACTACATTTTGTAAACAGAAATACCACTACTAAAAACAGAATGCTATGAGTAGAATGATGTCATTTGTTTTCAAAAGATTATTGTTATACTAGAGCTATATGAAAATAATAATAAAGTGAGATATTTCATGGCAAACTTTGGGGGTAAGGTTAGAACTGTAATCCATGAGTTATCTTGGGGTAAATGCTGTAGCTGCAAGTGCTGCAGGCAAATATTCTTGGGGTAAACGGGAAATGGATTAAAAGGACATGTGTGACATATTCTAACACTCTCTCTTCACCCTTGGGTCAGACAAGAACAGAATAGTAAGTTCCAATGGAAAGCAAGGTAACAGAAATCAGGTCCCTCCCATCTGCACCGTGACCTGGCTGAGTGACCTCAGACACGCCATCGGCCTCTCTGGGCCTCAGTTTCCTCTTCTATGCTCTCACATGTTACAATGTTAAGAGAGGTGACCATCAGTAAGCTCAAGTCTATTTTGGATCTTCACCTGCAGGGGACCCCTCAGGTAGAAAATTTCTTCCAAGTGCAGGGCAGTTTTTCTTTGCATGGGGAGAACTTTTTAAGCATAGGGCTCTGAAATGGCTGCAGGAGAAGGAAGAGCCTTGCTGATGAGTCCATTTCAAGAATTCCTTTCCCTAAGAGCACATGTAGTAGTCTTGTGACTAATGGATGACTCAAGGAAGGGGCATGACCCAGTGACCCTGCCTGTGACTCTGCTTAGCCGACTGAACCACTGGCTGACTGCATTCTGTATCTTGGAAGGGTCTATGAAGTGGCTGCGCTGAACCGAGGGCTGGAGAGGAGCAGGCAGGGTGCCTGCTACCTCCTTTGTAGCTGAGCCAGCTCTGGTCTCAGAGAGGTGGGAATGGGGAGGTGGTAAGGGAGGAACCAGGTAAAAGAGGACCTTATAAAGGAACAGCACAATAAGCTTCGTTTAAGCAATAGCTGGAATGATCACCTGCTAACGATTATAAAAGAGAGTAAATCCCTTTAAGAAAGAACCCATTTTATAGATTTAATCAGATGTAATGAATATCTATTAGGTAATGAATAGAGATGGACTGTTGGATTTATTTATCTACTGTAATAATAGTACTTAATGTTTACTGAGTGCCATTGCCAGACACTCCGGAAAGTGCTTTATGCCCATTAGGTCTTCTTATCATCATTATGGCCAAATGAAGTAGGAACTGTTATTTTCGTTTTACAGATAAAAAGATTAAGGTTTAGGGGACTCAAGTAATGCTCAGTGTCACACAGCTGATAAGTGGGGGATCTGAGATTTGAGCCTAGGTAATGTACTTCTGCCCTACTGCCTTCCTCTTGCTTTCAGAGAATTAGAGGCAGGGTGTGGAGCCTATTACTTTTCCTCTCTTCTTCTCTCTTTCTCATTTTAATTCATTCATATTCTCTGTCTCTCTCTGTCTCTTTCTGTTTCTGTCTCTCTCTCTCCATCTCTCTCTGTCTCTGTCTCCGATTCTGTCTCTCTCTCTGACTCTGTCTTTCTGACTCTGTCTTTCTGACTCTCTCTCTCTCTCTCTCTCTCAGCATCAGCATAGGTTACTCTGACTGTGTTGTTGCAAGGTGGCAACTTCTCACATTTATTGAAGAAGATAATTACAGGAAGTCTTCTTTTCTGGACATTCTTAATGATTATTTCCAGTTATTCCTTCCGAAAATGTAAAATTGAAGTACAAAAGGATTACTAAAATCAATTAATAGAAAGTTCATCATCATAAACTAACCCCACTGCACCCTATTAAAGATATTCTTCATCATTATTATCCAAAAGATTTTAAGAGCTACAGACCAAGGTTAGTTGTAATCACAAGAATGGAAATATTGTTAACTCATGCTCCCCAGAAACAAGATTGAGATTTATGTTGTCATTTATAGAAATTAGAAGATATGACTTATTTTTTTCTCTTCATCAAAGGGGAAAGAGAATAACAAAGCCATAAAAGCCTTCTTCTTTTCCTCCTATTGTGGAGGCCCTACTCTCTCGGTAGGAGGATAAGGTAGTTAGTTCTAACTTGAGTTCCCATATTGCCTGGAGAGAGTATATCCTCCTGAGATAACCACTAGAAGCTCCCTGGTTTCATAATTGTGTTTGGATTATTTTTAGGCATCCCCAATAGTGATGAAGGATGCTTTGCCTGCTCTGGATTCAGACTGTTAAAGCAGCTGGAAAGCCAGGCCAGACAGCTGGAGTCACAGCTGGTACTTACAAAATGAGAAAAGATCCATAGCCACAAATCTTGTTCATGGCAATAGATTGCAGCTATACCTCTTGTCTTTATTTCCACTGGTACTGGTTCTCGTCTTCCCTAAGGCATTGTGATTCTTCAAGGTGCTGAGGGAAAAGTGTCACCTTCCATAGCTTCCTCCACTCCCCACCCCCACCCCAGTCCCTTAGATTCATTTTCAGAGCCACTACTTTGTGGCAGAAGCCTGATCCAAAAGGGCAGGGCTGGGCAGTCTGGTTTTAGTCCTATTACAAACCTAGAACTTTCTATTTAACTCCCTGACTCAGCACTAGGTGAGCTTATTAGGTCAGGCTTGATTCTACCTCCCAATCTACTTTATTTTAGAAATCTATTGCCTTTTGCTGTCCTTAGGACTTGGTTGAAGCCATGTTGGTCTGTCATGGCCTATTTCAATAATTTTGAATGTTAGGAGAATGGATCGATCATTGAACATTTCTTCTCAGAATGCCTTAATCTCAGGTTGCCATTCCTTTCGTGTCTCTCTCAGTACTGTAACTTCTTTCATAGGGATGGGAGAAGATTCTGGATCTCAGAGCATGCACAGGCAGAAACCAAGATCCATACCTCACACAAATCTTTCTATGCATGTTCTGTCACCAACACTTCAAAGCCAGGTTGGATGTGGCCCTAGATCAAAGTTGGGCCTCATCTCCATGCTTGTAGCCTCTCCCGGCTTCACCAATTAAGTAGCCTACTTGCTGCAATTTCCCATGTTCTTCCATTTCTCTCCTGGCATTCTTATAGCAGACCTCTTTCTACCAAGATCTTAGGATAGAGAAGTTAGAGCATGGAATCTGGATTAGCTCACTCAGCCTCCAATCCCAACCACCACCTGTCTTGCCTTCCTGTGCAATGGGTGTTGGAAAACTAAATACTCAGTCTCCCTAGTCGTGTTGTCAGAGCTGGCCATGGGACACAGTTCTGGCAAAAAGATGTAGCAGAAGCTGGAAAGGGTTTCCTTTCTTAAATGCAAAAAACAAAACGAAACCATAAGAAAGAAGGTTTTTGACTTCTTCACCTGAGAGGAAGCTACAGGATAAAAATAGGAGAGCAAAAAGATAAAAAAAAAAATTCTGGATACTTGATGACATAGGCAGCAACATCACCCTCAGCTTCCTCCCTCAGTGCTCTTGTTATGAGAGAAAAACAACTGTTTAAACCACTATACACCAAATGCTTTCCTGACTGATAGATACAGTGGGGATATCAGGACAAATGAGGCTGCTAGGTTGTTTCCATTTACCTTCTCTCTCATCTCCCTTTCTATATATCATAGGACTCTAAGCTGAAGGTTTTCCTTTTATCCTATGGTGATAGTTCGAATTATTGTGACACAAATTTCCCTCTTCTCTTATCTTATGAGGGCAGAGTGTACTTTCTTTTACCATTGATGTAGGGCTTGATTGTGTAACATGATTTAGCCATGGGATATTAGTGGATATAACATGGGCAGAGACTTTAAATATGCTTGTGCAATGTGGTTGGCATGAGAAGGACATGCCATGGCTAATTGCTGCTTCGTTAGCCTGGGCCCCAGAATCAGCAGACATGAGCAAACTTGAATGAACCTATAATTTGGAACACAACCTAGCTAGACCTCAGCTCGAAGCATAGTTACCCAGCTGAGCCCAGGTTAGAATATTTGAACCACAGTTGCCCTGCAGACTCCTAGAAGATGAGAGTAAATTCTTACTATTGTAAGACTCTGAGATTTAAGGTAGTTTGTTACTCAGCCTTAATGTAGCCATAGCTGAGACATCACGTAGCAGGGATTTCCCTTAAGATGTTGTTGTACTTCCCTTAAGACATTGTCATACTATTAATTCTCTTCTTTTGGCTTAGTGAAACTGAAAGTACCAGTCAAACCTAGCTCTTGATATATAAACAGGAATTTAAGTAATTTAAAAAAAAGGTTTCACTCTCTGCTATGCTCAGCTTCAATGTTCTGGCCTTATTTAGGCCTGAAAATTTTTATTTTGGTAGTCAGTAGCTAAGCATTGATTATTTCTCTCTCTTTTCATGTCTGCTAGATAATTCTAATCCACTTCCAAGGCAAATGAATACCTTTGACCAATCAAAGAGAAGGTGAAATAAAATGAAATGTGAAATAAAGAAGCACATAAACATATTTCAGAAAAAATATAAATTACAATTTTTATTGTTACTGGTCTTTGCTTCTGCTTTTTAACTCTATCAAGGCACGAGTAAGAAGTCTTATGGCTAGCTACGGTCCGCAGGCCAAATTTGACCGTCTAATTTTTGTATGGCCTACGAGCTAATAATGGCTTTTCAGATGACCATTTGCAATTGATTTGATGATAGTGAACTCTAACTCTCATCCCCCAATTAAGTGAATTATCCCCCTAAAAAAGAATTTCACTCTTCTCATTAGTAGAACTGTATTCCAAAAACAATCGTACTCAGTTATAATTATCTGTATTTTAAAATTTTACCAGTAAAATTTTGTGGAACTGTCTTTTCTCTTTTCACATAAATATTGACGTGCTATTTTTTATTTTGCTTCATGTCTCACAAAGGCTAAACACTAACCATCTGGCTCTTTCCAGAAAATGTTTGCTGACCTCTATTCTAAGGTACAAGGCTCCCAATTGCGATGCCACGAGAAATCTGTGTTCTGCGTGTCCTGAGAAGGCAAACTCCAAGCTGAGCAAGCAGAGGCTGACTCTCCTCCTCTCTCTGTCATTGATAAGGGACAGTCTTTGGCTTTTTACTATTCTAGTAAAAGCTTTCTTCTGGAAAACCTAAACAGGGCTCTATGGATCTGGCACTCATGCTGCTATGCTAAAGAAGTTCATATGTGCTCAGCTAAATAATAGTTAGAGAAAATGACAACTGTCGAGGCAGGCATGGTTCATATCACTTAAGGAGAAACAATTTAAAGGGCATCTGAATTAATTTACAATTGGAATTAAATTCTTTTACTAATATTTCTCATCATCTCAACATACAACTTCAGGTAATCTCTTTAGTGGCTGTGATTTTTTTCCTAATCATTATTCATATTTTATCACTTGAGTAGCTATGATAATTACTAGATGCGCTTGGCTTTAATTTTTCCTTAATTACTCAGATTTCCTTTTAGTACTCCAAACAGTGAAATGCATTTTGTTTTCACTTTTTCACATCATACACATACATTGATCTATCTAAATTTACACTGGCCTTCATTGTTAGAAAAGAAACATTTTTTTGTTTATCCTTTTAAAACATCATTATAGTTATTTTATGGTTGATATTATGTATATTGGTGGTACTGATTGGGTACATGCATAATTATGGAATTACTTCACATTCAAAATTTTAATTGAATAAGTATTTTTTAAAGTTATGTTTACTTACTAGAATCTTCAAAAATCACGTATGCTTTAGATTTCATTTTTTTGCTTTCTATTCTTTTACTTTCTTAATATTTGGTAAAAATAATATTTACTATACTAATATTTCAGTCAGTCCAGATTTACCCAGGGCTCAAAAGCATGCTGGGAACTCTACTCGAGAAGCAGATACATCTCCGTCGGAGGAGAGGGTCTGGGTGAAGTTGGTAAGCCTGCCCGCATATTTCCCAAGTGCTCCTCATGGCTTCTGTGCTCTCAGCCTGCAGATACTGTAGTTTTGATCCAAAGGGAAGTATCAATTTAACTCCCACATTTTCATATTTATGATCGGGTCTTTAAAGCTGATTATCTTAATAATACCTCCCATATGCCCACTGTTTTTCAGAGCTAGAACCCCAGGCTTATATTTTGTAATCCAATTTCCTCTTTTAGACATCTATCATTTTTCAAGGATTTCTGAAGGGAAAGATTATGCATGTGCACAGAGCCAGGCACCTAATAAGTGCTCAATAGATGGTAGTTGTTATTAAAATTTGATTTTATTTGCTTAAAATCCCTATGTATTTTTACAAAAATTCATTGAAGTTACTTTTACATTGAAATTCAAATGTCTTATTATAAGACAGAAGATCTGTAGTTGGTAAAATTCTGTATTTCTCAAGACACCTAACTGGAGAATGCACTAATATCATTGTAAGAATTTAAGACAATTGTTCTGATCATTGGTTTATAAATCCTTTGTGGAGATATTCATTCCTGGATATGTTCTATAATAAAAATAGGTTATTTTCAAAAAGCTACTTGATTAGAATACCTATTTCTTGGTCCCAGCAGGTAGCTGAAGTGTTACTGTGTATTTATACTGTGTGGATAAGTATTAATTTTAGAGGATCTCTGTGGTGTTCTTGAAGCTGCATAGAAAGGCCCAGAAGGAGGCTTATGCTTTTCTGCATGAGAGAAACTTTCCCATAATAATTGTTCGCTACAGTGAAGCACTGGAATCCCAGGAACCATGGTCTCAGTTTATTTTACTTCCATAACCACGAGTTCACATCCATGTCCCAGACTGTAATGACAATTAAAAAAAAAACACAAATAAATTAAATCACAATTAAAAGTGTATCCTAATTAATAAAACCATTCCACTAATAAAATTACAAGATCAAATATTAGTTTCAAGGAGAATAGTTTTGTGACCTCATTATTATCATCTTTTTTATTTGTAGTATCAAAACAACTCATCAGATCAAACCCCAAAATAATTGCTAAATTCATTTATTTTGGTAAACAATTGCCTCTCCTTGTCTTACAAGTGAGGTGTGGTTGGGTTTGAATCCAAGGGATACTTGGCACACAGCTAGGGCAGTCTTCAGCAAGACCATTTCCAACAGGATCAGTCTTGTCTTAGTTCACAAAACAATGATTTCTTTGCCAATCAGAATAGTTTACATGAAGATTTAAAAAAAAACCCAAATGGCTGTAAACACCATCAGGAAAGCTTTATTGGAAACCCCCTAAGAGATAAAATTCTCATTATGCCAGCTGGCTTAGCATTTACCTCTGCCATGTTTCTGAATGCAAACAAACTCATGTCCCATGATTTCATGAATTTCTCAGATTGTGTTGCCTCTGGGAACATCTTCTCATTGAGGTGAACACAGGCTTATTCATTTAAAAAGTACTTATTTGAAATTTGCTGTGTCAGGAACTCTGGTAGAGGTTAGGGATACAGCAGTAATTAGGTCGGAAAAAAATTCTGCTCTCATGGAGCTTATAGTCTAAGTGCTATGATTGGGGTGGTACAGGTTACCATACGAGCACATTTGTAGTTACAAAAGATGGATCTGCTCTGGCTGATGACCAAATTAAAATGTTGGGTGGAGGAAGCACTGGCCAGCTAGCTCATATAGGCATTGATTTTTCTTAGAATTGATTCTGAGTGTGGATGGAGACGGGATGCTCAAGACTTTGGTGAAAAGGGGGAATTGACCGCAAGTTGGTAGATGATAGGAACCAGGAGAGATATCAAAATGTCAGAAGCCTCAAAGGAGCAGAAAGATTCCCAAGGACACTGACTCCACCTCCTAACTCTGCTTGAGAGGGTGTAGAAAAGCTCTGTTCTCTCTGGCAGGCGGGGAGATGGAATGTTTGGTGAGGAGGCTGGTAAGGTTCATTAACCACCGAGAGGAGTTCTAGGGGCACCTACAGAAAGTATGGGAGGGAGAAAAGCAGTGGGAAGTTGGGTCAGCTGGGAGGAAGTGAAGAGTATTTTAGGTATAAGTGTCCTGGGACAGATAAATGACAGGAGGAGTTTGTATCTTGGAGGGTGACTAAGGTTTGCAGGAATGTGAGGCACAAGGACACTCATATCCCTTTGGAATCGCTGTGTGTGTGTGTGTGTGTGTGTGTGTGTGTGTGTGTGTATGGGGGGGGCACCAGTTGAACTGCATTTTTGAGGATATCTGGTCTATTTGGGAACCGTCTACCACTTTAAAGCATCAACCAAGGTCTGGATAAATCCTGTAGACATGGTGACTAGTTAGTGGCTTTGTCCATCTGCCCCTATGTGACAAGGAGCTTGGTGGCAGTGAGAGTCCTCCACAATAGTGTGCAGGATGGGGTGAGAGCACACCAAATTGTGGCTAAATCTTGCTGATGCAGTAAATGTCAATCTGAAAATACCACCATTGCTTATGCTTTTCTTATTTGGGCTTGTCTTCGAAAGAGGTTTTGAAGAATCTCACAAAATCATTTTAATAAGTTTCTCCAAATTATAATCTTTTAAATGATTAAGCATGTAGGAAAAAGTTGGTAAAACAAGCACTGGAGAGGAGGAAGAGACAGATAAAATTTGGGAAAGGAAAGACTATTACTGGCAAAATCAACATAAAGCTAAGATAGTAGTAAGCAAATTGAAGGCTACCTATATTAGTTATTCTCTGTGAAAAAGTACTTCATGTAATGTTCAAATTGGTACAAACCTCTGGAAGAAATGGAGGATTAGGGCAGATCAGCTTATTTCCAAAGCCTCCACACCCCTCTCTGAAGCTGCCTTTCAGGTTTATGTACCACATGTTGTAACCTCTTTAGAATATTCCTGGAAGTACTGTTGCCAAAATTAGAATCTCTCAGGATTGGTTCAGTCTTTGTGCCCTGAGTTGAGTTTTTTATGTTTCTGTCCTTTCTTCTTTCTTAGCCTTTTGTGAAGAGGAAAATGCATCTCATTATACTTAATTGCTTGTGCTAATATTAAGCATCTTGCGGTAGATGGAATACTCTCCCTCCTTTCTTCTATCCTTCTCCCCCAGTCCAGGAACTGGCGAGGCGGGGCAGTGATTTGCAACTTTTCATCTAGCAGCCTGGGGTGTGGCAGGCTACAGAGAAGTAACATGAGGTCCTGGACAATCACTTAAGGATTGTGTATACTTACCAGTCAGCACATACTTTCTGGTCACAGTATTAATAATAGCAATAGTAATCATAGTGATAATAACTCTTTCTTTTTTATGCAAGTCACTATTCTAAACATTTTAACTACTATATAAGCTCTATGACGAGAGAGAAATTTGCCTGTTTTACTCACTGCTGTATCCCAGGTGCCTAGCATGGCACCAGCCAGAAGGCAATCAATAAATAATTTTTTTGAATGAAATTATTTATTAAATTATCACCATAACTATCTAAGGTAGATACTATTATTGTCTCTATTTTTCAGATTAGAAACCTGAGGCAGAATCCTTAAGTCATTTGTCAAGTTTTCACAGCTGGAAAGTGGCAGAGCCAAGTTTTGAACCAGGCAGAACTTAACTGCTTGGCAAAAATGTGAAGTCAGTTTACATAATAATCACAAAAATGTTGGGCTGTATGCAAAATGAAATGCACTTGGATAACCTCGCTTTTGAATAAGCAATCACTGAACAAATTATATTGAGTTCTTTATCATATTTTTGCTACATGTTGAGTTAATTTAATAGCCTTAGTTGTTTTATGAAGTCACTTACATTTTCCGCACTAACATTTTATGAATTGTGAGCTATTTATCAGCCCTTAAGAATATACCTAATTTTGTTAATCCAGATGGCATTTCTTGAGACTGCCAAAATACACAAACAACATAAAAATATTAATATCTCCTTTTTAAGGGAAAAATATCTTCTTCTGATGGAAGCCTGAAAATGCAAATCGTCAGCAAGTTCACTTACTGGTTATCAGAAAAACATGCCCCCTTTAAGGTATCGCATTCCAAAACACATACCTGATTTCCAAAATGTAAAGAATGAGAGGTTCCATGCTTTTCCATATTAGAAGCTTCCAAAGACTATATCACAGCAGATGTTATATGCAGCATTTAAAAGATAAATGGCCTTTCTTTATAGCTGAAATTAAAGAAGAGTTTCGTGTGTTCATAGAAAGATGAAAGGATACTTGACAACTCAGTTCTGGCACTTCAGGAAACGATGAATCTTTCAAGGCACTCCTGTTGTCAGATTTATTTGTAGCAACTCAAAGGAATTAGTAAAATTATTTCAAGAAACAAAGAAACACTTAAAAACAATCTTTATTCTTAGCTCTGGAATACAGAGATGAGAGATATTGTGTCTGTCCTTCAAGTAACTCACAATCTAGACAGGGAAGCAGAAGACAAAGTGAACAGAAACATAAAAACCCAGATTGTAATAAAACACAATGCAGGTGCTGTGGCTACAGGGTGTGTGGAAGTACCATGAAGGAATGGCCAATGCAATGTGGGGCATGCCTACGGCTATCTTGGTGGAGTTGTTACCTGAAATAAGTTTTGAAAGACAAATCTGAGTGTTTCTAAGACGGAACACTTAAAAAAAAATGTACAAGGCAAGAGGAAGAAAGTGCTGGCAGGAAACTCAGTACCAAGGAATGCCTGGAGTAAAGCCTGGAGAGGGAGTGAGCTGGAGAAGTCATCGAGAGCCACAGAGAGAAGGGCCTTACCCAAACACAGGCAGACTGAGTTTTGTCCTAGAGATAATAGAGAAATAATGAAGGGTGATAAGCCGGGCAGGGACAAGTTAAATTTGCATTTGTGGAAGGACGGTCTATTAAATGTCTGGTGGGATAACATTTTGAGATATTAGCTGATTTTTTTTTCCTCCCTGCATTTCTCCCTTTTTCTACTGTTTGTCAGTCTCAATCTGCCAAATTTTGAGCTGGCCCTCTGCTCATTGCCTTAGAGTTGTAGCAAGAAATAAAGTACCAAAAATCTGAGAAATCGTGTCTCCGAAATCTAAGCCTTTTATTGAGAGTTTAGAGGATTTGTGGAAAAGGTAAGAAAAGGAGTTAAAGAAATACAGCATATATTCAAAATATCTTGGCCAACAACATAAAGGGCTGAAAATCTTTTCTAGACTAAAAAGATTCTAACCCTGTGTGAGATACTAATTTCTACTCTGTTCTCCATGTATTTCTCTGTCTTTTTCTGTTTCTAGAAGGTAGTTGGGATTTTGTCTTTCTTGGCCTGGGGAGTTTTGGGTCTTGGTGTCTAAAACAGACTTACTAGAAGAAAAAAAAACTTATTAGGAGAAAATCTCACCTTGCTAAGGGAAAAGGAGGAAAGAGGCAAGAGGCCCCGACCTGAGAAGGGGTGGAGGTCCTCAGAGCCCATGCAGACCTGCGCTATGTTCCCTTACAGTGTCCCAAGAAGCTGGCACAGTTTCGGAGGAAAAGAGGGTTGGGCACTCTTAGAAGGCTGAACTCATGGTAATGGGTCTACCAGCTTCAGCAGAGATTCTTGTGCTTCAGAACTAGCTGTGCCACCCATCATCAAGGGATCGTATTTTAAACTACATAAGACTCTTGCGAGGACACAATCCTGGAGGGAAGGAGTTGGAGAGATTAGAAGAAACTCAAAAATAACTAAGACTAAGATTTTCTATTCTGTGTTAGATTTAAGTAGGTTTCAGGAAAAATAATTTGACATTTCATCCACATTTGAATTGGTAGATTAAAATTCATACATACTGCACATAATAGAATGATTTCTTTGGTGTTGATGAAGAAGCACTAGAAAACATCTAAATAGAAAGAATGCAATTGCTTAGGGAGCTTATACTAAAAGCCAAGCTGGGAATGACAAGTGTCTAAACTCACCCAGGGACTCTGGGACTGGAGGAAAATTGATAGATCTGAGAGATGCTTAGGAGATGAAATTGAGATGAGGAGGAGTATCAATCAGGCTCCCATCAGGAGACGGAAACCACGCAGTGATTTGAACAGGGAAAGTTTAATATAAAGAATTATTAACTAATAACAGGGCATTAACTACTAAAGGATAAAGAGAACTCCAAAGAACACAGGAATAGCAGTTATAAGGAACAGCCATTGTCCCTAGGGATGAGGCAGAATATCCACAAGGAACAAATTTGAAAATGTTCCCACCTTCTCAAGGCTGAAATTCAGATCTCCATAAAGAAGGCATTTCTGTAGCCCACTGGATGGTGAAGTCTGAGGCTGGCAAGCGAAAAACCCATCTGCTAGGGTGCTGATAAAATTTGCCATAACACTGACTTCTGGGTGCTGGTGGAATTTGTCGGGAAGCTGTCTGGAGGGCTGTGGCTGAACTTTCTGGGGAGCCATTTCATAGCTGACCTCGCTGGTAAGCTGTTTGTGGCACCAGTGGAACTTGCTGGGAAACTGTCTCAGGCTGAGCCCTACTGCATGTCATTCACACTGGACAAACAGCACTGGAGCAAGAAAAGACAAAAGAAAACTGGAACTAGGAAGAGAAGCCTCTTCCTTTTGCAATGTTGCTCTAGTTCCCTCCACTGACAAAGCTTACCTTTGGGCTAGCTGGCAAAGGAGACATGTTCACAGGGTCCAGCTTTAATAGCGCAAGCAAGACAGTGAAGGGTGGATTTGGAGTTTGGAGGCAAAAGATTGATAGCTGGCATGAGGCTGGGGGAACTTCTAAGATGACTTGCAGGATTCTGGCTTGAGTGATTGATTTTATGCTAATGCTTTTCAATAAGAAAGGAGGTGGGGGGGAAGAAATTGATGGACACAGGTCAAAATTTGTGAGTCCATGAGTGCGTTTAGAATGAAAAGGGGACATGACTGAAAATTGAAACACGAGAATACCAATTTTAGGGATGGCGAGGAAGAGAGCCCCATGAAAGAAACTGAGAAAAAGGTTACATTAGGAAGGAGGTAAAATTAGAAGAGAGTGGTATTATGGAAGCAAACAGAAGAGAGATTTAAAGAAAGAAAGAAATGATGAATAGTGCTAAATGCTGCAGAGAAGCCAAGTAAAAAATAAGAACTGAAACGTGTCAGTAGGATTTAGAAGCTAGGAGATCTTGTGTAGTACTTTATTATATACAGCAGAAGCGTCAAAAGTGGTTAAAGGAGTAAGGGGATTGGATCGTGCAGGTAGAAAAAGTCATTGCTTTAGAATTTGTAAGATAGAGAAATGTATAAGATGTTGACTATTTTCAGGGAGTTTACTTTAGAAATGGAGGAAAGATATGTACAAATAACTCAAATACAAGGCGTACTGTAGAGAACTTTGTATAAAATAATAAATGAAATACTATTGGAACATAAGCAAATGAGAACTTGTCTCATACTGAGAGCATCATAAGAGGCTTGATTTGAAGGAGGATGCATTTAAGTTGGTTTCTGCAAAATAAGCAGAGTTCTGAGAGGTAGAGAATGAAAGAAGTGAAGACCCTGAGGTGGAAAGGTATATAAGACAGGCAGTTTGACCTGTGCGTGATATGTCTAATGGCAAATATTGAGAGATCTACTGGAAATAGAGGCACAAAGAGAGAAACTTTTATATGGCTGTTGACCATTTAATGAGTAATCTGTAGGAAATGGAAAGCCAATGTAAGTTAATTCAGGAATTGACCAATGTTGTGCTTAGTAAGATTACTGAGAGCAGTTGCATGGACCAATTGGATAAATGATAAGCTGGAAAGAAATATACCAAATCAGGGGACCACTGAGATAGGCAAGGGACTAGGCCAGCCCAAGAACCAAGAGCTTTAAGTGGAGAGTAGCTGAGGAGATGGATCAGAGGGTGATGAAGGGGTTCTGCAAAAGAAGTAATAAGAAGTAATGTTGAGATGTTGAAATCTAGTGGTGGAAGAAGTAAAAAAAAAAAAAAAACACTAGTGTTTACAGAGATGGTTTGATGAATGATGACACCATTAGTAGAAATGGAGAAGAAAAATATGGGTAGTTTGGGTTGAGAGAAGCTTCAGTTCTAGAAAAGAAAAAAGTAATCCGGAGATTACAAAATTTTGATTCTCATCCTTCCAGTCTTTAACGTAATAGCTACAACCTACTGGGTGCTTAATGTATGGTATGAACTCTGCTGAGGGCTTTAACAATGGACTCTCATCTAGTTCTCAGGAATCCCTATGATACAGTATTCTTTCTGTTTTACACGTAGAGAAGCGGAGATTTAGAGAAGCTACTATGTGACAGATGTCCTGCAGCCAGTAAGTGGCAGAGCCAGGTTTCCAGGTCAGGTTTCTCTGTCTCCAGACCCAGGCTCTTAACTATTACATAAGAGTCTGCTTGTGTATATTATCTTCTCTCCTCAATCAACTAACCTGTAATTCCTGGTGACCGGGAGCCACATTTTGTACTTCTTGATAGCTCTCAGAGTGCTAAGGACAAGACTTGCTCAATTTAAGTATTCGGTTAGTATCTGTTGAATGAATGAATGCTGAAGTCCACTAAATGGTTCCCAAGGGACTTTAAGTAGTTGAAATTTTATATTTACCAAATACATATATCCTTGGATTTAAGAAAATACAGCTGGCTAACTCAGTTGATTTGAGCATGATGTTAATGAGGCCAAGGTCATAGGTTTAATTCCCTTGTGGGCTAGTTCACTTTGCACTATTTTCATGCTCTCAATTTTAAACAGACTTTCTACAATTGCAATACATACACATGGTCCCAAGGGAACCAGCAAAAGAAAGGAGAAAGAATGACTCAGTGCAAATCCTTCACCACTATTGGGAAAACACCTTGAATAATATTACCCATATATGGCTGGTCACTGGTGTCATTTATGTTTACATATGAAGAATTGCTAATAATTGTTATGTGCCCTGCTGGTACTTATTATACTACAGTCAAAATTAGGACATGTACCTTAAATTAAAGAGGATTTAATAATTTAAACAAAACATTGTTAAAAAGATTTGCCAAAGAATATATAGCAGAAGAAAACATCTTAGCTTCACTTAATCATTAATTTATACATAAGAACACCTTTACTAGGTTATGTGATGCATTCCTGAATAGTTTCCTAGTCGTTGTGATGTAAAATATTTGCTTTTGATTAAAAAGAGGAAAGAAAGAAAGAGAACTTTAGGGAGTAATGTATTGTGTGAAAAAATTATGATGGCTGTTCAGGGTAGATATTCCTGGATTTAAATGTTGAATTCACAACTTACTATATGTGTGATCTGGGATGACTTGGTCTCTCTGAATCTCAGCTTTTTCCTGTCAGATAATCCTAGGGACCCTACTGAGTTGTTCTGAGGATCTAGTGAAATGATACACATAAAGAACCTTGCATACAGGTGAGTCTTAAAAAAATATTGTTCCCTTCACTCTTTACTTTTCAAAATGCCTCTGAGTTTATTCCTCTGAATTATAAGTTTTGTGAATAATTAGAGAAATTACTGTAAATATAATGGTAGCATTTATCTGTGTTATCATATTAGCTTCAAATATATATTTTAAAGAGTTGATCACTTTTTTTCAAGAATTTTTACTTTGGCTGGTTCATGTTTTCTGTGTGGGAAATATTTGTTTTAGGAATAAGAAAGTACAACTTCCTATAATGATTTTGCCTTTTCTTCCACAAGGGTGAATTTTACTTTTTTCTCATGTGGTATAAATGGAATTGCAATTAAAATGGTAGATCCTTTGAGGAACAATAACTCTTCTCAAAAGGGACTGTAGGGTGCAGAGGTTTTCGTGCATTGTCTGCTGGAAGAATCGTCATTGTGAGTCATTCTACAGTGCAGAGTTTAGTTTATTTCCTGTCTGTAAGGAATAGAGTGCAGGATCAGGCATTACATTTTTGCTGGGGTCAATCACCTTCTTTATAGTATCAATATTGTCTTCGACAAACAGGCAGCCTGTCATCGTTGTAAAATTAGATTAGTCACAAACTCCAAAGGAAAACATATCGATTAATTTAAGACACAGTTCCTCCTAAATAAGGTATTTGGAAACATTCATAGAAAAGAAGGGATCAACCTCATTCTACCTTTGGATACCAGTCTCTTTAGGTTTCTAATATGCTTCCATTATTCAGGACAGAACGCCCATTGAACTGAGCCCCTAAGTTCTCAGTGGTATCTATTAATCTCTGTTCCTCATATTTTCATTTTTCTAACTAATGTTGCTCTTGTCTAAAAAAATTTAGCAGAAGGAAAAATAAAAATGTAGTCTGTGGGGGGAGGGATGGGGACAAATATATAAAATAGATGGAAGAATCAGAAAAAAAATCAAAGTGGAAGCATTAAGATGAAGAATTTATGGAGTACAATTTGTCATGAGTTGTACTGACCAATAAAGAAAATGAGAAGTTTGTGGATTAATATTTTAGACTCATACCCTGAATTAGAATTCAGCAAATCAATGCCAGGAACCAGCAAATGTACTTAGCAATTAGCAGAGGGGAAAAAAAAAGTGAGCTAGTTAATCAGCTTTGGAATCTACCGTGGTTCAATTTTGCATTCTGATTAAACAGTTTCAATCTAGTTGTCATTTACTTTAAAAAGTGTTGGTACAAGGAATTTGCTGTAAATAGCAATACTAATTGCACAGACTTGAGCCAAGCACACATACTGCACGCTGCGTGTATTTGTCTTTTGTTGTGTGGCTCTGGCAATGAACCTGCTCCTGCTGCTCCCACCTTTTCCTTTCCTGGGCACAGCACACCAATTTACTAAGTTCTCTGGTGTGTGTGTAGGTGTGAATGTGTGTGTGCGTGCATGCGTGTGCCTGCATGTGTGGTATGTGTGTGTTTATTCTTATAAATGAATAATAGCACGAGCATTCAAAACAATCTCTTTTCATTTATCCCTAGGCCTTCAAATCCCATTTTCCAAAATCTGAAAATTCACTGAGCTAGCTAATGAGCCACTTACATCCCAGTATCACTTTCATTCTTTTGTAGATGGCTTTCGTTTCTCTTCAGCTTCATTATTTTCCCTAAAAGTATAAAAAGATTAGCCATTGCATTGCTGTACATTTCAACCTCAAGCTGCTGCTTGTCACGGAATCACTGAGCGATAACTGAGAGAACCCTTTATGCTAACTCGATGGAATAGCTGATAATCGGGGGACTGGTATGTCAGGTCTCAGATGGGGGCAAGACTGAAACCTATGCTGAAACCGAAAAAAGGCATAATCATCTAAATCTAACTGCATCTACACTTACAGGAAATTCTCGCGATTTGAATTTGCTAAGTTATAAAAAGAATTGTAAAGAAATGGTTTATACACATTTTACACCAATTGGCAAGAGAGGAGGTTGCTTTCTTTTCTTTTCTTAAATCGAGTTTACTAAAAGTATTTTCATAACGTGGACTAATTGCAGCCCACCAAGAATGAGCAAGCACAAGAGTGAATTAATACAAAACCTTGTTTTGACTGTTGATGCCCCACCCTCATTCTCTCCCATCAGGGAAAAAGTTAAACTTACAAAGTGAATGCATTAATTACTGTTTATTTCAAAAGTTTTTTATTTTATTGTGGTGTGCAGTATTTATCACCTAGACAACCAGCTCCTTGGAAAGTCCGTGCCAATAAAAGAAAGTCAAGATAAAGCTTAGAAGTCAATATTTAGAGTACAGCATTCAAATCAAATTAAAGAAGCACTACCGGATTGTCAACCATTTGACCTGTCTATTGTGTAGGTAGGTCTCCGATGCCAGGTAACATGACATCACAGAAATTTTTATTTTTCGATATACACACATTCTCCTTCAATGGACTGTGCATTTATTGAATTGAGTTCTCCTTGACTGTTAATAAGTTTAAATTTTTGACACTACCTTTATCATCTAAATGTATCTTTTTTCTTAGTCTACCCTGGGATCATAGAGGAGACTCCTAAAAAATGACTCAGTGTGGGCACTGGGCTCAGAAAGGATTCTTTCTATCTACTCTTGCCATTAGTGAGCAGCCCGTGCACTTGCAACCTCAGCTGGGGGAGCGTAGCCTTTCCTGGTTTATTTGTTATTAACTGGCAGCGAAGGATTCGTTTTACAATCTGATGATCTAAGCCACAAGTTTAGGCAAGTGCAATATGGCCTTATATATTTTCTTATTTAATTGAGACTGTTAGGTAATACTTTTCCATGTTCCTGTCTCTATTCTTAATAAGGATTATCCGGGAGAATCACAAGTACTAGGGGAAGGGAAACCAGAGCTGAAAATTTAACCCTCTTATCCATACTTGACATATAATTTGAATGTGAGCTCAGGCTCTGGAAATGGAAGGGAAGGTGACATCTGTTTCATCAGACACATCATCGTTTACCAAAGGTCTTCTAGCTTATGTTTTTATTTGAGATGCTGTCACTTTGAAAAATTGGAAACCGCAAAGGAGAAGGGTAGGATTTTTTAAAAAAACAGTTATTTAGGGGGAAGCTGTGTTTTGTGACTCTAAAATCAGTAATTATAAAATAATTTTAGGCATCTGCAGTGCTTTCTCACTTGACCCAGAAGTCCAGAGTGGGGGTGGGCAGTGGGATAGAAGACACTGGATGGCCACAGAGCCTTACCAAATTCTTACTATGGTGGGGTGAACATTGCCCACAGCCTTGTAGAATTAGAAATCTGATACCAGTTTCCAAATTGACTAGCAAATCTTACCCCTATAGAAAATTGCACCAGAAATTGATGCTTATAAACTTGATTTAATTAACCTGCAGTGAGCCATGAAAGAGCCTTGTGGATGGACACTCTTGTCTTCTGGTCAATGTGTTCTCTCACTAAGGCAAAGTGTGAGGTAGCCAAGTTACCATCAGCAGCTGCATCGTGAGCCTGGGACAGGAAAACAAGGAGTAGATTCTGTAACTGATCTTCACAGTGGGCTTATCTTCTTCGTCTGGATTTGGAAAGGGTGAGTTTGTGGGCTGGTGTTCCTTCTCCCCAAGGGTAGCCCTTGCAAGCTTGAATGAGCACTGCCACTATTTTTTTCTGTGTTTCTTTCATCTCTGTTTCCTCAGTTGATTCCCATCATTCAATGCCCCACTTTACATCCCCCTCAGACCTTGTACCCAACCCCACACCCTCATTGTTCTTTATTAATGGTTTTTCTTTAAGGTACAGTAATATCTTAACAAATATGAGAATCTGCCTATCCTCTGAGTTATTAGAAGCAGATTGTATAAAGGATAATTAATTTAATTTATATAACTGTCATTTGCAATCTCATTTCCATGATTTCCAAAGGAAATAATGATTGTCATAGGTGCCTCTTCTTTCTTTGTGCTATCTCTCATACAGTGTTGTAATATGGCCAAAAAAGCATTGATTTTGCAGTCACAAAATTTCAGAGGGAGATCTCTGCCTCCAGTTAGCTATGAAATCTTGGAAGCTATTTATACCAACCGAGCTTCAGATTTTTCATCAGTAAAATGGATTATTATAATAATAATACCTACCTTCTAATGACTTTAGCAATGTGACTAATTTCTAAGTCCTCATCTTTAGTCCCCACCCTTCTGCAGAGCTCCAGAATCCTATTACATTTTGCATACTAGGAAACCCTACCTTGACGTCTCACTAGCAACTTAAAATCAAAATGTTCTGGAGGTTCATCTTCTCTCCCTTCATCCCACTGTTGCTTCTCTGTAACAGGATGGTACTGAGTGGGACTTATTTCAAAACTGTGATTAAGGCTTAAAGCTGGAAACAAAAGATTCTAAGAAGTCTGCATTCTAAGTGCAGAAAGCATACTGTTGTAGAAGTCAGGCACTTTCTCAATGCTTGATGAATGGTTCCAGCTAAATTTTCTATATGCCAAGCCCTCTCCAACTCCCTAGCCCTTCAAATGCCTTTATCTCTCTCCAACCTCTTTTTCCATCCTTGTCCTAGCAGAACAGGAAATTGTAAAATTTGGTCTGGAGCCATTAAGTAAGAATATTTCTGCTTCCTCTGTCCCTCCTCCCCACCCTAAGACCCAAGGGGAAAGATGGAGAATGGGAGTTGTGGGACATGTGAAAAAGAGGCCATGATCCAATCTCTATCTCAAGTTGCTAGAGTTGTAGGTCTAACATGGCACGGTGGAAAAGTGTCAAAAGAGAGCCATAAATTCATGTGATATTGAGGTCTCTAAATTACCAGGACTGAATTTAAAGCAGTAGAATGAAACTGTTCTGGTAGTAAAAGTGGTGGAAAAAAGTCAGACTAAGACTTGGAGAAAATATGAAGCAACAATATCTCCAAAATCTTGCTAGAAGGAGGTAAAAATGGATAAACTGCTTTGGAATTACCTTATGATGTTGAACATATGCACACCCTATGACCTAGTAATTCTACTCCTAGGTATGTGTCCAAGATAAATTTATGAAAATGTGAGCAGTACACAGCTACAAAAATGTTTGTAGCAACACTGTAGAAGCACAAACAAACAAAAAACCTGTGGATAACTAAAATGCTCGTGGCAAAAAAAAAAAAAAAAAAGAATAAATGGCAGTTCTTTGCACAGTGGAATATTATACAGCAATGAAAATGAATTAATTATAACCATATCCAAAAATGGGGATAAAGTGTAATAATATAATGTCGAGTTTTTAAAAAAGCCATTCCTAAAATAGTCTATATTGCAAGTTAGCATTTGCAATAAATTATTGTTTAAAAAGCAGGGGAAAGATGAACATAATTGGGGTAGTAGTCATATTAGATAAGAGAAGACAAGAGGTAGAATGGGGAGGCAAACATAAATAGCAGTGAGTTTTTGTCACTGTTATAATGCTCCAGTTGAGTGAATGATTTATGGGTATTGATTATATTATTAATAAATACATAATAAAAAAAAAGAGGGCCACAAATAATCACAGTATTTAATGAAACACATATTATGCTTTATCTAATGTTGTACTCCTAAAGTCCATTAAAAATAAATAAAAAGAAAACCTATGAATTTGGGTGGGGATGAGGTGAGCAATATAGTAGAGCTGAAGGCAAATTACTGGAAAAAATTAAGTTATTATATGTTTATTTCCCTCAATAAAATATATTCAAGTGCTCAAAACCACCATTTTCTCAACTGCCCAGGTTTGAATCTGAGTCATCTTCTTTATTATCATTATTCGGTTCACAGGTCATGACCCAACGAATTGCAAAATCAGTTTTGTAATGATTTTTGGTTTACTCTCAGCTGTTAAATAAAAGAGAAAGAGAAAAAAATAGAAAATATTTGTGTGCATCACACATAGTAAAGGGTGTGTATTTTGCAAAATTTTTGTTTCTGTTATTTATACATATGTGTGTGCTGGATTACAATGTAACGAGGATGTATTTAAAAAGTAGTTGGCAGCTAAGTTCTACAGGTCTGTTTGTAACAAATTTATTCTCTCCTTTCATTCTCACTACCTCTACCTTTGGGCAGATTCTCCATTACTGCACTTGGGTATAATGGTATCTTAATTCCAGGCTATCCTCTCTTCAATCTGCCACAACCTCTAAAAGAATCTAGCTATAACAAAGCTCTGATTATCGCTTCCCATTCAAAATCCTTCAGTGATTTCTCTTTCATTGTTTTTTTTGAAGTCAATAGAGACCACTTCTCTCCCATTAAAAACCTCTGAAATATAGTCTATACACACTTTTGTAAGCTTCTTCATGAAGCCTCTCCAGATGCGCTCAATTTTGCATTATTCTTCTATTACTTTTACTTTTTCTTCAAAGCATATTGTCTTTTTTTTTTTTTTTACATATTTGACCCCTTTTACTCTATCTACCTCTCCCCTCCCCTCTTCCCCCTCCTCTCTGGTAACCACTAGTATATTGTTCATGTAGTGCTTTTACTTTTTACAGGAATAATTTACATACACGTGTTGTTGTTCTATTGGATTTCAAACTCTTTGACTTCAGTGTCTGGAACAATGCTTTGCACATGGTAGTTGTCCAATGAATATTTGTTCATGTGAGGAATAGTACTCACAATATAGTCTTAGATTTCTATTTATTTTTAATATGAGAATGTTCATAGCAACTTATTTATAATAGCCAAAACTCCAGATATCCATCAACGGGAGAATGTATAAACAAAATAAATGCTTCTCAATAGCGAAACAGAACGATGGATACACATAACAACATGATGAATCTCAAAATCATTATTCTGAATGAAAGAAGTCAAACATGAAATAGTACATACTCTCTGATTCTGTATTTATGAATTTCCTGAACAACTGAGACTAATTTGTGGAGGAAAAGAAATCATGCCAGTGGTTGCTTCTGGTGAGGTGAGACAGGATTTACTGGGAAAAAATATAGCGGAAGTTTAGGGTAATGTAACTGTCCTATTAATAAAGTTTGGGTCATACAGTTGGATGCATTTGTCAAAGCTCATTGAATGAAAGGCAAAAGTATGGAGACAGTAAAAAGGTCACTGGTTGCCAGGGGTTAGGAAGGAGGAAGACATGAATAGGTGGAACACGTAGGATTTTTAAGGCAGTGAAAATACTATATATAATACTCAAATGATAGACAAATGTCATTATACGTTTGTCCAAACTCATAGAGTGTACAACATCAAGACTGAACTGTAATGTAAACTGTGGACTTTGGGTGACTAGGTTCCCAGTTGTAACAAGTATGTCATTCTGGTGAGGGAGGCTGGTAATAGGGAAAGCTATGCAAGTGTGAAAGCAGGGAAGAGATAGGAAATCTCTGTATCTTCTCCATTTTGCTGTGAAACTAAAATGTCTTTAAAACCACAAAGTCTTTAAAAACAACCACAACTGCTACCACAACAAAAATAGAAACAGCAACAACAAAACTCTCAGTGAATGGTACACTTAAGATTTGGGCAGTTCATTATATGAAATTTTCATTAAAAAAGTTATAAACAAGTATTAAACTTTAATTAACGATGTACATGCTGAAGCACTTAGGGAAAAGG
Organism: Pteropus alecto; assembly: GCF_000325575.1. NCBI lineage: Eukaryota > Metazoa > Chordata > Mammalia > Chiroptera > Pteropodidae > Pteropus > Pteropus alecto. The sequence goes on from NW_006434839.1 coordinate 19,230,735, forward strand.
GTATTGATGTCTACGACTTACTTTAAAATGCATCAAAAAATAAGATAGATTGATAGATGAGTAGAGAGATACACAGATGGACAGATAACAGATGAAGTAAATGTAAAAAAATGTTAGTGGTAGATTCTAGGTTGTACAGATATCTACTATAAAAATTTTTTAATTTTCTGTAGTTTGAAAATTTTTATAATGAAATATTGGGAAAGGGGGAAGTCAAGTAAAAAAAGTCTAAAATTCTCATGGTTTAAAGTTTCTCATTAGTAATGGATTTTTCTCTCTCTATGGTATGTCTTGCTTTGTGGTACCAGGGAAGATTGGAGGGCAGGATGTAAGGAAAGTTTTTTAAGAGAGGAAAAGTGTAGGAAGTTAGATGCGGA
>NW_006434839.1:19231126-19235444 GCF_000325575.1 Pteropus alecto
GAAAGAGTGAAGGCAGATGTCAAGACTTCTGGGAATTGTGTCAGTCAGGGTTCAACCAGAGAAACAGAATCAACAGGACACATATATTAAAAGGTTTATCACAAGGAATTGACCTAACACCGTTGTGGGGGCTGGCTGGGCAAGTTCAAATCAGTAGGGCAGACCAATAGAATGGGCAGGCCAGAAACTCAGGCCGGAGCTAATGCTGCAGCCCGCAGTTAGAATTTCTTCTTCTTCAGCCTCAGAGTACTTAATGGTCTAAAACTTGAGTTATTTAATTATTGAGGCAGTGGGAAATCTTTAAATGAATTTACCCAATAATAAATTCTCAAATTTGCTCTTCATACAATTATATTGTGACTTGAATGCAAATGTCATCTGACTCCCAGTTATTGATGATTTATAGTACATATAGCAAAAGTTATTAAAAATGAGAAAAATATCTAAAAATTTTTACAGTGGATGTTATATTACATAGATAAACTAAAGGACTAAAACAAGATTACAGAAAAATGCAAGCACTAGAATATTTTAGATGAAATAGCATTTGTATTGATGAATTTGTTCCTTTTTAGCTTATCCCGATTGACTATTTGATTATGTTATTTGAAAGGGTCTTCATTTTACTTAAATAGGAAAATATCTAAGATTTTTCATTGTAAAGTTAATACAAACAAGTCAAACCTTCTTTCCCTTGACAGACAGTAACAGAACAGTAAAATAATATAAAATAAAGACAGAAATTGTAGAGCCCATGTTAGTCCATGGTTTAGACTTTCCCATCAAGTAACCAAGTAATTAAATAAAGACTGAGTAGAACAATTTGAGCTAGATCTTCTCTTGCACTCCTTACCCAAACTCAGTGGTTGAGAATAAAAGCAATAAAATGGCCAAAATGCTGCCGAGGAAAAAAGATTTCTTTAAAAATACTATTTAAATCCAGCAATTCTTGATGTATTTAAGTGAGCTTAAAAGGAACTATGTAGTATACTTGCTTTTCTAAGTCATTTTCTGTTCTGTTAAGTAAGACTTTGCAGTTTATATGGTAGCATTTTAAAGGGTTTTTTAAAATTTTGGTTAAAAGGAAAATTTTCTGAATCATTTCTAGACACCAGATTTTTTAATTAGAGGTTTTTCATTACCCTTTTCTTTTTGTCTTTTGAGGAAAAATTAATGCTATTGAAAGGACTCTGGCAGGTATTTTTCTACAGACATTAAAGTTTTTTTCCAATTCTGTATTATAGGCCAGCTATAAGTCAAGCTATTTCAGCTAATGAAATTTGCTTTGATCAGAGGAGGCCAATCATCCTTCAAAGCATTGTTATGTTTTGAAATGCAAGGCAAGAACTTAATAAATTGAGGGTGCTGCAGTAGCAACAGATCAAAATAGAGGTTGATGTTTCATTAGATCACATTAATACCTGACAAAAAGAATGACTACAAATCAATAGGGAAGCCTTCGCCTGTGTGGGTCAGTGTAGCGGGAAGGCTGACTTTCTCCTCTCTCTCCTTCCCTGCCTCCCTCCTATCTGTCCTGTTTCTTCTCTATCACAAGTAGTGACTTAAGTAGTGACTTAAGAAGTAGTGACTTAAGGCCAAAGATTCTCTATCTTTCACTAGATGTTCACAATGCTAAATATTACAGTGGGCTATAAGTTGGTAGACAACACTTGTAAAAGAAATATTTATATAACACATTTTTCTCATTATATAAAATCTTTTATAATTCCTCCTCCAATATATACATGTGTCTATTTTCTCCTGAGGAAAGAGTTTTTTAAAATAGCTTTTTCAGAAGATGCAGATTCCTCATGGAAAATTTCAAATATGGCTTTTATAATAAATGATATATCTTCTCATTCAGAGTAGGGTCAAATGACCACAAAAAGCAATATTGGAAAAATTCCTATATTGTGCCATAAGTAAAAATTTTCTGTTTCTCTTTTCTAATTGCTAGAAATACTTGTTATCTCACAAGTCACAGAGCAAATTATACCACTCCCTTTTAGAGTTATCTGTCTCTGTACCTGAGCTTAACTTAGCCAATTAATTAGCCATTGGGGATATTCTTTGTTTTTTTTTCCAACAACAACCAATTCTCTGACATTAGCTGAGTGTCCTAGAATTCAATTCAATTCTGACATTGCCTAGAGTTAGCACAGACCCCACAAGTCAAGGGCTCAGTACCACAAGACTGCCCTCACTTTAGATACCAGTTGCAAATGAAACTCCCAGGCTACCCACACATCAGCCTGGTCAACTACAAATTCCCAGGTTCCCAGGTTTCCTCCTCAAGTTCAGTAATTTGCAAGAACTACTCATGGAACTCAGGAAAGTACTATACTTACAATTATAGTTTTATTCTCAAAGATATAACTCAGGAACAGTCAAAACGAAGAGCTGATAGGGCATGGTATCAGGATTGGTGGTACAGAGCTTCCAAGTCCTTTCTGGGCACACACCCTTCTAGAACCTCAGTGTGTTCACCAACCAGAAAGTTCCTCAAATCTCGCTGTCCAAATTTCTTATCAGTTTCATTGTGTAAACATGTTGATTAAATCACTGGCCATTGGTAATCAAACTCAATCTCTAGCCTCCAGTTTCCTCCCCAGAGGTCGAGGGGTGGGATTGTAAGTTCCAACCCTCCACTCAAGTGCTTGGACTTTCTGATGAGCAGCTATCATCCTGGAGCTCTTTAAGGGTCCCACTATGAGTTACTTCATTGCCAACTCAAGCCTAGTAGAAAGGTGCTGGCTATGAATAATAGCAAAAGACACTTGTCGCTCAGGAAATCTTAAGGGTTTTATGAGCTCCGTGACAAAAACCAGGGCAAAGACCAAATTATGTTTTTTAGTACACCATACACATACAGCCTGCTTGTAGGGTCCTGGTGTTATTTTCTATCTTAGATTTTAAGGCCTATTCCCTTTGCAGGCACTATTTGAGATCAACTCCATGTATTTGTAAGAGGTGAGGTTAAGGTGGCCTGAGATTTGAAACCACTGGGGGAAGGGTGCTTGATACCTGTCTCATAGGTTTGTTCTGAGTGTTAATGAGTTATATATGTGAATTGCTCAGTACAGTGCCTGGCAGATAGTGACTGCTATATTATTGGCTATTATTGTTACTGGCTATTTTTATCATCCTTTTTGTTATTATTGTTACTTTAGCCTTCCTGAAGCTCAAAAGGTAAAGTGACTCGATTACTCCCATACCTGATAAGAATTGGAAGAGGGACTTTTAAGATCTGGATTTCATTTGGGGGCCTCATTTTGGCCTTGTTTTAAGCAGCCACAGAAATTCACACTGCATAGCGCTTATTAGGCACTGAATGCAGAATGCTGTACTTGATGGGGTTTAATGGCTGTTCTCTCTGTGTATAATGCACTGAAATGGTGTAATCACTGTGTTTGGAGCTCTGTAGAGCAAGAATTTTCCTGCACTGCCTATTAATGTCTTATCATACAAGCCAGTAACTTGGACTATGGTGAAAATGAGTCTGTGGTAATAGTAATTTAATGGAAAAGTTACACTGGAAGCCAAGTTCGTTTTCAGCTGACTTAAATTTTACCTTTATTGTCTCATTGTCTTTTGCATTTGAGCTTGGAAGTTAATGGTCTCTGTAATAAATTCAAAGAAGAGAATTTAAAACAATAGGGCTGAAATGCCTGTGTTCGCATCTGCATAAGACCATTTATGCCATTGTTACTTAGGTTCTGCTCTAGTAATTTTCATCAACTTGATCGTTTTATCTTTCTGGCCATATAGTTAATAATTTATTAATTAAAACTGGGATTGGGTGTCAATAGCAGATAGCAATTTACACTTAAGAAGTTGAATTCTCTTAGCATTGTTTCCTGTTTTGTTGCTACTTCCTCTTAGTAACTTCTAAAACTTCAAAAAAATGCAAATTCAACTAAGAGGGAGACTCATATTGTAATTCATATTATTTTGTGACTATTAAACTTAACTTCGAGCTCATAAAAAGTATTGAAAACGGGAGCAGCCTTGGAAAAATTTATGCCTAGTTAGAAATGCTTCAAACTACCATTCTGTTTAAGAAGGTCTTCATTATTAAGGTGCTAAATATCACATCTTAGCTGTACTCATCCCAGAAACCTTTTACCTCGTGCCTCAATCCTTTGCCTGATTTCTTTATGCACAGCAATAGATAGAGTTGGAGGGAAAAAGATGATGCACCCAGTCTCTTTCTGACCGCTTTGATTCTGTCTTTCTCCTGATCTTTTGAAGAAAAATAAATAGCTTTGAATGACCCCCCTCCCCCCAGCCCCACACACAACCACCAACTTTCCACACT
>NW_006434839.1:19235459-19256715 GCF_000325575.1 Pteropus alecto
CTTTATCCTCTCCCTGTCAGTCAGGGATATGTGGGCAGACATTCCAATTTCCTTTTAATCTTCACCTCAAATATTGACAAAATGATAGTCCTAATTAAAGAAAAAAGCTATACCTCAACCACAGAGACTAGCATCGTAAAAACAGAACTTACTGAAAATATTGACAATTGCAGCTTTTTCTCAGATTATCTTTTAGTGGCTCTGTCCATGGAAAATCACTGCGATATTTTGTCTTTATTGGGCTTCTATTTGTAAATAATTGCCAAAACTTATCTTGCATGCATGAAATAATGTTTTCAGACATTTAGAATTCATTGGGAGAAAGATGCTCTATTAATCAAATTAGTCACTGCTATCACAGGTAACAACATAATGTTAATTCTCAAACTAAAAATTGTTCTTTCATTGAGGCATTACACCTCAGTCACCTTAAGAAACATTTCCAACTAACTACCATAAGCCGGACACTGAACGGTCGCCATGAGTGACATAAGGGAGTGCAAAGTGTAATCCCTACTCTGCAGGATCTAGCTGCGGAGACAAGGAAAGTTTTAATCATAATACACAAATCAAATAAGAATTAATGTGAAGAAGCTAAAAATGTTCTGAGTAGGAATATGATTTACTGGAGGCAAGAGCAGACTGAGAAAATCTTCAGGGAATAAAAAGCAAAAGATGTGAAGCAGAAGATATGGAGAGATCACCAGTTTTAATAGGTATTCTTTTCCTGTATCAGCCAAGGTGCATGATTGCAGATGCCTCTTTCCACCAAGCAGAAGGAAATTCATAGGACTGATGTATAAATTTGGAAGGGTGGATGTTGTAAAATTTAAGTTGTGTTTTTATGATGCTAGTCTGTGTGGTTGATCTATAGCTTTTTTTCTTTAATTGACTATCATTTTATCAATATTTGAGGGTGGGAAGTGTCAACTTGCAGAAAAACACAGCAAAAGGGCCAGGCTTAAAAGAGGAAGAAGCAAGGAATTTTGGAGTTCCAGGTTTAAAAAAAATGGTGTATTGATCTGGATTCTTCAGAGAAACAGAACTAATAGGACACACACACACACACACACACACACACACACACACACACGTATATACACAGGATGTTTGTGTATATAAAAAAGCTTATGTATCTATTAATCAATTAATCAATCAATCATCTATTACCTTTCTGAGAGATTTATTTTAGAGGACTGATAGATGATTGTGGGGCTGGCAAGTCTGAAATGTGCATGGTGGGCCTGCAGGTTGTAGACCTAAGAAAGAATTGGTGCTGCAGCTTGAGTCCAAAGGCAATTTGCTGGTAGAATTCCCCCTTCCTTGGGGGAGGTAAGTCTTTTTTCTATTAAGACTTTTTACCTATTAGATAAGGCCCACCCACATTATGGAGGGTAATCTGCTTTACTCCAAGTCTACTAATTTCACTATTAATCTCATTAAAAAATACTTCCACAGAAATATGTAGAATAATGTTGGATCCAATATCTGGCTATCACAGCCATGCCAAGTTGACACATAAAATTAACCATCACACATGGCAAGACCCTCTTTACAGGTAAGGCCTACTTAGCCTGCCACTATTGAGACCTGTGAGGAATTAATCTGTTGAGAATCAAAGTTCTTACTGGCCACATCTCAGTCATATGCCCATCCTCCTATAGCAGATGAGGAGAAGGAGATTCTTGCCCCTTGGTTTCTAATGAACTAAGATAGTCTATAAATAAATGTATATGGTTACAGGTCTATAAACAACATGTCTAAGGTTATATATCCTGCATGACTTTAATTGTTTGCTACTATGATAGCAAAAATAATGAAAATAGGGCCATTGAAAACTTTATCCTTATGTTTTAGTTCCACAGAACCAAGATATTTAATAGAAGTTCATTTGTTTATTTTGTTTCAAAGCCATAAAAATTCTTTCTCTTCCCTTCTTCTCCTTCCCCACCACACACCACTTATATGATATATGACACTCTACATATGTTAAACAAATAAGCCAATTCCATATTTATGGGTCTTTGTCTTACACTATCGATTTATCTCATCTCGTTCATAATTTGGACAGTTTCTCATCTCTCATGCATTGTTATCTACATAATGGAGTTTATTTTTTAAAAGCTCCAAATGTAATCTAGACCTAGGAAAAACCTGTTTTTGCCTCATAAGAAAATAAAAAACATTAGTTAAGATACTTATGAAGATTTTTCCAGATGACCAGTGTTTTTCACTAAAGAATGTTTTTTTTTGTATTTCCTATGGTAGAGAATTCCACATCCAAATGTTCCACTGTTGCTGTAAAGGATTCCCCAGCCCACAGGAATGATATTCAGTTAACGATAACCTAGTAATGTGCACACTGAGTCCCTCAGCCAAAAATTAATGTCTTGCATTTGGATGACAGAATGCACTATGTGACAGAGTGCACTTTCCAGCATTTTCATACTATTTGTCCAGAATGACCCCAAACTGCTTTTTAGGGTCTTTGATCTTCTAGCCTTCCTGATGTATCTCCCCAGGTTATCTATTGCTGTGCAACAAGTCACACCAAGCTTCAGGGGGTGAAGCAGCAACCATTTTATTGTGTTCACTGAATCTGTGGTCAGAAATTCAGAAAGGGCACACACTGGGGTGGATTCTCTGTTCTTTGATGGCTGAGACCTCAGCTGGGAAGGCTCAAACAGCTGAGGGTTACTGGAATGGCTGGGGGCTGGAATCATGTGCAGGGTCCATGCCAGACACCTGCGCTGGGATGACTGAGAGGCTGGGCTCAGCGAGGACCGTGGACTGCAGTGCCCACCAGTGGCCTCTCCATGTGGTTGAGGCTTCTCACAGCATGGTGGCTGAGTCCCCAAGGGGAGTACCCAAGAATGAAGGTTCCACATTCTGAATATCAGAGAATTGTTTTCTTTGAGGCACGTGGCATCGTGGGATCAGACATGGGTTTGAATTTCTGCTATCCCACTAAGTAGCTGAAAACAACTTGGGCATGTTTTCTCCTTTCTCCTCCGCTTCCTCCTTTGCCAATAACTTCTCTGAGCTACAGTTCTTCATCCGTTTAGGGAAAGTCTGGTAAAATGGAAGGTAAACTTTTCTTTCTGTGAGATTAATAATTAACTATTTGGCAATAGAATAGGTAATGTTTTAATTTTGCATAAGAGCCCAGAAGACTTCTGGGACAGAAGGGGCCGAGATTACTCACTACCCTTCGATTTCAATCTTTCTATGGTTTAAGTCAGAAAACCTATCAGAGTGTACCAGGCTTGCTTTTAGCAAGGTCTAGGGACAGAAATAGGTGATACACCCCTAAAATAAGATAATGATGACTGTAGAAAGAGAAGATCTCTGGGCTGATCACAACCACTGGTTGAGAAAGCAAAGAGGAGCATGATTTTGCTTTGGTGAGAACCACTTGAAAAGACTGCAAGGTTGAGCCTGGACTTCTTTGGCTTGGAGTCCCTGTGACTGAACTTTGCACAAGGAGAGAAGAGGGCAGATACCTTTTGCTCTTCCTTGACAGAGCTTGGGGATGTGAACCTTTGGGTGGTGACGGAAATACAACCAAGGCCCAAAACACGAACGGGTGCCCTCTAGTGGTAAAAGAGACACTCTTCCAGCTGCCTCTCTCATTTTTGAGGCAGCTCCAGGCATACTGGTTTACTCTCGAGCAATGTGTTTCTTGTGTCAGTTATGAGACTCTTCAGCCTTGAGATGGCTTTTTTGAGTTATAGTTTCAGAGGAATCCATATGTCTGGGCCTTTGACTCCTTTAGTTACTGGCTGTAAACCTTGAGCATATCAAATAAGGGAGCGTGGGGGTGGGTGAAAAGTGACAGACTTGGGTTAAAGTGCTGTGGGACCCTCAAACTTACACAAGAAACCACAGTTACCTATGTGAAACGAAACAAAAATACCACGATATCTGTTGTGTAAAAACTACATAATAAAAATAAATAATATATAAATTGCCCAGCAAAGTACTTGGCCTTTATTAGAAACTAAATTAATGTTAAATTTCCTTTCCATTTTCTCCCTTTCTCTTCTCTCTCTTTTTTCTTACAGGGACAAAGCATGGATTTTGGGGTCAAACACACTTGATTTTTGAATTCTGACTCCTTTATTAGCTTGTCGTGTTGTTGGGCCAGTCCCTTAATCTTTCTGAGACAGATTTGTAATTAGTAAAATGGTTCGAAAATGATTTCATTAGTTTAGAAAAATTAAAATAAAGTTATGAAAACTGAATAAAATGTTACTTCTGTCCCTTTTCTAAATGTTTCTCTTCTCTTCATTACACAGTTAACAAAAATCTATGGCCATTTTATAGTTTCAACTTTTAGGGGAATTTCAATGCGTTCCTTTCTACCTTTCCTGATTGGCACTAGCCTTGATAAGCATTTTTGTGGGACCGCCCATGTTTCCTTGACTGAATTTCCCTAAATCTCCCTGAGTGAACACCCAAAAGGCCATACTCACTTCCTTCCTTTATGCAGAAACAAGGTCACCTCCTGTGAATTTTGGAATGTGTCCATTTGAGGCCTACTTTGCCTTTATGGTCATCATTCAACTTCCACTTCAGAGGAACTAGATAGCCAGCCACATGGTTAAACTTGAGGGGTTTTTTTTCTTTTTTCTTTTTCCCCCACTTAAATGTCAAAGTGTTATTACCTTCAGGGACACAAAAACAATTAGGTATCCCACAGAAGTGCCCAAGTTCTCAGCATATGCCACAGTATTTATTGGGTGACCAGGAGTGAAGGCCTTCCTATGATCAAAGCACTTGGGCCCAAATTGTTGACCTGGTCCCAGCCCCCGCACTCAAGGGTTTTCTTGAGTTGAGAGAAACTTTACTTCAGAATCAGTGCCTCATAATGGTAGAAAATCCATGCAGACTTCTGAATTCTCTATCTGAAACCCTATGGGTAGTTTTAGAGCTTCTCTACTACTGGATCAGATTTGTTATATAGTATGTAATTGATATCAAGGGAATCTAATTCGTTGCCTTCATTCTAGCTCCCATCCAAACGTGACTCCCGTGAGGTAGTGCAAATTGCTGACTTATCCTAGCAGTTACTCTGTCCTTTATTTTGGTATTGACCCTAAAGAAGAGTCTTCTAAGTATTCAAATGAAAAGTTGTGGTGCATGAAAGGTGTTAGAATAATATTGGCATAACAGACACTGCCTTACACTGTGAATAGATAATTTCATTACCTGGGTTTATTATCCAGGCTTCTCATAATTACTGCACTCAAGCACAGGAAAGAAGAACAATTCACACACACACACACCCCACCTTAGCCAGAGAGCAAGTAGCAGGAAATCTGCTTACTTTCCCCAATCCTTTTCTGTGTCCCGCTGAAACAAGGGGCACACGCTTTGAGGTCAATTCCCTTTGCAAGTTGTTCTGGATCTCTCATGTGCTAGTAATAACGAGTAGCTGAAGTTCATTTAGGAACCCACAATGAGAACTAAGTCAATCTGCACTTTTTAACTCTCCACAAGGGAATGGGAATAATAATATCCAAATGATGTTGATTAACACATTGATATTCCCTGAAAGAGAAGTTCCAGGTGTTGCCACATGGGTCTTGTCTTTTGCTTGGATCTCAGGGAAATAGAAATACATTGGATGAGGGAATCAGGAACCAAAAAGGTACTGACAGAAAAGAGTGGTGAGCAAATCTCACAAGATTAAAGGAGATGGCGGTAAATGTAAAAATCTGTGCTGACGTTCAAGAACCCGATTTTGAGGGGAATGAATCCAGAAAACATGCCTTAACAATGACATATGTGAGCAAATCTTTTGTGTCAAAGGATGTAACGTGGCAATGTGGCAGTCATGTAGGAAATAAGTAAACAGAAAAGGCTGGTCCTGATTTACTCTGATTTGGTCATGTGATACCTGTGATATCATAAGCCTAGCAAAGCAGAGAGACAAGCAAGTTGAAGCAAGCTCAGAGAGAGTGACTAGGGTGGTGACAGGGCTTAAAATCATGTCATGAAAACAGTCAAGAAAGCTAGGGATGCTTGGATTGGAAAGATAGGACTCAGACATGTTGGTGTCTAGCCGAGAGGCTGTTAAAGCGAAAGTTTAATTGGATTTGTTCTGCTTGGCTCCATGTGGTTGACGATAAAAAATGAAGAGAGTATCCAGGTGATGGATGCTTGGTTTACTTTAAGAAAGGGTGTTTCATAACTAAAGATGTAATGAGTGATCTGAAGTAGTAAATTTTCTGTCATTTGGAGTATTTACTCATAAACTGAAGGATCAATTATACTAGGAACTTAGGCAGAGGAAGCATGGTTAGACTAATAACCTCTAAGCTTCTATTGAACCTGGAAATCCTGAATATGTGATTCTAACATTTCCATGTCTAATTGAGCGTGTATTACTTGTGAAACATTTGAATCATCATGATGAAAAAGGCCCAAACCTAAGTTTTGGCACATGAGATTTAAACAGCGATCCAGGTAATTTAGCCCAAGATTGTTGGTAATTCTGAATGTGTAATGGGATTGTGTGTTATTGTAGTGGCTTTGAATTCCAGTTCTGGCCCATCTACTACTGAGCTGTCAGAAGCACGCTGGAACCAGCTCACACCAGCTTATGAGAGTGAACGGTGCACATTTCTTCCCAACTTTGCATTCAGATACTTCATATTGGCAGCTTGAAATTGGCTGTACTGGGAGTACTTACACCACGGAAAGTGGAAAATACTACAAATTAGGGCTTTTTGTACTCTCTGGAAAGCTGATTTTTAAACATTTATCAGTAGAACCATTAAAAATATATTTTTACATGAACTGTGGTATATAAAATAGACAAAGGAAGAATAAGCTAGGAAAATGGGGCCCTAAGCCATACCCACTTAGCTTCCCCGCTTGCCAGTGTATGCCCTTCCCCCCATAAAAGTCTCTAAGGCCCCTCTGTGTCACTATAACTCCATGAGATTTAAAAACCTCTGGAAAAATAATCCTTTCTGCTCACACTATGACTGCATTCTTCTAACTGTTATTTTCCTTCCCTAGATCTAGGAGTACAAACATAAAACAGCACGGTAGCAGTTTCTCTCGGTTTGATGAGATTGGTTTTAAAATGCAGTGCCAAAGGGATCACTTTGAAAACATTGAGAATATGATTTCTACATGAGTTTCTTCACTTTGTAAATGTTCTTAATATAATGGCAAGTCTTCTCTCGTGATGCAGGGCCAGCCCTATGTGTGGTCATAAGTTAAAATGCTGTAAAGAACAAACCTTTCCATTAGCATATTACTTTTTTCTTTGTTAGACTAGAGATGTGATACCCTGAGGGATTAAGATTTAGTGAGATGTTGTTATGTGTGGAGGGTAGGAGCTCTGGAAAGGCAGGTTTACATGATCAACAGGCATTTGGGTGGGCTCCTAAAAAAAGGTGAGAGGGCATTAAAACGATAGCTCCCCAAGGGCAAACTTTGTCCACTTGCTTTTTTTTTTTTTGGTACTGCATGGCTTGTTTCCTGCAGTGCCTGAAAAGGGCTCTAGGAGGATCACATAGGCTGTCAGGCAGCTAGAACACGATGCAGGCATCTTTCGTGATATGCTTGAGGTGACTCTGATGTTTCTAGCATGTCCATAAGTCGGAGAATAGGAGCAAGAGCAGCAAGATCTGCTGTAAAACTTATCAAGTCAAATTAACTTTATCACCAATTGAGGAATTCCTTTCCTTCTCAAAAGAAGTGATATCATAAGCATGTATTTTGGGTCGAATGTTTCATCTGAATTTCTCTTATTCTCTGAACTCTGATTTCTTTAATCTCATCCTTCTCATTTCCCCCAGAACTACAATGGGTTCATTTTCCTTTCAAGGTCTTCAAATTCTATTGCCTCTTTCCTTGACTTTGTTCCCTGATTCCTCTTACATCAGGATCTCATCTTCAGAGGGAGGAGCGGAGTCATGGCTGGCCAGATTGTAGCCCTTATCTTTGCCCAGACTCCTTTCTGTTCTCTTCTCTTGCCAAGCTTTCCTCTTCACTCTGCCCTGAGCTGGCCTTGGACTCAGAGCCTTCTCTGCCACATGCTCCTCATGTGAAAACCTGCCTCTGAATCTGCACTGCCACGAACTCTCTTTCTTCTGTCTAAATCCTTTCCTTGTCTCCCTAGTCATCAGCCTGCTATATTGTCTTCTGCCAGCTGGAATTAAATCTCTATTTATTGCCTTACATTTGTGTCTTTCATTTAAATTATCTAAAAGAAAAACTTTTACACTTGCACCAAAGCTCTGTCACTTTCAGATGAAGTATAATGCCACTTTAAGTCACTTCATAGTTAAGTAGTATTAAATATTTTGGTTTCTTCTCAAATGCAGATAAGAACAATTAAGAAAGTCCCAATAATTAACGAAAATCAATTTAGACTTATGGAAAGTAAATATTATTCTCTTCTTGGAACACAGATCAGAAGTAGGGACTGACTGACTATATTACTCCAACCACAGCGACAACCAAGTCAAGCTATGTTACTTTACCATGCAATGTAATTTCCAATGAATTTAGGAAGAGAGATAATTTTTTATCAAACCAAAACTGTGTTCTTTAGGTTTAACTTTTCAAATCTAATAATCTGACACCTAGTGTTCGTTTTGAGTACTGCTAAATATTTCACATACAAAGTATATTAAGAGTCTCTATTTTTAAAATTCCATTTAGTTTCCTTATATACCCTGTGAGATTTATTCAGATTATGATATAGTCTCAGGATAGATATAACTTACTTTTTGATATTCAAATTGCACAACAAGACTTGAAGTCAGGAAGCTGGGTTCTAGTTGTGGAGCTTACTAGCTCTCATGACCATGTCTAAATTATTTTCTTTATCGTGTCTGTTTGAGTGCCCTCATTGATAAAATGAGAGTGATGGAATACCTTATTTGTCTCTAGTCCTTTCAAAATCTAGTACCTTTGAGATATCTTTTCAAAGCAATGGATATGTATGTCAGCTCTATTTTGAAGCTTGGAATATGTTCACTGAACAAACTAGCAAATAAAACAGTTGTTAATTGGAGGAGTATGGTTATTCTTTTGCTAAAAGAAACCCCAAAGCTGATGTTATAAGTTATTATAAAAAACCAAAATAGGATTTATTTTAATTTTTATTTATATTTTGCTTTACCCAGCCCTCCAACCCCTCCCCGCTGGCAATCACCAGTTTGTTCTCTGTATCTGTGAGTCTGTTTTCATTTAGTTTGTTCACTTCTTTTGTTTCCTAGATTCTACATATAAGAGAAATCATGTGGTATTTATCTTTTTCTTTCTGACTTATTTCACTCAGCATAATAACCTCTAGGTCTATCCATGTCATTGCAAATGGTAAGATTTCATTTTTTTAATGGCTGAGTAATATTCCATTGTATATATGAACCATAATTTCTTTATCCAGTAGTCTGCTGATGGGTACTTAGGTTGCTTCTATATCTTGGCTATTGTGAATAGTGCTGCTGTGAACATAGCGGTGCATAGATCCTTACAAATTAGTGTTTTGTGGGTTTTGTTTTGTTTTGTTTTGTTTTTTGGCTAAATACCCAGCAGTGCAATTTTTGGGTCAAAAGGTTGTTATATTTTAAATTTTTGGGGAACCTCCAAACTGTTTACCATTGTGGCTGTATTAATTTGCAATCCCACCAACAGTGTACAAAGGTTCCCTTTTCTCCATATCCTTGCTTTTTTGATTTTTTGATTTTTGATTTATTGATGATAGGCAATCGGACAGGTGTGAGGTGATATCGCGTTGTGGTTTTAATTTGCATTTCTCTGATGATTAGTGACCTTGAGAATCTTATCATATGTCTATTGGCCATCTGTATATCTTCTTTGGAGAAATGTCTATTCAGGGCCTCTGTCCATTTTTTAATTGGATTGTTTGTGTTTTTATCATTGAGTTGTATGAGTCCTTTATAAATTTTGGATATTAACCCCTTATCAGAAGTATGACAGGCAAGTATCTTCTCTCATTCAGTAGGTTATCTTTTTGTTTTGTTGATGGTTTCCTTTGTTGTGCAAAGCTTTTTAGTTTGATGTGGTTCCATTTGTTTATTTTTTTCTTTTATTTCCCTTGTTCTAGGAGATACAGCAGAAAAAAATTACTAATAGCAATATCAGAGCATTTATTGCTTATGATATCTTCTAGAAGTTTCATGGTTTCGGGTCTTACATTTAAATGTTTGATTTATTTTGAGTTGATTCTTGAGTATGGTGTAAGAAGGTGATCCAGTTTCATTTTTTTGCATGTATCTGTCCATTTTTCCCCACACCATTTGTTGAAGAGACTGTCTTTACCCCATTGTATATTCTTGATTCTTTTGTCACAGATTAAATGACCATATAGGCATGAATTTATTTCTGGACTCTCTATTCTGTCCCATTGATCTGTGTGTCTGTTTTATGCTTTTTTGATTACTGTAGTCTTCTAATATAGTTTGATATCAGGTAGTGTGTTACCTCCAACTTTGTTCTTCTTTCTCAAAATTGCTGTGGTTATTCAGGATCTTTAATGGTTCCATATAGATTTTTGGATAATTTGTTCCAGTTCTCTGAAAAATACCATTGGTATTTTGATAGGGATTGCATTGAATCAATAGATTGCTTTGGGTAGTATGGCCATAGAATATAATTTTAATGACTTTTAACTGTCTAATAGAACTTTTGTGCTGATGGAAATGTTTCTCTATCTGTACTGTTCAATATTTGGCACTTGAAATATAGCTAGTGAGACTGAGGAACTAAATTTCTATTTTGTTAATATAATATTAATTTAACATTAAATAGCCACATGTGGCTGATGGCTACTGACTTGGACAATACAGATTTACAGAGTATGGAAATACGATAGTTTACTGAAGAATTTGGAGTGGTATTCATCAGTATAGTTAATTTGCTTTCCATGGTGATTGGCTCTGCATTGCTCTTATTATTCCACATTTACCAGTTCCATTTCTTTTTTCTTTTTTTTCCTTTTTTTTTTTTTTTTTTTGTGCTGGAATTTACCATACAAGTGCTTTAGGATTTATTCCATTACTGTGTTTTCTCTCATGGTTTCTGCTATGTAGGTCTGGTTTAATTAAATTTAGGTAAAGCAAAAAAATTTTTTTCTGGTTTACAAACAAGGATTAAAATATGCAAAAACATTGAGATGCTTTGTGATCCTTAGTAAGAGTAAATTTTAAAGCCTATCCCTTACAATT
The DNA here is from genome assembly GCF_000325575.1 of Pteropus alecto. NCBI lineage: Eukaryota > Metazoa > Chordata > Mammalia > Chiroptera > Pteropodidae > Pteropus > Pteropus alecto. The sequence continues at coordinate 19,246,676 of NW_006434839.1, forward strand.
ATTTTTCTAAGCTAATTTTCTGCATTTGAGAGTTTGGTTAAAAAAAAAAGCTAGGAGTCTCATGAAATACTGAAATATATTTACTTTGTATTTGTTATGTTGTCTAAAAAGAAATAAATATGTAGACAATTTCTTTTAATTTTATTTAATTTTTAGCTTTCTTAGAATCTAAGGTTTCTTAAACTCTACCCTGAAAACACTAAATGATTTAAAAATATTCATTCCAAATTATTTATCATTAAGCATACTTTCTTTGGTGCTCTTGCAGTTAAAATTAAACCCACTGAATTAACTCTTTTATTAGCACATAATCTGTCTTGAGTATTGTTGGAATCACAGAAGACATTTTTGTTTAACCCCTATTGTCAGATAAACAACTCCTTCAACAACAACTGCACGTGCACGCACATACACACACGGACGTTACACATTCACACACACATACACAGATACAAACACACACACGCAGACATTACGCATTCACACACACTCACACACACATCTTTTTAAGATTTAAGGTGACTGGAAGCAATTTTTTATTTTGTTGTTGAAAGGGCCTCTCTTAGCAAGGAACATATGCATGAGAGAATCTGACCCAAAATAAGTGGAAAAATGCTATATTACTTATAAAGTTTAGTTTTAATACCTATAATTAATTTGACCTTTTCCACATCTAAGCCTGCCCTGCCCGCAATTTCCACCTTGTTATAAAATTACTATGCAAAAAACTCTTGCAACTCCCATATTTGCACTTTATAATGTATATTTTCAGGATGTGTGATTAGACAGAAGTTTCTATCTGGAAAAAAGGAGTTTCACATATCTACCTTTAACCTACCACATGAAGCATGATATGAATTATCTCTGCTCTGACCATAGGAAGGAACCACAGTTTGAAATCATTTTATTAGAATGAATGCCATGATTCTATAGTCACCAGAGTGAAAAACAAACATTACTCTGCAGATGGAAATGAAAACTCCTTAGTAGTGAGTAGTCCCAGGCAGAATACTGTTGCAACTGTGTATTATATTGATTTGTTCCATGCATCTATCCAGACACTTATCTTGATTATAAAATTTAATATTCGTAATGTGATTTTCTTCTACAATCCTGCTTCAGTTATTAAATGCAACTGAACTAGTTTTATATGACAAATATCCAGGAGATGGCAGTATATGCACTAAAATGCACAGAACATTGTCTTAAACCCTAACTGCAGTTATTATTTTTTTAATAATCTGCATTTTGGAAACTTTAATAAAGTTTCACACAATGACATGGAAAGTCAAATTTAAGCTACTTTGTTTTTCATTTGTTGCCTTAGAGAACCAATATAAATAAAACATATATTTGCTCCTTTGTTACATTTTTCTTTAAAAAAATGGCACAATAAAATAAGAAAATTTTAACTTAAAATAGCCACAAACACTGTAATTATAAAGACAATAAACAAATTTCTGTCAGTTTTCTTGATGTTTTAGCAAGGAGCAGACTCAGAGGTGTGACTGGCAGCCAAAATGCCCTCCTTTAAAAGTGACCAGCGGCATACCAGATGATGCTTTGGTCTAGAAAGTTTCCTCTCTCTATTGAAGACACAACCTATGAGTAACTGTAAGCATTGTTATTAATGTTAAATACTGCAAAGTACTGCCAATCTGATTTGTCGAAGGGGAAGTTTTGGGGAGAAAAGAGAGAGAAAAGAATGTTCTCCCCTAAGGGACAGGGATTTCCAAGGAAACCTCTGTCTTGATGGTGGTTCTTATCTACCGCAAAAGACCTGGGCAAGATACAGAACCTATCCTGGTTCACTAGGAAGCAGAGAGGAAAAATTATTGTTTCTAGGCATCAGTGCATTCAGAGCATCTGTTGTATTTGTCAGAAATAAGCAAACGTGAGACTGCCCTGGGGTGATGAGGCTGCTCGGGTCAGAGAAAGGTCAAGGAGAAATCTTTCCTCGTCAAAGGATCAGGAAGGTACCAGGTGAGGGCACTGACTCTGATCGAAGTCCAGGAGTGTGTGGCCTGTTGTAGAAGAGCATGTAGTAAAAAATCAGGGAAAGTGAGAGGAAGTAAATCAAATATAAGTCTTCGCACACACCATTCATTCAACTCTGAAGGCTCTTTTGCCCCTCCACTTTTCACCAGGCCATTACCTTCTCAGTCTTCATGTCTCAGCCTCATAGTAAATATTTCTTCAATCGATGAGCAAATGGGTGATCACACAAAGAAAATTATTAGAATATTGCAAATTCGACGGTGTGAAGGAACTGTAGAGGCAGAGAGTATAGCCGTGGAAGAGACAGCAAGAGAGAATTTGTCCATGGGAAGGGTAGCAAGTTCTTGCCACCCCCAGAAAAGCCGTGGAGTCTCTGGTCCACTGTGTGGAGGCATGGAGGTCATCATAAGAGTTTAAGAAGGCATCAAGACAATTCCACTTCTGGACGTTTATCTAAAATAATTGAAAGCGGGGTTTTGAAGACATATTTGTACACTAATATTCATAGCAGCATTATTTTTTCAAAGGCATCATATATTTATTACTGAACCAACCTAATGCAGAAACATATTAACAAAAAGAAAAATCATTTTTCCAATAATTTCCCAATAAAACACACTCAACTGTCTAGATAGTAGTGATTTTTTTTTGATGATATGGTAAGATGCAAGCAACCTGGATACAGAATAAATACGTATGCCATCTCAGGTGCAATTTTCTTATAGATCTAGCTTGGTTCTTCTCCAACGTCTCTTCTGGAAGTTATACCTGATTTTATTACCAGGTTTCATTGGAATCCATTGCAGAATGGGCCAATTCTGTCTTGGCTAGGAACCTCTGAATTCTGCAAGTTTTGCGGGAAGACATGGTGAAGAAGAGTCAATTGCATGCAACACGAGGGCAGAAAGAGTCAGAGTAGCACTATTGTGATAGTCTAAGGGTGGAAATAATCCAAATTCCATTAACATATGAATGGATAAACCGTATGTGGTACATACACACAATAGAATATTATTCAGCCTTAAAAATGGAAGGAAATTATACTACCTAAAATAAGCCAGTCAGAAAAAGACAAATACTTTATGATTTTACTTATATAAAGTATCTAGAGTAGTCAAACTCATAAAAACAGAAAATAGAATGGTGGTTGCCAACAGCAGGGGCAGGGGGAAATGATGAGTTCTTCAATGGGTATAGAGTTTCAGTTTTACAAGATCAAAAGGTTTTGGAGATTGTTTGCACAACAATGTTAATATACATAACACTACTAAACTGTACACATAAAATGGTGAAGAAGGTATTTTTTATATTATGTGTATTCATCACAGTTAAAAAATGTTAAAAAGGAAAAAAGAAGAAGAAGAGCTCAGAGTAGATCATGCAGGGTCAAATGCTTCAGCCAGCAACTGCATTTCTTTTACTTGTGGCTAGGATCTCCGTATATAGTTTAACCTTGCTTTGATTTTCAGGATTTAAGCATTTTGAGTTCAACATTCATGTTACCTATGCTCTAGTTGGGACATGACCTTATAATATTGCCTTATTGAATTCCAGTTTTGTTAACTGGGTTCTTACATTCCTTAAAAGGCATTGACCTGATGTCCTGATGTTTCTAAAGCTGGAGCCCTGCCTTGCTCTTGTAGTCCCTTCTCTTCTCAAACTCCATTCTTATTTATGAGTAGACCCTAACCCCGAGACCCTGACTTCTTTCTAATTAACTTTCTTAAAGATAACTTCTCCCTATATATATTTCCCCAGGTGATTAAACTAGGGTGACCAATTGTCCTGGTTGTCCAGGAATGTCCTGGTTTTAGTACCAAAATTTCCATATCCTGGTAAACTCTTCAATCCTGAGCAAACTGAGACAGTTGGTCACCCTACTTGTAACTGTCCTCTGTCTATCACTGTGTTCTTTAGTGTTGGACCCTCCAATGCCTGACCAATGGCCCTTGGTGGAGATGGGGGTGAGCCTGGCCAAGGCACTAACCACATAGTCTGAAATTAGGAGCAGTGCCTGGAGCCATAACTAAACCAACTTGATATTGGAGGACACAGAGGATGAGGAAAAGCTAAACATTTGGAAGGCTTTGAAGTTCAAAACTGGGAAGCCAAGAAGAGGAAACTTGATACTAAGAAGTAATGTTTAAGAACCGTGCTGGATACAGAAGCTGTGGTACATATATATAATGGAATATTACTCAGCCATAAGAAGAGATGAAATACTGCCATTTGCGACAACTTGGATAGACCTCAAGATAATCATGCTAAGTGAAATAAGCTAGACAGAAAAAGTTGAAAACCACATGATATCACTTATATGCAATATATATACTAAGCAATAAATGAACAGGACAAACAGAGACCCATGGACGTGGACAATAGGCTCATAGTTACCAGAGCGTAGCGGAGAGGAGGGAGGAGGAAGATAGATAGGGTAAAAGGGGTCAAATATTTGATGACATTAAAGAATTAAAAATAAATACATTAAAAAAAAAAGAATTATGCTGAGAAGGTTTCCGGTCAAGATGGGGGAGGAGGTGAATGTTGTGCTTGACTCCTCTCATGGCTATATCAAAATTTCAACTAAATTATAGAATAGCCATCATTTAGAGCTGCCTGAAGTCTAGTTGAACAGAAGTCCTATATCTAAGCATATACACAAGAAGCCACTTCCAGACTTGAAGGAGGGGCAGAGACACAGAAGGGCCTGGTACCATACTCAGCCATAAGAAGAGATGAAATACTGCCATTTGCGACAACTTGGATAGACCTCAAGATAATCATGCTAAGTGAAATAAGCTAGACAGAAAAAGTTGAAAACCACATGATATCACTTATATGCAATATATATACTAAGCAATAAATGAACAGGACAAACAGAGACCCATGGACGTGGACAATAGGCTCATAGTTACCAGAGCGTAGCGGAGAGGAGGGAGGAGGAAGATAGATAGGGTAAAAGGGGTCAAATATTTGATGACATTAAAGAATTAAAAATAAATACATTAAAAAAAAAAGAATTATGCTGAGAAGGTTTCCGGTCAAGATGGGGGAGGAGGTGAATGTTGTGCTTGACTCCTCTCATGGCTATATCAAAATTTCAACTAAATTATAGAATAGCCATCATTTAGAGCTGCCTGAAGTCTAGTTGAACAGAAGTCCTATATCTAAGCATATACACAAGAAGCCACTTCCAGACTTGAAGGAGGGGCAGAGACACAGAAGGGCCTGGTACCACACCCACAATTGAGAGTTAAAAATCAGGAAGGATATCTAGGCTAAAGAAGAGCAAGGAGCCCCAGCACCACACCAGGCTCCCCAGCCCAGAGTTCTAGTACCAGGAAGAAGAGTTCCCATAACTTCCAGCTGGGAAAAACAGCTGAGTGACATGAGGGCTGCTGGAGTCTCAGGCATTCCTCTTAAAGCCCATGCATGGACTAATTTACTAATGGACTCATTTGCTCTGAGCTCCAGTGTTGGGCAGCAGCTCAAAAGGTATCAGGGACATATGGAAAAGAACTGAATTGTCTGGCTTCGGTGTGAGGGCAGGAGGAACAGCTTTATCCCAGACAGAAGTGCTGGTAAAAGCCATTGTTTCTTTCGTTGAGTTCTTCTCTCACACAGCCTCTGAGCACAGGTGGACACCATATCTGAATCTCTATCAACTTGGCTAACACTGGTCGCCCTGTCCTGTGAGTCCCTGAGACCCCACCTCACCCAATTTGGGTAAGTGGGCTTACCCAAGCAACTTCCAGTGGCTTTTCCATACAAATGGCCTGTCTTGCTAAGCAGCTCCAAGACTAGCACTGGGGGCTTAGGTGAACAGAGAGACTGCACCTCTGATGCCTACTATATAAGGCTACTCTACTGAGACCAGGAGAGATAGCAACCCTACCTAATACATAGAAACAAACACAGGGAGGCAGTCAAATTGAGAAGACAAAAAACATGTCCCAAATGATAAAACAGAACAAACCTCCAGAAAAAGAACTAAATAAAATGTAGATAAGCAATCTATGAGAGACAAAGTTCAAATTACTGATTATAAAGATGTTCCGTGATCTCAGTGAGAACTTCAGCAAAGATGTAGAAAATATAAAAGGTGAACCCAAAGAGGCCCACACCAAGACATATCATAATTAAAATACCAAAGGTTAAAAACAAAGAGAGAATCTTAAAAACTGCAAAAGAAAAGCAATTAGTTACCTACAAGGGAGTTCCCATAAGACTGTTAGCTGATTTCTCAACAGAAATTTTACAGGCCAGAAGGGACTGACACAAAATATTCAAAGGATGAAAAGCAAGGACCTACAACCAAGATTACTCTGTCCAGCAAAGCTATCATTTAGAATTGACGGACAAAGAGCTTCCCAGATATGAAAAAGCTAGAGGAGTTCATCTGCACAATCCAGTATTAAAAGAAATTTTAGAGAGATTTCTTGAAGATGTAGTGGGGCGGGGGGAGGAGGAGGAAGAGGAGGAGGAGAAGAGAAGAAAATAAATAATAAAATGGCAATAACTACATATCTATTAACAAGTACTTCAAATGAAAAAGAATTAAATGCTCCAATCAAAAGACATAGGGTGCCCAAATGGGTAAGGAAACAAGACCCCCTACATATGCTTCCTACAAGAGATTCACTTTAGATTGAAAGATATACACAGACTCGGAGTAAAGGGATGGGAAAAGATATTTCATAAAACTTGAAATGAAAAAAAAAAAAAGCTAGGGTAGCAATACTTATGTCAGACAAAATAGACTTTAAAACAAAGGCTATAACAAGAGATAAGGAAGGACCCAGTGATCCCACTTCTGGGTATTTATCCAAAGAAACCCCAAATACTACTTTGAAGGGAAATGTGTATCCATATGTTCATTGCAGCATTATTTGCAATAGCCAAGACATGGAAGCAACCTAAGTGCCCATAAATGGATGAAAGGATAAAAAAAAAAGGTGGTGCATGCATACAATAGAATATTAGCCATAAAAAATTGAAATCTTACCATTTGCAAAACATAGATAGACCTAGAGGGTATTGTGCTAAGTGAAATATGTCAGCCAGAGAAAGGTAAATACCGTATAATTTCACTTATATCTGGAATCTAAAGAACAAAATATACAAACAAACAAAAGAGAAACAGACTCACAGATTCAGAGAAGAAACAGATGGTTGCCAGATGAGAGGAGTATCAGGGGGTTAGATAAAAAAGATGAAGGAACTAAGTACAAATTAGTACTTACAATGTAGTCATGGGGATTTAAAGTATAGCATAAAGAATATAGTCAGAAGTATTGTAATAACTATGCATGGTGTCAGATGGATACTAGATTTATCAGTGTGATCACTTCATAAGTTATATAAATGTCTAATCGCTATGTTGTACATCTGAAACTAATATAATATTGTATACCAACTATAATCAAAAAATAAAAAAATATATTAAAATGGAAAAAATTGTGCTGAGATTTTTTACAAATTAACCCATTTAATCCTTACAACTTTATAAATTATACACTATGACTAGCACCATTTTATAGATGATGAAATGGAGACTTACAGAGATTGGATAATTGGTTCTGCTGGACTCTGAATCCAGGCCATCTGATTTTAACCAGTTGCCCAGGGAGCTTTAAAATAGACTGATAAGCTAGTTTCACACCTAAAAATCTTCATTCAATGGTCTGGGGTGATTTTAATGTGCATCTAGGGTTTGTTTTTCTATTTATTTATTAATTTTCAATTACTGTTGACATTAAATATTATATTAGTTTCAGGTGTACAGAACAGTGGTTAAACATTTATATAATTTACAAAATGGTACTCCCATAGGTCTTGCACCCACCTGACACCATATATAGTTATTACAATATTACTGACTATATTCCCTAAACTATACTTTACATTTCCATGACTATTTTGTAACTTCCGATTTGTACTTCTTAATCCCTTCACCTTTTCCATCCAACTCCCAACCCCTCTCCCATCTGGTAACCATCTGTACTCGGTTTCTATGTTCGTTTCTGTTTTGCTCGTTTGTTTTGTTTTCTAGATTCCACATATAAGTAATATCATACAAGATTTGTCTTTCTCTCACTGACTTATTTCACTTAGTATAATACCTTCTAGGTTCATCTGTGTTATTAAAAATGGTAAGATTTCATTCTTTTCTACGACCAAGTAACATTTCATTGTATGTATGTACTACCTTTAATCCATGTACATTTAAAGTAAATATTGATAGATATATAGTCATTGTCATTTTAATAACTGTTTTCTGATTGTTTTTGTAGTTTCTATTTCTTTTTTATTCTTTTGCTCTTTTCTCTTGTATGTTGATGACTTTCTAAAGTATTATGTTTGGATTCCTTTCTCTTTAGTTTTTATATATCTCCTGTAGATTTTTAGTTTGTGGTTATCATGTACTTCATATATACCAAACTATGTTTATAGCAGTATATTCTAAGTTGATACTTGCTTAAGTTTGAAAACATTCTAGAATCACTATCATTTTTACTCATCCCTTCCACATTTATATGTTTCTCATTTTTTACTTCTTCCATGTGTGTGTTTTTGTGTTTACCCCTTAGTTTACTGTTGTAATTACACATGATCTTACTTTTGCCTTTTAACCTTTGTAGTAGCTTTAGTGTCAGTTGATCTACTGCTTTTATTATGTATTTACCTTTGTCAGTGAGAATATTTTTTTCTTTGCAGTATTTTCTTATTCATATTTTTGTTTTTCTTTTTCTTAAAAAAGTCCCTTTAACATTTCTTGTGATACTGGTTTGGCAGTGATGAACTCCTTCAACTTTTTCTTGTCTGGAAAGCTCTTTATCTCTCCTTTGATTCTAAATGATAGCTTTGCTGGGTAGAGTAATCTTGGTTGCAGGTCCTTGGTTTCCATCACTTTAAATATTTTGTGGCAATCCTTCCTGTCCTGCAAAGTTTCTGTTGATAAATCTTATGAGAGCTCTCTTGTAGGTAACTAGTCTTTCTCCTGTTGCTTTTAGGATTCTCTCTTTGTCTGTAAACTTTGACATTTTAATTATGATATGTCTTGGTGTGGGCCTCTTTGAGTTCTTCTTATTTGGGACTGTGCTTCTTGGGCTCCTATGTCTATTTTATTCACCACGTTAGGAAATTTTTGTCATTATTTCTTTAAATAGGTTTTTAATTCTTCACTCTCTCTTCTCTCCTTCTGGTACCCCTATTATGCAAATGTTGTTACTTTTCATGTTGTCCCAGAGGTCCCTTAAATTACCTTCATTTTTTAAAAAAGTTCTTGGTTTATTAATTTTTGCATGAAAAATCTGTAGCATCATCACAGATAAAGTCACTGAAAATTCTTTACTTCTATTGTCCAGTCTCTAGCTCACTTTTTGCTATCACCAACATTGGTCTTTGCAGTCCCCCTGACTTTCTTCATTCTGTTTTTGCTTTCTCTCTGCTGTTTTCTGAGGTCGTTTTTTCATACGGGCCATGTCTCATAAGTCTATATTTGAGTTCATTTTTCTTTGCATAAACCAAGGAATCACAAGTCATGCCAAAGCCACTTTTCTTGCCACCACCAAAATGAATTCTGAATCCATATACAAAGAGGACATCTGGTGTGGCCTTGTACATTTTGGCTAGTTTTCACCAAATTTCTGTCTTAGGTACTACAGCCTTCCCAGGGTGTAGGATGTTGATGACCATTTTTTTTTTCTTCTGCTAAACTAGTCTGTTGATCATGAGCTTCCTGGTCTGAACAGTTATTGTATTGTTTATGTTGATAGCCAATCCTCAAACAGCCAGGGTAGAAAAGCTAACCTCAATTTTAAAATTCTTTTTTTTTTTTTTTTTTTGCTGTTTGATTAGGTGTTTTTCTCTACTTTGTCTTCCAAATTGCTGATTCAATCCTGTGTTTCATTTAATCTGTTATTGATGTCATCTAATGTATTCTTCATTGCAGTTATTGTATTCTTTATTTCTGACTGTTTATTATTAAATGTTTTCTCTCTTTTTTTATGTTTTTTTTTATCTGTTTGTTAAATTTCTCA
>NW_006434839.1:19256747-19307650 GCF_000325575.1 Pteropus alecto
AAAGTTCATTGAGCATTCTTGTAACCAATGTTTTGAATTTTATATCCAGTAGATTGCTTGCTTCCATTTTATTTAGTTCTTTTTCTGGAGTTTTGCCCTGTTCTTTCATTTGGGACATGTTTCTTTGTCTCCCATTTTGTGTTTGTTTCTATGTATTATATAGTTCTTCTATATCTCCCATTCTTGGCAGAGTGGCTTTATGTAATAGATATCCTATGGGGCCTAGTGACACACTCTCCCTTTTCACTTGAGTCAGGTGCTCCAGTTGTGTCCCTTGTGTTGGTTGTGTGTGCTTGTCTGTTGTAGCTGAGTCTTGATTGCTGTTGGCACATCAGTGGGTGGAATTGACCCTCAGACTTACTGGCCATGAGGACTGGCTGTGACTACAGAGGGCAAGCTGTTGTGTAGGGGCTGACTCCACAGAGCAGGATTTGCTTTACCAGAATTCTGGTGCCTGCTGAGTCCACCCTTTGGATGTGTTATTTGTAGAGCTAAGAGGATGGTGCTCTGGTGTGGTCTGAACCTGGCCATGAGGTGTATTGGTTGGAGTCTCTTGGGAGGGACTCTGGTTCAGGACAAGGTCAGCCACTACCTGTGTTTGGCTTGATGCCACCCGGTAGCAGGTACAAAGTGGTTTGTGGTTGGTAGCAGCCTATGCTGGGCTTAGAGGCACCTGGGAGTGGTTCTAATGTGAAACAAGACTGGCTGCCATGGGGCTGTTTAGCAAGAGGTACAGGGCATGCGAAGGCCAGCTGCTGTTTGTTTGGGGTTTGTGGACCTTTTAGAGATTTTAGTAAAGTCCACAGTGTGGGCTCAGGCTGGCCGCTTGTGTGTAGATTAGCCTCCGGAAGAGGTTCAGGCTGAGTACATGATTTGAGTGGGTTGTAGTCTCAAGGAGTCACTGAAGTCGGATGAGAGTGGTGTTAGTCAGATTAATGGAGACTTAAACTTGGCAACTGCCTGCACCTGCAGGCTGTGTGGGGAGAGATTGAACAAAGGAGCAATGGCACCTGCCGGCACTTTGGTCCTGGAAAGAGATGTTCCTCCAGCCCTTGTCCTGAAGTCAGAAAATTCAGTTTATTCTTATATATCCCTGGCACCTTTTAAGCTGCTTTCTGTTCTCTAGTGCTTAAGGTGAGTGTCTGTGAGCAAATGAGGACACCTGGGTCTACAGCAGCCCTCTGTCTCGCCTAGACTGAGACCTGCTGATTTTCACAGCCAGATGTTCTGGGGACTCCTCTTCTTGGCACTGATGCACTGGGCTGGGGAACCCAGTGGGTCTGGATCCCTTACTTCAGGTCGGAACTCTACTGCCCAGATATCTCTCCCAATTCTTACCTACCACGTGTATATGTGGGCCCAGCCCTTTCTATGTCTGACCCTCCTACCAGGCTCAATGTGGCTTCTTCTATATATCTTTCACTATAGGAGTTCTGTTCAGCTAGTCTTTAGGTGATTCTCAAGGGTAATTGTTCTATAATTTAGTTGTAATTTTGATGTGGTCATTGGAGGAGGCAAACACAGCATTTCCCTACTCCACCATCTTGACTAGAAGTCCCACTCAGGGTTTAGAAAAACTCTATTAAACCCAGTTTTCTAATAGCTACTTGATTCCACCTTCCATAAAGTCGCAGGTTCAGAAGATGGGCAGAGCTGGGGAATTTGAACTAAGAGCAAGGATGGAGCAATGAGCAAAGGTACTTAGGTTATCGCCATGAACACAGCTGCATGCTGTTGCTTTCTTCTATTGGCTACTGACAATAGGTGGATCAGATAGATTTAAGCATGAGTGGTCAGGACAAATGCCACTGGCTTGTTTATGGTCTCTTGACATCTTCTCATGTCCTACTTGAATATGAGACTGTGCCCAAGTCTGTACCCTCCCTTCACAACTGGGCTGGATCAAATTCAGATCTTGGTCTTTTCCAGAATTACTGCCTTAAAAGAGTTATCCTGACTAGGATAACTCTTAGAAAAAACAACTCTTCTTTCTTTTCCAACTCCATGCTTTTTGCCCTATGAAAAGAGGCAGAACCAGGTCTGAGATTTTGAGATATTACTTGGGATAGTAAGAGTTTATCATTTCCTTGGGAAAAAGGTATTAAGTATACATGTCTAAATGTATCATTTATAAGTTCGAATACCATTATCAGGTAGCTAATTCCTTTTGTTATTTTCCTAAAGAACCTCAACCAGATACTATGGAAGCAAAAACATCCACACTTTGGGTGTACCACTCAACCATCCATTAGTACTGATGCTTAGGCAAGAAATAATTGAGTTCACAAGGCCCCCAACACCACAAACACTAGGCATACAGCTTTGGGTGTGAGCACTTTCTGGAAACCAAATTTTATGCAATGCCCCAGAACATCATCTATAAACACGAAAGCCAGGTCTCACAAAGGCTTAACATCAGATAAGTTAACTAAGAGTCCAATTTCTGCTGGTGGATGCAGAAGTTTCCAGAAACTTTTTTCTCCCTTCAGGTTCAATTTTAAAAGAATATGCAGAAATTTTTAGATTTCCAGTAACTTTCTGTTTCCTAAATAGAGTTCAAGTTAATTATCCTGCGGTATTGATAGAAACACAGGGATAGATTCACCCTGTCTTTCTTCATGTTCCTTGGCCAAGAGAGGGTTTTTGAAACAGACTGCTGGGTTGGGGTGTGGGGACATCTCTGGTTATAGGACAGGGTGAAGCCCTGGGTAGTGTTTGCGAGCCTGGCCTCATCAACACTGGCTCTGACCACTAAGTCAGGGGTCAGCAAATTATGGCCATAGGCCAGATCTAGCTGACAGCCTATTTTTCTAATAAATGCAGTTTTATTGGAACACAGCCAATGCTTGGAAAGACAAAGTTGACTAGTTGTGACAAAGACCATATGTCCTGCAAAGCCTAAAATGTTTACTATCTGGCCCAGAAAAAGCTTGTTTTCCTTTACAGATTTAGAAGAGAATCGGTTGAAAAATATCCAACTTGTCTCTAACCTTTTTTGGGGGTCAAAACCAAACCAAACAAGCCACCACTTGGCTTGAATGTAGCACTTCTGCAGTTTGGGGTCGGCCCAGCCAAAGCTTTTGGCAGTGAGACACAGTGCTAGTCTGTAGTCGGCGCTAACATTTTAGTTTTGCAAACACTCATTATAAAAATAGGCTAGTGTTTTTCAGAACTCATTGGAAATTATAAACTAGTGTTTGGTGCAATTTGGATTTGTGTTTTAGCAAAAAAAAAAAGCCTATTGGAGGCCTCCTGGAAAAGTTTTCCAGGGCCATCATATTTTTATTCAGCCTACAGGAATGCTTGACTGTTTCTTTTATTATTATTTTTTTGGAACTCTCTTGTCCCCTTGGGTCTTATTGTTCTCATATTTTTTTTTTTTTAAACTAGTGAGTCAGAGCCTTGCTACAATGAGAAAAACATTTGGTCTCACAGACCTTTGCTAGCGTGAGAGATGGCGCTGAGGCGCAAAGATGTCACTGGATGAACTAAATATAGGCCCAGCAAGGCACTCCCAGGCCCAGTCGTTTCTCTGTAGACAGAGGCCTGCTACATGTCATGAACCTCCTCCCCCTTTCTTTGCCTTGTGCCTTTTGCACTGCTCTGAATCTTTCTCCTCAGGGTAAAACAGATCAAGCGTTCCTAAATCCCCTTAGGACACAGAAACTGCGGGAGCTGCATGAACTCTATTTTGGAGGAAAGAAGCTGGCCATGGTAACCAGGCACAGAGTTGGAAGCCTCAAGACACCCTGTCAGGGCATGTTCCCTCCCCCACCCCCCACAGTTTTTAAACTAATTTGCTATGCATTTGGGTGGCAGCACTTAGTTGCTAAGTGTGACAACACCATAGTGTAGAACTTTTCAATTTGCTTCTTTGTACAAATGAGTTGGACAATGTAGTTTATAGGTTAAACAATGGGAATGTGCATTTTTAATAGCATGAAAATACTGATGAGATAAGTCACTTGGCAGGGGGAGTGAACAGTACTATATTTAGACTGGAAAGGGACTGTCCAGTTCATTTTAAACTTTCTTACTTGTCTGAGACTGGTGAGCTTAAAGTCTCCTCAATGGTCTGTCAGAAGATAGGATCCTGATTTCATGACCCTTCTTGTGATTGATCCCCTACTTTCCTAAATGTAGAGTCCAGACCCCATTTTGCAGGAGGAGAGGTGACCCAGCAGAAGGAGAACAAGACTCTCTGCTTTGCCTCTGACTCACTGCATGACCACACAAAATTCTGATTACAAAACATGGAAAACTCAAAGTTTTTCCCTTGAGAAACCGCTGCTTGACAGTGTCTCTCACTCATCTATACACCCTATATGTTTAAGATGGCCTTCTTAGGCAGTAAAAAATGCTGGAAACTCCACAACTGTGAGGGAGAGAGGAGCAAGCTGCAGACAGCTGAGGTAAAAAACTTGGCTGCAAGCCTAACCTTTGTCACGGGTGACTGCATTGGTTAATGTAAGTGCAGCTGCTATAACAGATAAACCCTTAAATATTAGTAGTTCAGCTTTTACTCATGTAAATGCCCATTAGTGCTGGAGAGTGGGGTGGGGCATGACACTTTCCTCTACAGTCTTTGGATGATCCAAGCTGAGAGATGCTTTGCCATTTTAACACATGATTTTCATAGACACCCTTGGTCTAGACATCCAGCCAACACGTGGAGGAACATGTGGGAGGTTATTAAGGCTCAGGACTATAAATAGAGCACATAATTTCTGCCCCAATTCCAGTGCCATATCTGAGTCACATGTCCATGCAAGAAAGAGTAGGAAATGTAACCTAACTGTGCGTTTAGTCCCTGCCACAGTCGCCAAGGTCCACTGCTCAGTGTGGCTGTTGTCAGTGCTAGGGACCTGGTGGGTCTTCAAGCAATGGGGAACCTCGAGGTCAGATGATGAATTGTATCTGCTTCTAAGAGAGTCTATTAAGTTTGAAGAGGCCAGTGACAAAAGCATGGAGAATATAGAATGGGAAGAGAAGGCTTGAAAGAAATAGTCAGGGTTCTGGATCCTAACAAGGTTCAATCCCAAAAGAAGCCAAAGTGATCTCAGGAAACCATGGTGGAAACTCAGTCATGATTTCTTGGCCAATACAATAAATTAGGAGAAGGTGTAGCCCGAGCCCTGGGTAGGGGCTCAGGGTCTGGGACAAATTTTTGGGACATGATATGAAAAGTAAAATTCTAGACCATACCACCTGGTGGAGAGGGGTCTCTAGTGCACTGCTAAACTTGGTGGAATGAACTCTGGAGCTGAGTAAATGTCTTGAATTTCTTCAGTTGATTGGGGTTGAAGATCGCAGAGTTACATACAACCATTTTTCTTTTTCCTTAAATCTAGTAGACATTGTGGTTGAATCTCCAAAATTTATTTCACTATGGATCTAAATGCAACTTGGTAAATTCATTCATTTATCTTGCCAGGCAACTTGGCAGAGTCTGGAAGACCCATGTGACTCTGCAGTTGTATGATTGATGAAAAAGTATGAAATTACCAGTCTCCTTGATAGCCTTCTGGAATCACTCTATACCTAATACCTCCCTCAGGTGGGGCATTTCTTAATACAGGATTTAAGAATGACTTGGATCTGCCTATCTCAGCTCAGCGAATCCAAGTGACCATGAAACTTTAGCAAACCTCCCCTCCCCCTTCATGGTGGCAGGAGCCTAGGGAGCAGGACAGATACAACATGGACACCAGTCCTGGGGCATAAATGAGAAGGATAGCCTAAGGGGCTGAGGACTGCATTTGACCACCCCCTTCCCTCTAGCTGGCTGGGGACACTGAGGCCAGAAGAGTGGGCTACTTCAGAAACTACACAGGAGGTCATGGCCCAAAATTTCAGCCTGTGTACTAAATCTTGCAGGGACTTTGCCTGTAAAAGCAGGCAAAGTTGGATTGTGTAGCTGATGGTTCAGAGCCAGAGAAACTAGCTTAAGTGACTTAAAATCTGCCAAAATTAGGGCTTTTCTCTTAGGTTCATGCAGGCTTTGTTCTTCTCATCACAAAAGGGTAGAAATTTTAGGGCAATCCAAAAGGTTTTACCTATCTTGCACATGCTTCCAAACATAAGAGCCAAAACTATACCTGACATTACTCATACTACTTTCCACACTTAGTTACACCAGGGTGCTCAGCTCAGAACTAGCATTGTCTCCAATGTATGTGTGAGTGGACAAGCATGGAGAGGAGACCATGGCCTCTCAGTTGAGTTTCTGTAGGATGGGGCCACCTGAGCAGATGTTATCAGCAGCACTCTACCCATAAGCCTAGGACCTTTCAGTATTTGCACCTTAGGGGTCTGAGGGCTTTTTTTGGAGGTGAGGGGAATGGAAATTTCTCTTCCTCACTTCCCAGGATCAGGGCAGGCTGGAAGTGCCAGGGAATTAGGACCTGCCACCTCCACCACCCTCCACCTCCACCATGAAGAGGGAGGGGAGATTTGCTAAAGTTTCATGGTCACTTGGATTCACTGAGCTGAGATAGGCAGATTCAGGTCATTTATCCAGTTCTCAACCAACTTTGGGACTGGATAAAATGCTTGCTCTCTTGCCCCTTGGGTGGAATAATTTTATGGTACGTCTTGTGCACCTTTTCCCCGAGTTCTCTCGCCCATAAGCTGACCATGATAGCTGACTCCACAGCTACTCATAGCTTCCTTCTGTTTCCTGTATCACTTTCTTAGTTCTCAACTGATGTTCTCTGCTCTTCTAAATAAACTGTTTACATGTGAATCCCAGTGTCAGAGTCTGCTTCTAGGAGAATGCAAACTAGGACTCTACTTTTCCAGAAAATAGCCTGGGCTGTATGAGGGAGTCATCTGACACTTTAAAAATAATGTTTCCTCAAGCAGATATTTTGGGATCACGATGGAATTTACTCTCAACCTTCCTGCCTAGCTAATCTCTATAGACATATGGCAAGTTCCCATTAGAAATTTCTTTTACGTTATTTGAGACCCAAAGAGAATTTATCTACACATAAATTATGGAAATGGCTTAAGAGATTTTTTGGTATTATCCTCAGTAAGAGGTATGCTCTACATTGCAACTTGCTACGCACACTCATAAAAGTGAAACAAGTCTCATCATCCTATTAGCCTGGGCTATTTGTGTTCTATTCTGTGTTCGACCCTGATATTTCTATTTTATTCCATCCCATTCCATCCTATTCTATTTGGTTACATTTTCACTTAAAAATTAAAGCCATTACTTACTAAATCAATTTTATAATTCTATAATTCTTTAATAGATAAGCAATTGCAGTTTGAGAAACAGTAGTTGAAAGAGACACATTTCAAAATGGAGACTGGCAAAATAAGATTCTTAAAGGAAGAAAGTTTAAGAAAAGATTAAGAAATGTATTGGATTTGCAAAGTTATTCATTGTCCCTCAGGATAGCTATCTAGCAAATTTTGTGTTAAAACCCCCAATTTTTTAACATCCTCTGTTTCTAGAAGACAAAAAAAAAATCAACACATCGTGGTACCAGTATTCTCCATGTAGGGATTATTCCAGGTATCCCCATTCCAGTGAGAACAAACACTGTGGGGGTCAAATGGAACAAATAGATAACTGAAATTGGAAGGCTCCTGAAGGTTTAGAACAGCACTACTGAGTTTTCACTTGCTTTTAAGAATGACTCTACCACTTTGTCTGGTAGGAAAAACAGAAACAGGTGTGAACAAGCTGTGTGCTCACTATGATCTCATATGTGTATGGTTATCTATGTGGGTTCACCAGAGGCTTATTTGTATGGCAGAATTGGAGGAAAGACAATAAAGGAAATACAGGGAAATAACTAAAATTCCAATTAAGCCTTACTTCTGAGAAGAAGCGAGAGTCATTTAGGGGAGAACTCTTCTGAAGGGAGCTCAGTGCTGTTATATTCTCTGTAAATTATTTCATAATTCTTGAACATGAACAGAGGGGTGTGTGTGTGTGTGTGTGTGTGTGTGTGTGTGTGTGTGTTTAGAGAATACCTTAACCGTGGGTAGTTAACTTCTGAAATACTGGACCAAGGAATTCACACTCCAGGAATACTCAACTAACATCGAAAAACCATAACCAGCAATCCTATTATAACTTTATCTCCAATGAGCACAAGAAGATGTGCTAGTTAGCATAAGGGATTTTATAATAATTTTTCATTGGTGAAATGAGTGGTGATCAAGTTATGTGGAATAGCAAGAAATATTGTACAGACACCACTGTCCTTGTATGAACAATAGGAAATAAGGCTCTAGAGAGAGCCCCACCACCTACTCCTTTCACAGGGGCCTTTTTGGACAAGAGCTTCATGCAGGCTTTGTTCCACAGCTCAACATATGACCCTGTGGCCTGACTTCTGACCAGAAGTCCAGTGGAATTCTTCACCAAGACACCAATGCATCTGCCTTGAGTGACCCCTTTATGTTTTTTTGCTCGGGGTCCAGCCTCCTTAAGAACCCTAGGTGGCTGTCCCTTTCTGAGGTCCTGTCACATGCTGGGGCACTGTAAGGCATCAGGGCAGAGGCTCGCAGTGCTTTTAGAGCCCACACATTTCTGCTGTCCCCCCAGGCTTGGAGGACACTTTCCTTCTGGTCTTGCTTTTTCTTTTCATTTCTGAGAGGACCCCATATAATAACTGTTCAAAGTGCTTTTAGAAGCACAACATGAAATCTCCTTGAAGGATTGTCTTGGAAAATAAAATGCCAATGCTAGTCTTTTTCCTACAAACACAGATCTATAATGTAACCCTGTTGTGCTGACAGCCACATTCAACAATGTTGATAGATGGGTGAGAGGAATAGCTGCAGAATTCTCACCTGAAACTACCCAACAAGCGGGATGTGACCTAATGAGATATGAAGTGGCAGAGGAAAAAATGGAAATCAACTTAAAGTGGAAGAAAGTAACATGAATTTTTTTTGGGGGGGAAGGAGCACACATATACCTTTTCTGTGCGAGAAAATACGTATTCGATTATTTGCAAATAACAAGCATTATTACTATGGTAATCATTGTTTAATTAAAAATATTGTTTAATTCAAAATGAGTAACACTGTAATAATGAAATATATATGCTTAGCATTATATATTTTCATTCATGTAATATCATTTGCTGTTGACTATATCTTGGAAAGGAAGTATGGTAGATAAGATTTCCCCATTTTGTAGCTAAGAAAAGTCAAGTGCTTTTCATGTTAATTGAGCTCCAAAGTCTACTAGCAAGCAGACAGTTGAGTGGGACTCGAATCCAAGAGGATTGTTCTCCTACTTTACCACTCTGCCCTAAACTATAAGACTGGGAGTGAAAATATATTTATAGATGACTTTTTCTTAAGCAAATAAGTTACTTTGAAGTGCATCCTTCAAATTATCCACAAAAGACTTTCCTAACAATATCCAGTGAATGACCAAATTTTCTCTTCCTTTAGATCACATACTTAACCCCAACTGAGCCAAGTAAGTGAATAGGTATTGAATGCTCCCAGCACTCTGTAGCTGTGAGCTGTTTGGAAGGATGTGGGTTTACAGAATGATTAGGTATGTGCAGTCATTCATTTATTCAGAAAAATCCAAATAACAATTACTGTGTGCCAAGCATCACCCTAGACTCCAGTGCTGCTCTGGCCAACATAGTAGCCATGGACCATAAGCTGTGATTTAAATTTAAATTAAATAAAATTAGATATAGTTTAAAAATTCAGTTCATAGTCACACTAGCCACATTTTAAATGCTCAATAGCCACATGTGGCTAGTGGCTACTATTGGACAAAAGATATAGATTCTTAAAGGAAGAAAGTTTCTTTAAAAGTTTTCCATTTATTAGAACAGAAATAGAGCATTTCTATAATTGCAGAAAGTTCTACTGGATAGCATTGCTTCATAATTATAAAGACATAAAGGGATGACACTTGGTCTCTCAATTTTAAGAACTTATAATTATTGTATGCCTGTCATAAAACTTAGAATACATCATGGTAAATTCTATAATAGAATATCAGTTTAGTGTAGTGGATATCAGTTTAGTGTTGTGTCCGTCCCTATGATAAACTTAGTGAACATACTGATGGGTAAAAGTTGGTCTCTACCTCCTAGTAGCTTATATAGTTCAGTGGAGATATGAATAAAATGCCTCAAGTCCTTGAGGACCAGAGCTACTTTCTCTACTTGGGAAAATGACAAGAACAAAAGATAATTATGTCCATTTCTTCTATCATCTCTATGCATATACATCCCTTATTTATTGAATGACACAGAAAATACTTTAATAACTGTATTGGGTAGTAAGCAATTATTATAATCTTGCATTTGCATTCTTAAAGCACTGGTTCCCTTTGTTCTATTTTGAAAATAGGCCTGGACCATAGGGTGGGAACTATGACAATCCCAAATTCTCTTGGCAACATTATTCATAAGACAGGCAATTGGACCTCACTCATGCCAAAGACAATTCTCTTTGCTTCAAGCGGAGAGAACCTCCCTCTCAACCCCTCCTCCTCCATGAGCCAGGTGCAGGAGAAATTTATGTTTAATAACAATCTCACAGTTCTAAGAATGGCTAGTGGTGACTTTTTGTTAAAACTTCTGGCAACAGCTCTTTTGTATCTCTTTTTTTTTTCTTTATCATATCTCATTTAAATTGTACTAATAATGAAATAGTTTTGCTCTTTACAGTAAGATAACTCCTCCTTTAACTTGCTGGTAGTGGCTGAATATTAGCTGTTTTCTGAGACTTGCATTGCAGAAACAGCTATTTATTGGCTAAATTCTGCGGTAAAAAGTTTTCATTGACATCTAAGGTTGGTGCTAAGAATTTAATCCTCAGGTTCTTTCCTGACTGACATTCATGTTACTCTACAGAGAGGAAGTTGCCCAAGAGTGAAAGTACAATATTGTCAAGAAAGACTTTTATTCCAATCTGGTTCATTCCCTCACTTTAGTGACCTTGGATAGTTCCTTCTTCAATCTGTGCCTGCGCTTCTGCCTCTACACTCAATACTGATGCAGCATTAGTTGCACTTGCTGTATGTTTTGAAATCTTTGCTAAAATGTTAAAGAGAGATGAGACCGCCTAAGCTCCCAGATAATCTGGGTTTATCATTTGCTCCACTAGCCACTCATTAAGCGACCCTAGGTAAGTCATTTTTCCTTGGTGTTTTATTATTCCCATCTGTAAAATGGGGTTATGAGCACCCCTCCATCCCTAATTCATAAAAATATAGGATGACATAGATGTGGAAGAATTTGGAAGCTTAAAGTTTTGTAGACATTTAGATTGAAATACTAGACATGGTATATCTCTATTACTAATTAGCTTTCCCCTTGAATGAGTAATCTTTCAAACCAGGGTACTCTGCTGCCATAGCTGCCATTATTGGACTAGGAAGGACCACAAATGCAGAGGAGCCAATCTATAATCTAGTCTGAGCCAATCTATAATCTAGTCTGAGCTAATCAGATGTCCCCTGTGAGTCTGTGAGATGCTGAAAAGGAAGCGAAACAATGATGGATCTTTGGAGTAAAAGGCCAGGTAGATTTTGGACATTTTTACTCAGTCCATATTGATGAGCACAAAAAGAAATATGCTCTATGAATGGCCTGGATGTGTTAAGAAAAGCAGGTAAGTGATGCAGAGCCACTACAAAGAATAAGATAGGGTGGTGGAGTCTGTTTGTAACTTTATAGTTCCCATGATGTCTGGCTCTGTTTTAGACATTTTCACATTTCCATTTGAACTACCATCTAATGAGGTAAGAGGCATTATGGTTGCTGGTTTAAGAGAATGTAGTCAGTTATGGGACTTATCCAAGGTCACACAGATTGTTCTGAGGTTGGTTGAGGATTTAATTGTAGGTCCCTTCTTCTAAACTCAAAGTTGTTGTTGTTGTTGTTGTTGTTGTTGTTTGCCCTACAGGATGGCTTATTATTTGCATTTGTTACTGTTTAAAGTTGAAGGTGAAGTGAGATCTAAAGAAATTGTTCTAGCCCAATGCAGATACTGAAGGCTGATGTTCTATTTGTAAGTTGCCTGAGCAATATTTGACATCATCCCGAATATTTTTCCTAATGCTCAAAACCTCAGTTAAATTATTTCCTCCTCATGAGTAGAAATGACACTATTAATTTTTTCCTACTCATCCCACTCAAATCATTACTCATTTCTGTTAGAATCAGAGTGTGAGTTTGTAAAACTATGATATATTTTAATTGGTATTTATCCATGGTTTTGATAGATATTTTCTGAGTTTGGTCATCTCCTCAGTTGAGCTTGCATCTTCAAAAACCATTATTAGAACATATTTGAGTGACAAGCACAAAAGCAAGCACTAGTATTTCATTTAAGAATGAAGTTGGTATAAAATATATATTTATTTTGCCAATTCAATCAATGATTTTCCAATTTTCTTAGTGATAGAACTATTTAGTCAAACAAAATATTATGCCAAAAATTAATATGAAAAGAAATTAAAATGGCTTATCTGTTTGAAAGAAAGTGGTAGATGCTATTCCTCTCATCTCTTCCCCCAGCCCACTACTGTTCCCTTAAGGAGCTAATCAATACTTTTGGATTCTATAGGGTACAGTTTTAAAACTGCTCTATCAAACTATAAAATTTATTGTTAATAATTTTATTTTACAAAAAGCTATTTTCTCAGCAGAAAAATAGCAAAATATTAACTCTATCTTAGAGTTACTTCATTGATGCTTCACTGAGCTTCCATGAAGGCAAAGGTCTTTGTCTTACCTGCCTTTGTTTTACTTATCTTTTTTATTTCCTATTACGTCAAATAGTTGCTCCATAAGTGTCTGTTGAAGGAATAAAGTGATCAGCTATATGAACAGAACCTTGGACTAGGGCATACATTACCTGCATGGCTTTTTACCATTTATTGTTTTTCTTCTCCTTGCCGACACACAATGCTATTGTAATACTGCCAAATGGTGTTCTACATTTACTGTTTCTCTCAAGAACGCAGTGAGTTTTGGAGTTAATGGTCATGGGTGTTAAACTTGCTGGGTAACCTTAAGTAAGTTACTTAACCCCTCTGAATTTCTATTTTCTGATCTCAAAAACAGAGCAATGGTGTTCACTCAATCTAGATAATTACACATAAGCCATAGCGCTATTGTTAGGAGTATTATTTGTAAGATGCTTAGCACACTGCTTGGCATATATATGTGCTCAGTATATAAAGCTATTTTTATTTTGAGAGCAACATAAAAGGCAATGAAGCAAAGAACAAAATCATAGTGAAAATGAAGTCAGTGTCAAGTCAAATTCTATCAATCAATGTGAACTTTGTGCTGTGCCTTTCACAGAGCACTCGCTTGTGCTATGCAGTTGACAGAACTTTCTGTTTTAGAGTTGGCAGGTAACTAAATCTCACCTTTTCCAAGAGGCTGTGCAATGTCATGAAGGATTTAAAAAACAGCCTTTTTGAAAAGGACTTTGACTAATGCCTGGGATAGTTATTATTTCATTAATAGTTGGCAACATATTAATAAAAACAAAGAAGAGGAGTTAATTTGTTGCCCATTCATAGAGTGGCTCCGACTGGCAGCTGTTGCTTTTATAAAAATGACTGCCTTTTTCCTGTTACAAATATCCCACTCTTTATGCCAGTTTTCATGTTTTTTTTTTTCAGTTGTCCTGTTAAAGTACTAGATAGGTATATAGTCTTTTTCCCTTTGACATATAAATGACTCAACTTTCTACAGCATAAAATCCTCATTCCAGTTTATTTTATTCACTTGCCCACGTCTAACTCTTCCCACTTTATCACAGTAAAAAAAAAAAAAAATGATTCTTCCTTCCGTGTAACTTTCTAGCTCTGTGAAAGTTTGAGTGACTCATCACATAGTGGAAATGATGAAATTAGCAGCTGCTGGAAAATAATTTTTTTCTTTAATAACTGTATCAACACTTGTTTGCTATTTTTCAAGTAGAAAAATATATATCAAATGCCCATGGTAGTCCTTGTTAAATCTTTCATTGTGGAACCTCATGTATTTTACACATAAAAATATTTAAATGGGTACAGTAGAGAAAATTTTGATGGTGGAATGAAATCATTAAAATATAAAGTGAAATGAGAGAAGAAAAAAATGGCAAATATGTTGTGGATAATGCTGACATTTATTTCAGAACAAGTTAGGTGACTTTCTTCATGACACTATTAGTGGTAAAGCAGAAATTTGGCACCCGGTGCCTTCATAGTTTCCAGGATAGCTTGACCATCTACCCATTTATCCATCCATCTATTTATTGAACAAATACTAATTGAGCATTATGATGTTATGGTAAAATCTCAGTTTCATGGATTTTATACTAAGGGAGATAAACATAAATTGTAAATGACAAAATAATTATTCAATATGATATGTGCTGTGAAGGAAATAGGAAAGAGGATAAAGTAGAGATTCAGAAGGGAGGGCTTGCTTCAGATGGGGAAGACATGGATGACCTCTCTGAGGAGTGACATAGAGGCTAAAGGATGAGAAAGAGGTAGTAGCAGAGAGGAAGATGTAAGAACATTTCGGTCAGAGGAAATGTCTATGCAAAGTCCTGTGAGCAGATAGGGCTTAACGTGTTCTTGGGACTGAAAGAAGATCAGTATGTCTGGAGCACAGATAGTGAGGAAGTGGTGGTATGAGCTAAGATGGAGAGAAAGGTGGGGGAGGCGTGATGTAAGACTTTGTAGTCCTTGGTGAAGGGCTTAAATTTTATACTGAATACAATGTGAAGTTACTGGAGGGTTTTAAACTGTGTATGTTTACGTACTTATGTGTGTGAGGATTTGTGTTGCTGTGATGCAAAATGGCCACATGTGTCAGAATGAGGTTGGCAAGAGTGTAAACGGAAAGACTAGCTAAGACCGGGATTTAAATAATGATTGCTCATAGTAAGGTAGTGACAGTGGAGATGAAGCAAGAGTTCAAAACCAAGATATATAATAGAGATGGAATCGACAGAATCCTATGAATAAATGATAGAAGATAAACAACCCTAAGAAAAAATTGCTAAATGACATGGGAAGTTATTTTGCAGAAGAGGAAACACACATGATCAGTAAACATATTAAAAAGATACTCAACCTCATTGGTAATAAGAAAGTTATAAATCAAGACTAAAATATGATAATAATTTATACCTATTCGATTAACAAAATTTAAGAAACGTGACAGTTCCAAATGCTAGTGAGAATGTAAATTGCTATTATTACTTTAAAAAGCCATTTGTCATTCCTGAGGAAAATTGAGAATATGTCATGGTCAAGACCAAACAATTTAGTCTTAATGATAACCCCTTGAGAAATCTAGGCCCATGAACTCCCTCAGGAGAAATGCACAGGTGTGATTATAGCAGACCATTGGCATCCCAAGGGCCTATCAAGAGACAGCTGGATAAATAGTAGTATGTTCAAACAATGAATTAATATATAGCTGTGAAAAATGAATGAACTAGACTATATTAAATAATGTGGATGAATGTTAAATAATGTTAAGTGAAAAAAATCAATTATAATATTCCATTCCACATAATACTCTTTTTAAAAAGGAAAACATAAAAATAGCTAAAACTAAGTAACTTTCAGTTTGAGAGATTGTTTATATCTAAACAAATTTTTTAAGAATTCAAGAAAATAATAAATAGAAAATTTGAGAGAATGGTTACCTCATAGGGGTAGAGGGGAACAAGTAAATGGCAGAGAGAAGGATAAAATGTGTAATTATGAGTTTTTAGTACTGTTCTAGTTCTTTGATTAGGTGATCAATTCATAAGTGCTAATCAATGATAACTAAATAAGAAAATAAATAAAATCAAATAAAAGAGAGTCACACATAGACTAATGATGACATTGACCTATGATTATGCCTATGCCTATGTCTGGGCACCTGAAGTAAATTATTTTAAAAACCTATTTGACCTAAAATACAATTATAGCTAGGGTAATCTGATAGTGTTTAATGTCTGTAGGTAATTCTTTTGAGATATTTGACTGTAAAAGAAAAATAGCTGATGGTTAGAGGATGTTCTGAGATCAAGAGAGGGAGTTTTTTTTGTTTTTTGTTTTTTAAATGAGATAGATAAACATGATGTTTGTATTCTGATAAGAACAATCCAGGTAGAGACTGATGGAAAGGAATAAGAGGATATAACCAAGGAGTAAAGATCTTGGAAAAATAAAAAGGAATGAGATTCAGAACACACATGGAAGGAATTTTGATAGGAGTAGGGGATCTTTCCTCATTTTGGTAGTAGGAAAAGAGAAGATAGGAACGAATCTATGTAGATTTGTTTGCATTGTAGAAAGAGAAGAGAGTTTGCATCGATGGCTCCAGTAAGATGGGTGATGAATAACACCTAGAGAAATTCATTATTGCTCAAGTAATCGTCAGATTTGAGAATGCATATAAAAATCAAGTAAAAAAATAGATTCCTAGAGAAATAAAATAGAAGGGTTCTGAATCTCAATGGTAAAATGTTTTTTTTTTTAATCAGTTCTCTATATCTAATCTGATTTTATTACATTGTAGAGTTTTGTACAAATAAATATAAATATTATGACTTATTTCACAATTTTAAGTGTTTCTTTCCACCACTGAAACCTCTGTCTTGGAGTCTGTACATCAACTTGTCAGTCATTTTATGGTCTTGGAAGTTATTATGCTATACTGTGATTGAATATACACTACTATAAAACACTTTTTATGTTGTAAAACCTTATATTTAAATCTTTAAATCAAAGATTTGTGTAAATCTATGAGAACAATTTAATTTTATATTTAGGTGAAAATGTTTTAATTTGCATTTTAATTTGCATTTTAATCCCATATTATTGACCATTACTTGTTCTTGGTAGAGGCACAACTTGCTTCCTGGTTTCTGGCATTATCAGGAACTCTGTGGTTTGGTGCCATGGTTCAGCTCCTAGACTCTGGAGCCAGACTCCATGTCTATTACTGGCTATGGGACCTTGGACAAGTTATTTGACTTCTCTGTATCTAAATTTCTTAATCTGTACAGTGAGGTAATAATGAGAGTACATCCACATAGGATTATTGGGAAGATTAAGTGAACAAAATATATTAAAGTGTATAGAATAATGCTTGGCACCCAGAGGTTATAATAAGTTTTAACTGCTATTACATAACTATTGCTAAAGTTTACTCCAACTCTGCTCACATTACTTACTTATTATGCATTTAAGGGTGTGTGAAATGATTCTGCAAGCCAGTAGGAACAGGAAGACTTATGAAGAGGAGGAAAGCTTAGGGCTCAGAAACCACGCAGAGCGGGAGGACAGAGAAAAAGGAGCAGTGCTTTGGTATTGGATACACCTGGATTAAACAAGCACTCCGATGCTTATTAGTTGTGCATAACTGGTGACTCACTAAAATTAAATCTTATTTGTAAAATGAGGACATTAATACCATTTTGAAATCTTGTATAAATGACATAATCCTATAAAGTGCCTGATGGGCGCTAAGAAATGATGCAATTATTTGAATCACTTCAACATTTTTTTAACAAAAAAGTAGCAGCATATTTTATGTACAATTTTTAAATTTTAAAGTTAACGTTATATTAGGGTCATATTTCCATGTCATTATTCTAATACATAAAAATATTTAAAAGCTAATAGTAGCCTATTAAATATATATACCATAATTTAACCAATTCCCTATTTCTGAATATTTATTTTGTTTCCAATATTTTCTACTATTAACGATTAAATAATGAATATCCATGATGATGAACCTTGGTATTCCTGTTATTTTTGTTTAGTAAGTGAAATTGTTGGATCAATCATATGTATATTAATTGTCCTCTAGAAGGCTTGTACCAGTTACACTTGCAGAAGCAATGATGAGTGTGCTTGCTTCTTTGTACTCTCACCAATTTAGATATTATTTTAATTTTTGATTACTGTAAACTTAGACAAAAATAGTATTTCAATGCATTTATTTTTATTACCTCATTACTAACAAATATTTTTCATATGAATGCCTTTTACTCTTTTGTGTTACATTAAGAGTATCATCGCTTGCATCAGAGAAGGTATGAGTCAGCTATTCAGATAGAGTCCCATTCCACTAGGTTGGTGTATATTATTATGTAGCTAACATTTACAAAGTGTGTAAAGTGCAAAGCTGTTTATTCCCAATATGGAGTAAAAGGTGTCTGAAACCATGTAATTATTTGTGCAAACAAAAATGGAACTGTTTCATGTATGTGGCTGAACCAAAATATAAATAAATAAAATCTCGATTTGGTTAATCAGTATTCATTTAGAAACTCAAATAATAAAACCTTTAAAGTCACTTCACTGATTCCGCTTGAACTGAGGGCATAACTTTGGCCAGAATCTCACATGCTGCCATGGTCAAAAGCACATCTCCATACCGCTTACTAGACATGGATTTGTTGGGTCAACACAAATACCAGACTGGTTTACTAAATTAGCATCCTCAGTGCTTGGTTGAGAGCCCAGCAAAGAGAGGGGCTCTCTAAACTGCATGGAAGGCATTTCGGGGTGAAGGAGATTAGAAGAAGATCCCCCTGCCAAATTTTGTTTGGAAACTACAATGGTTAATTTTGTGTGTCAGCTTGACTAGGATGCCCAGATATTTGGTCAAACATTATTCTGGGTGTTTCTCTCCAGCTTGTTGATTCACCCTGCAGATCTTCAGACTTGTTAGTCTCCAAAAATTGGGCAAACCAATTTCTTATAATATCTCTTTAAACACGTATTATTCCTTACACATTCATATATGTTATATATATATATATATTTCCTATTGGTTCTCTTTCTCTGGAGAACCCTAATACAGAAGCTCTGATCATAAACTTATTCAAGGCCCCCAAATAAATTGTTTCTGAAGTGTGCCTTTTAAAAAATTCTGGTTAAGACATGGCAAAACTCAAGGCATTATCCCCTGAATGTATCATTTACTAAAGGAGAAATACTAATACCCATCACGCAAAGTTGTTAGGAGCTCAAATCAGATGACATATAATAAAGCATTGGGTAAATGGCTAAACAAATCTTTCTTATTAATTATAATTTTTATCTAAAGTAACTCATGGGTGATGGTGGCCTTAGAAGAAATATTCTACCTACATGACTTTGTAATAGCTGAAAAGTGGAAGACCAACCCCCCGACAAACACCATACAAATGTGTATACACACTATATACATGCATACTAACCTTTATACATATACACACACGTGCACACAGGCACTAACACATACACATCAGTTTTGGGGAAAAATAATAAAGCCAATTGTTGAACTGTTAAACATTTTTATTGTGTAGATTTATAACTTTACAGACATGCAGGATAAAAAAGTGTAAAATATATCAGTAAGCATATAAATTTCAGCAATCTTTTGGACCAACACTCAATCTGCATCTAAGTAGAACAGACATGTCTTGGGATAGGCAGTTTACAGACTGAATCACAAAGCAATTTCCCAAGTGAGTTTCCTTATATAAAGATAAAAATATCTTTACACTTAAAAAAGTATGCAGTATAGTACATTTTCAGTTATGTACACAGTTTAAAAGTAAAACTATGTTCATGCCAGTGTCTGTTTTAAATGCAAAAAATCAAAATATGTAAGATGTTGGTAATTAAAATGTCAGGAAAACTGAAAGGGACAAAAAAAAAAATCAGGCAGAGTCCATCTAACAGGTGTATGAAACTAAAAGTAAAAGCACAACTGAAGGTTAAAAATAAATTCCCCAAGGACAGAATCTTAATATGAGCAGGAGGAATAAAAAGCTTTTAGATGTACCAGGCAGCTTTCTGTATGACTCAGGTTTACAGGTAACTAACATTCCTCAGTTTGAGTTCGGAAGAATTCTAATTTATTCCAGCAAAACTACTCAATCTTTTATTACTGCCTCCTCCCCCATCTTCTCTCCGAGCAAAATGATGCTTGGATTAGGTCCAAAGCTCCTGGCAGGGGGAGGGGCCATGTGTCGCAGCATAACAGACGTTTGCAAGTGCTTTACTTTAAAGGGGTCACATTTGCAACAACTCTGACAGTCTCACACAATGGCCTCCATTTTATGAGCCCTTCCCCTGAGGCCCACTGATCAGCTGAAAAGGGAACACAATGTTCAGCCACTAAACCACCCCAATGATGGATTAGTTTGGAGTCAGGAAAGCGTGATTATTCTTGAAAATAAACGAAGTTGAATAGACATGCTGACCTCATTCAGCTGATGAGAGGCAGGGAAAGTTGGCTTCCACTCCTGCCAGCCCAGAGAGGGCTCAGCCCCATTTGTTCACCTTACTTCATTTCATGGGGCTGATGTGGATCATACTCCATATGGATAAAGATGTTGCATGATCAAGTGCAGACAGGAACTTCATCCGACTCTATCTCACAGTCAAAAACAAGCATGAAGAACTCGGTAATGTATTTTCTAATTTTGGTCTCTAGGAAGGTTGCTGATCTCATGAAAGCTGACCAGTTGGACCCTATTCGAAAAGGAAACTGTGAAGAACAGGAAGGCACTTGAGGTCTCATTATCTATATAAGAAATATTCTGGCACAGAAAGTATCTCAGGTTAAAATTTCAAGAAGAGTAAGGCATTAGTTGGATCATGTGAAGGCAGAGTATGTTTTCTAATTTGATAAAGATCACTAGATCCCACTGTATCATTAAAGTGGATGGCAGCAATCCACTAACACTTCAGATGGTAAGGGAAGAGTTTGCTTAAAACCAGCCCACATACCTGTACAATTAAGCCTGGAATTCTTCCCTTATCATAAAATGATCATTTTAGAATAGGCATTTGAGATTGTTGGTTCTTGTTTTTCTTCCTTAGTTCTTCATATTTCTCTCAAATTATCTTTTAACAATAGAGTCATATCTCAGGCAATAAAACAATGATCCACATGCAAATAAAAATGTAAGGAAAACATTTTAAATGAGTTTAAAAAATTTAGACCACCAAAAAAAAAAAAAAAGATGAAATAGCTCAGAAGAGATAAATAATAGCTCTGAAAACTGAGAGAATGATTTCTTTTTTTCTGAACCAAGAAAATTCACTTATATATTGTTGCTGTACTAGCAACTTAAAACTTGAAATTGGCACCGAGAAAATTAAAAGGAGAAAAAAAAGAATCAGATATACTTCTATCTTTAAAATGTCATTTATATTTCTTTCTGCATGTTGATACGGATATTGCTGAATATTTTGCCAGTAGCCTCAAAGAGTGGGTCACAGAAGGTGTGGATGCAGATGGAATAGACACGGCTGATGCACTGAATCTCAATCAGGAAACTCTTAATGTACGGTACAACTACCCAGATATGCAGGAAAGAAACAATGGCGAAGTAAATGCCCCAGATGAGTGCCATTGGGATGCCAAAGAGGCCAGACAGCAGGCGATAAAACCAATATTTCGTCACAGTGAAGGTGGTGAAGCTGGCCTTCCAGATGCCGTCGAAACTGTGTGTCCCTTCTGGTTCTGCAATCACATCTTCAAAATCAATCTAAAAGGAATAAGTGACAGAATATGAGCTTTAAACAGAAGAAAAGAAAAAAAAAACCACTACTGAGCATCCATAAATACATATTAGCTTTTATGTACAGGTTCTGTGTGAGATGCTCGAAGGCACCCAGCAACATCAGCATCCCTTGGAACTTATTGGAAAAGCAGATATTTAGGCCCCACGTTATTGCGTCTCTGGGGGGTGGAATCCAGGGGGAACTTTTAACATGTTCTCCATGTGTTTCTTTACCATGTGAAAGGTTGAAAAGTACTACTCTAGGGGAAACCAAATGGATGTGATAAAATTCCTGCCTTTAGATAAATTAGAACATTGTGAGCTGAGAGAACTGAAGAAGTCTGCACAGGATATTTTAGGGTCTTAAGCAGGGCTTGAAAAATGGGGTATGATTTGGAAAGGAAGGAAGAAGGGACCTTGGAAATGGTGTGAGCAAGGCCCCAGGAACAAGGACGGATGATGCAGTGAGTAGGCTGTCATCTTACAAAAGAAGATACGGTGGTTCAGAGAGGCGAAGGTGACTTGCTAAAGTCAAACATACAATGAAGGAGGGGCCAGAATGCAAACTTGGCCCCTTTCCCAGTAGCATGTTTTCCCACAGTACACATTCACCTAAATGACTAATTCTCAGGAGATTTCATCCCTCTGGAAGGATTTGTATAGACAAAACATAAGATAAAAAAATTACTCCCAGAAGAGTGGGACAGAGCCAGCTCAGCTGCTTGGCATTGGCAGATATACGAAGGGATCTAATGTAGTTTGAAATCCAAACAAGTTGATGCCTGCAAGCCGTGATACAGCCCAGCTCAGGATTAGGGAATGAAAACTTGGGTGAATCCATGGAGCCTCTCATTGCTAAGGAGCCACCTTGGATTCAACACAATAAAACTCTTGGAAAAAGTATATGATGCTTACCAATAGTTAAAGTTTATTTTCTAGGACATTCTGTTTCTTGATCTAGTGTTCAATGTCCTAATAATGTAATATGTAAAAATGGTATGTCCACAATTATGTAAATGAATTAGATAGATTTATTGTCCTTCTAATTTTTTCTTTGCTCCTTTAGATCTAGATTCAGAAATAAACATTAACTTGTGTGTTTTAAAAGGTTGTACGAAATATATGGCAAGTCAGATCGATTCTTTAATGAAGTTTCTGTGCAATTTACTTGTCTACTATGGGGTTTTGTTCTAACACTGCATTTTCCCAAAGCTATTTTTCTTCATTCAAATCTCAGATACTCCAACAATTTTATTTTTTAAAGATGATTTTGTTCTGTAAGAGGATTTGGTGAAACAATTAATTCTCAGGAGCTTTGGTGAAGTCAAAATTAATACACTAGAGCAGGCATTCTTAATTTGAGTCAAAGGATCGGCAATGGTGGCCCATGAATGCTTTGAAATAGGTACCTATGTTTTGAGTGTACAATGGGAGAGGGTCCATTACTTTCATTTGAGAATAAAGAGTCTATCTTCAAAGGAAGTTGGGAAGCACTTTACTGGATCAGGAGATTCCTACTTTTTTACAGAATGGACTTTAAACATATCTGCCTTGAGAAACTTTTCCAAGGGAAGAGATAGTTACTGATATTTGTTGACTGGCTATTATGATCATACACTGTTCTCATTTAACTCACAGTAACTTGGTAATATATTATTCTCATCTTATAGAAAAAAATGTGAGGTTCAAAATGTTAATAAATTGTCCAGGTAGATAAGAGGTGGATTCGAATTTCAAATCTTGTCTGAAAGATACAGACTATTTAATATCACATTGCTTTAAGAAATACTTTAAAAATTTTCTCTAAGGCAGTTATAATATTTCACAATTAAAAGGCACATTAACAAAAAAGAGTTAGCTGAATTTGACCTTACTGATAATTAGAAATTCCTATAGCATGGTGTTTGAGGACAGTGTTATGAGGTCATGTACATCATATACACAATTGGCTATTAGTGAATATCTATGAATATATGCATGTGTGTAAGATTTATTGATAACTTTATTTTTATAAACTTAAATATAAAGGATTTTAATCAATGAATGTGTATAAAATTCTTAAGCTTTAGTTGCTTAGAAAATTTCAGGGTAGCTGATTTTTCAGTGCTTTCCAGAAACTGCCAGTGAGCATGATTTGTCCTTAGTATATTCAATCAGTTAGTTGTTGCTCTAGTTTTGAAAATTTAAGGAGGCCTAACAAATACTAAAAGTACAGCTGAGAAGAAGAAAACAAGGGAGGGTTAAGGAAACACAATGGAGCCAGAAATAAAGCTTAGTTTCTCCCTACTTCCATTTCTACAACAGGAATAGTAATAGATTTTTGTGAAGAGTACATGAAATAATGTATGTAAAGTCCTTAGCATGGAGATAGAACACTGCAATACAGTAAATGCTCAGTAGGTAGAAGCATTAAAAAATTTCTTGCTCTGAGTGACTAAAATTTTTAATAGACAATTGTAATAAGAGGAACTACCAGCTGCAAAGTATATAGTGGCTGTGAATTCAACCCCACCAAAAGAACTAACTTCCATTTGTAATCATCTACCACAACCCTCTGAGATAAATCCCATTACTCCCATTTTGCAGCTGAGGGTAATGTGGTAGGTTAAGAAATCACTCAAGGTTATACAAATGCTAAGAAGCAAAGCTGGAACTTGTCCTACTTCAAATTTGATCTATTTTTACTTATGTATTCCCAGGGTGACAAGCCTTTATAGTAGTCTTACTTGCTTAATTTTCACCCAGATAGATGCGCTTTCTAAAACATTCACATTTTGATTATTAAGAAAATTACTCTTGTTAACAGTTCCATTTTAAGTTAGGACACTTAGTAACGAGGATGCTTTCCATTGTAGGGGCTGGTTGTATTTTCATGGCCCTGCACAGAGTGTTCTCTCAAGTCTGGGCACCCAGCCCAAAACTCTCACTCTAACTGACAGATAAGGAAACTGAGGCACAGAACAATTTAAATGGGCCAGACATTCTCAAGGTCCCAAGTGAATCAGTAGAAAATCTGAAATTAGAACTCTAACTTCCTGATTCCCAGGCCTATGTTCAGCCCTGTGCTCCACACTATTTCCCTAGGAAATTTTCCCTTACATCTCTCTCCCCACATCCCTCCACCTGGCCTGTTCATAACTCTAGGCCTTCTGTAAGTCTCTCATTGTCTTCTAAGACATTGACTTGAACAGTATCTCTGTGTGACGTTAGGAGAAATGTCCTTTTCACAGCATGAACACAGACATTTCTGTAAATCTATCCAGGGTGAAGAAAACTGGAGGAAATTGTTAAATAAAATATCCTCATTGCACCTTTTGACATATATTCATAATGTACTGAATCCAAAGAAGTTCTGCTAGTCATCAGTCATTCCATTGAAGGGCAACTCAAAATTCCACATCAATCAAAACACAGTTGCTTCGGCATATTCGTAGATATTTAAAGCTAAAAGGATCCTCAAGGAAATGAAGCCCCACTGGAGATAGAGAAATTGATGGCCATAGCTGTCAGATGACTGAGTCAAGAATATCTTCCCATTTAATGGCAGTTGCAGGATTGGAATTCAGGCTTAGGAGCCATTCTCACCTCTTCCACTACCTCTTCTGCTACCACCACACATCTTCATTCTGGCTGCTGCATTCCATAGCCAATGCAAAAGGCAGCTAGGCTTGTGTCTGAACTTGAATAGTATCTTGCTCTCAAGAGGTCTTGCAGGTCTATTGTTCAATAAATGTTGGTATCTCTCTTTGACAATCCCCATTGTACTCATTATCCCCATGCATCATCAGTTTGATTTAGCCCTCATCAAAACTACCACTCTGGAATTCCATTTCCTCAGGGATTCACTCTTCTTATCCCTCACAGGAGGGCAGGCCTTGACTGGAGCAGAACTTTACCTACTCGTTTAGATTTGGAGCAGAACAGGAATTAGAGATTTGCTTTAAAAACAAAAATAAACAGAAACAAGAGATGTAGGTGTGATTGAGCTCCTGCTCCAAGAACTGATTTTCTGTTCTGTAATTTACAGAACAAGTTGTCCTTATGACAAGAACCATTATGCAGACCTCAAGATCAAAGGCATAAATGTGCTTCAGTGATTTTTCTGTGTCTTAATAGATGCTTTAAAAGGAGTCAACAGTTTATATTACTAGATTATTATAAATGACATTAAATACCTTTGTGCAACATTGACTTATGAGGCTACAGTTTCAGAAACATAAGTCAACAAAAATCTAGCAGATGTCAGGAAAAGCAATTTGTCTTTCGTTTTGATAATACTGGGCTAATGCAGTAAATCTCAGAAGATTACATCTTATTAAATATATCTTATGGCGATATTTTAAAAACATTTTATATGTACACAGGATTAAAAAAATACGGGGTCATTTTTTGTCTCAAAATCTGGACTTTCTATTTCTGAATAAGAAATTTTTAAGAAGGAAACTTTAAGTATATTTAAGATTTTATAAGGAATGATGCTTGCATATTCAGTTTCTGTGGGAAAATATCTTTTTAGATTCGTAAGTGGAAATTGTGCTTGTATTAGATACATAGAACACTTATTAGATACAAATAACAACACAGATGTTTATAGCAAACTCATGTGTTGCCTGCTCAATATCCACAGTCCTACATCTCTGCCTGCAGAATCTTCATTATCCAGGTAATATCAATAATTCTTTGATCTCAGAGATAAATTGTGGTTTGTTTAGATTGCTGTGGTAATGTCAGTCTCCTTGATGAGTGATTGGTTTATGGTAGACACATGACCCCATCTGACCAATGAGATCTAAGTGGAAATCTACTGGATGTGGCTTTAAGGAAAGCTTTATCTTCCTTATAAAAAAAGACAGAGGTATATGATGCTGTCCTTTTCCCTTTTCATCCTACTTAGGATATGATATGTAGCCTTAATGTAGAGAAGTCATCTTGTGACCATGAAATGACATGCATGATTAAAAGGCCAAGAAAATAGAAGATGCTGCTTTTGCCATTATCAAGCTGTAAAAACAATGCTAGTAGCTGTCCATCTCTAGACTTTACTTATGTGACATATATATCCTTATTTTTAAGCCGCAGCTATTCAGATTTTTAGTTACCTGTAGCAGAAAACATTCCTAAGTGATAAAGTAACTAAACAGTTGGTTGACATAGTAGGTGTATATTTCCTTATTTAGAAACCTGAGTTCAATGTCTAACTTCAATGTAGCTTCCCAATACTATTGGATTTTATTCCAGAATATGCTGCCTAACCCGTATCAGAAAATATTTGCTTTACATTAACACTTAGTTTTAGCAAAAAATAAAAAAATAAAAAAATTAATAGGATTATAAATTGATCATGAAAGAAACGCATGAATGTATTCTATGTAGATAACACCTATGAT
Source organism: Pteropus alecto (assembly GCF_000325575.1). NCBI lineage: Eukaryota > Metazoa > Chordata > Mammalia > Chiroptera > Pteropodidae > Pteropus > Pteropus alecto. The sequence goes on from NW_006434839.1 coordinate 19,283,669, forward strand.
GGCTCCCCATGATTCTCCCCTCCCCTACTTGCTGGTATCCCTGCCCTGTTTAATGCTTTCCCCTTGAGTGTGGTCTGGACTTAGTGATTTGCTTTTAAATAAAACATGACAAAAGTGATGCAGTGTTACTTCCAACCAAGATCAGGTTATAAAAGACCATCCATCTTGCTTCCTTTTTTGGCTCTCTTCTTACTTGCTTTACTGGAAGCCAGCTGCCACGTTGTGAGTTGTCTTGTGGAGAAACTGAAGGAGGACTCTGGCCAACAACCATGAGAAACTGAGGTCCTCTGTCCAACAGTCTGGGAAGAACTGAAACTTGCCATTGGCTGTGTGTGTGAGCTTGTAAGTGGGTCTCTCCCAGTTAGCTCTTGAGATGTCTCCAGTACTGACAGCTGGATTGCAGCTTCTGAGAGGCCCTGAGTCAGAACCACTCAGCTAAGTCATACCTGAATTCCTGACACATTGTAAGATGATAAATGTTTGTTCTTTCAAGCCATGAAATTTCGGGTTAATTCGTTATGCAGCTATAGGAAACTAATACAATTACAAAACAACCACCTTCATTTTGATTATCATTTCTTATTTTCTATTTTATTGTTCTCTTCTACTAGTTAATTCAGTTTCCATGTTTATAGAAATGTGTATATAAATACCCAGTTATTTGATTCTAGGCAAAGTCCAGAAATGTTTGAGAAGGAAATACAACATATTCAACTTTCTACAATTCATGTTAAATAAAACTTTAGAAAAGTTTTAGGGTATTGATAGTACAATCGGCTCATATATGTAAAGCAACTTGGTTTTATAACGAGATATGCAGCAAAGACTAAGACCCAGCTCCATCTAAAAAACCCATCACTGAATCTGGACTCTTGATTATAATGCACTAACACAGGGGTCCTCAGTTCTCAGGGGTTCTCTGTAGGGGCAGTGTGACAACTAATTCAACTGTGGGAGTGGGCATGGAGTGCTTGCTAGAATGCAGATGCTCAGGCTCCATTTCAGATTCAGATCAGACTCTCTGAGGTGGGGCTTGGGGAATCTGTAGTTTAAACAAGATTTCTCTTTTTTTTCTCAAGCAAAAGACCAGGGGATGCCATGCCCCATTTGGATTTAATGACAGCTCTTTTTTGTCTATGCCTCTCTTTCCCCTCCATGCCTTGAAGCCCTGTTTCACTTCCTGCTTCTTTCTGGGAGCGCCTCATGTGCTGGATGACATCTGGAAGTTGGTGGATAATGAATGGAAATCTCTTTGCAAAGCTTTTCCTAATTTAAGCCTATAAATATGTATTACTGGACAAGGGTGAATGACTATTGTTTATTATGAAAAACACAGAAACTGGCAATAGAAATCCTGATTTATTTTCATGATTCTAAACCCAGTTTAAACAAATGCAAGTTTTAAGAAATGAAATATGCACTTCTAAAATCCTAATGTATGCACCAAACCCAGTGGGACAGAAAGAGGGTTTAGACTAATTTCCAATTCCCTTCACTGTTCTCACTCATCTTCCCAACATGTTGAGCGGCCTTTGAAGTCAATGGATTAAATGTTGTGTGTGAGTGTATGAGTGTAGAGAACTAGCACAGTGAAATGTTACCAGAACACAGAAACTTTGCTCTAATGCCCATGTGTTTTGTCAAGGGCAAGGGCAAATACCCGCGTGTTTACTGGGCCAAACTGGCACCAATAGGGGAAAAGGCTGCAGTGTTGTTACAGCCCTGACAGAAAAGAAGTGACCTGGATTGTGTTGTAATGTCTGCAATTACTTAGATTCCCAGAGGATCCACACGCAGCCCTAGGAAACATGTAAACTAGGGCGGGGATACTGACATGTTTGGGCTGCCTCGAAGTGGTAGGTACTAGGCAACTTACCATGCGCAAGAACATAGGATTGTCCCTTGGGGAGGAAGGAAGGGGGACACTGTTAATCAGGGTTTTAATCTGGAGGGGGTAAAAAATGGATATTTACCTACCTCTGTGAGCAAGAGGGTTGGGGTGTGTGTGTGTGGGGGGGGGTGTATGCAGGGGATCTGCAGTTCCTGGCCTGGGCCTCCAGATAGAACCTTTGAGCCTGTCCCTTTGGACTGATCTCCCTCTTGTTGCTTTCCAGACAATACGGAGGCCTCAGAATAATAATATTTTACATTTATAGGGCCCTATTTCACTCATCTCTTTCTTTTCACAAAGTCGTGAAGTTCTAGGTTATCTTTGTAATAAGAATGGAAAATAGTCTTCTATTTTCTCACTAAGGAAAAGTCACTTAACTAATAAATGACAGGACCAAACCAGAGTTTAGGGCAGGTCTGTGCTTCTTGCACCCATCTTGGTATCCTCCACAATACCTAGTAGTACTAGGCACACATTAATTAGCAAAAAATATTTCTTCAATATGAATAATACTTTAAAGGAGCTATAAGTATCCACTGAAAGGATGTAGGCATATATAACATTTCACTAATCATCATATTATCTTCTATGAATTCTTTGCCTAGTATCACAAGTATATTTTAATTAATTAATTTTTTCGTATCTCATTTTGTTTAAAATGATCTTCTTATTCACCATAACTCTATAATACCATGACCATTCTGACCAAAATGAAGTGGAGGGTTGGTTATCATTGAGGTGATTTCAGCAATGCAGAGAGCCCACAGAAGGAGATATTCAAATCAGAAGTCTTCACCTTTAAGGAAAAATGACTTAGAAAATACTGATTAAAGCATGTTTTGCTTTGGTTAGGTTTTGCCCCAATGATCTGAATAACTACAGTTGTGTAGACCTGGCCCCAGAGCAGGGGGCACACACTGGAGAATGAGGAGGAGGAGCCTCCAAGAGGAAGCAGGGGTGGAAGCAGAGGAGCAGCCTGGCCCTGTCCTGCAGGGGACCAGCGGCAAAGTGCCCCAGCAGGAAAGGGTAGGGTCAAGAGAGTAAATTTGTTCTTTGGTGCCTCTAGTCGACACTTTTCTCATTGTGTGTGTGTGTGCATGCACACATGCATGCACATGTGTATGTGTGTCCCCACTGCAGGAAAGGAGGCCTACAAGTAATTTGTACTTTAGAATGAATTTAGGTGACTGTTTTCTTTCTTGGTAGGAGTGCAGGTGGATGCACAGAGCAAGGCAGAGCATCTTTGCCAATTGTCTTTTATACATCATTAATGGATTCAGGTGTTGAGGGCGCAGATAGATTCTGAGGCAGACTTTTCACAGAGGACTTGGAATAGCAATAATTTATATTATGGGCACTATATACCTTAAGGGGTCACATTACATCCTGTATATGAAGACCTACAAGGCAGATGTTATTTCCTCCATTTTATAGACGAGGAGACTGAGCTTCTGGGAGATTATAATCAGCGACTGGACCAAACCAGGATTTAAGTCTCTTGGTTCTTCATTCAGTTTCTCCTGCCATCACACCACCCTCTTTAACCCCACACCAAAGTCCATTCTGTTTATTCAAACCTGCTCAAACAGTCACATAGGGATTTCTGAATCCACATGCACTGGTTGCTCTCCCTTGCCTGCACCCAAACTTTCCATCCAAACTAGTAGATAATGCTTCCCCTGACAGCAAATAACCATTTCCATCAGGAAAGGGTGTGTGATACAAGTAAGAGGATGCAGCTGGCCTTCTTCCGCTGTCAGACTATGTACAATGTTATTCTCACTCTCCAGCAACCGAGCTTCTCTCTGGCCAGGAACCCTGGGTCATTTGACTGACCGGGGTCCCCACTGCTTTCTCATCTCTCCCTGGCTTTTCCTGGTTTATCATAAAACTGTTACTTTTCCTTATTCCATTCCTTTAGGGCCAGTGGTTCTCAAACATTAATAAACTGAAGAATTTTCTGGGGATGTTTGTTAAAATGAAGATTCCTGAGGTTCTGTATCATGTTCTGAGGGTAGCTTCCAGGTATCTGTACCTTCTCCCCCCATTTTGATGCAAGTGGTCTGGGGAGGGCACTTTGAGAAACAAAAGCTGCCATAAGCATCATTCTCTGCTGGGTGAGAGGACCTGATGGGCATGATAATAAGTTAGTTACTGTTTTGCCCTCTACTTTTGGAAAGCAATATAGTGACCTGGTTGAAAGCAATATGGTGACCTGGTTGGTGACTGGGTTTGAATCCCAGCTTTGCTGTATTATCCCACATATGCTACTGAACTTCTCTGTGCCTTTGTTTCCAATCTGTAAAATGCAGGTATAATAATACTTATCTCATAGAACAGTGAGAAAATGTCAGAGATTTCAGTAACAGTGTCAGGAGGACAGAGAAGATGTTTTGGAAAAGGAGAAGCTCTTGGCATTCTTGAAACCATTCAGGTTGCTGCTTTTTTTGCATTTTGCCATTAAGCGAGCTAGCAGGATTAGCTCATCTCTAGCAAGTGCGTCAGCCTTCAGGAGTTTATTACAAACATGAGGCACACAGTGACCAAGTATGCCCTGGGGAGAAGATGCCTCAGCTGACTGAGCACCTGGATATGCCAGAAAGTGGCACTAACACCAACTTGATGGAACTCTCTTTACTTTGGATTAATTCTTTTTTGCTTTATTTTTTCTTTTCTTTCATTTGAAGGTAACCAACAGGTTTCTCCTTCTTTTGTTCTTCTTAGAAAAGAGTATCAATTATCCTAGGGTTTGTTTTATACTTCGAAAATTTAAGCTAAATTTTCCTATTTTGACAGTAAAGATATACATTCCTAGTTTACCTCCTGTTATGCATTGAATTGAATCTCCCTCCAAAAGATATATTGAAGGCCTAATCCCCTGTATCTTAGAATGTGACCTTTTCTAGAACTGGTCTTACAGATGTGATTAGGATGAGGTCATACTGGAGCAAGGTTGGCCCCTTATCCAATGTGTCAGGAGTCTTTACGAGAAGATGGAAATGTGAAGGCACAAAGGGGGAGGGCCGTGTGACTAGAGTTGTGCCACTGCAAGCCAAGGCATGCCAAAGATTACTGCAGAGCCCCAGGAACGAGGTAGAGACAAGGAAGGGTTCCCCTGCAGGCTTCCGAGGAAGCATGGCCCTGCTGACACATCGATTTTGAATTTCTGGCCTCCAGAACTGTGAGACTATAAATTTCTATCACTTTAAGCCACTTGGTTTGTGAACCTTTTTAACGCAGTCCTAGGAAATGAATATGTATACATCCCTTTGAAATCGCTAGAAACTATCCTGACGAATGAAATGATAGCAGGGTTCCAGAGCATTTTCACACCCACATTTTCTGGCTGCCCACATTTTCTTATGGGGCTCTTGGATGGGAACATAAAAGCACATTTGGTGTACGTGAGACTAGCTGGCCATGAGCCTTCTTTAAGAACCTGGAACCATCTCTCCTGTCCACACGGCATCACATTTTCATTATTACAAAAAGCACCTAGATGAAGATGGCTCAGTACAAAGCAGGCTGCATATCTTTTGATACTTTTTTCAGATCTTCAGGCTTCTGGTATCAATTTGGTAGCACTTCTTGACGTTGAGTGATATCAAATAAGTGATATGAAATAGTGAAAAGTGTAAAAATAGGCCACACAAGGGCTAGCAACAGGAGCATTGAACTTGAACAGGGAGGAGCAGTGTTTGGGGGCACTTATGTTGCCATCTTTGAGGAAAAATAACTACAGCCCTTCCAAGTGTTGAGAGTTCTCTTCCCAAATAGAAAAGTTCTGCAGTGTTTAATGCATGGAAACCTTATTTTATCCAAATATACAATTATAAAGATTAATCGAGAGGCCTTACTCGCTCACAAAATTCTGTGTTTACAGTTGGGAGTTTGTTATTCTTTAAACTTCTAGGTGTGTCATGGGACAAATATGAATGATTACTGCACTCAAGAAAATAAAAGCTTTTTCCATTCTATCAAAGACACAAGAAATAAAACGTCTTCACCATTTGCAGGCTATCCATTGGTCCACACAGACATTTGTTTAAACCAACACTTTTAAACACTGTTAACTTCTTTTCAGTTTCCCAAGTTCACTTCCTGATGGCAGAAGTTGTTTCCTACCATTCAGTTAAGTCGCACTAGGGTTACTAATAGCTTTCGTCTTACCTCACTGCTAGAATATTTTTCCTTCCAGTGCTTTGACTCTGTTTATTAAACAGATAGAAAATGAATGAAATAAATCTCTGCAGGTTTGAACGTTGCTTGGCAAGTGAGGAAAAGGATCTACACCAGGGTTCCTGTAAGGTCTAAGCAAGGATAATCATTGCCCATTATGTGTCTCTCAAGACACGGCCCCCACCCATACCACAGGGTTCTTCATCTGGGCACTATTGGCATTTTGTTGTTAGGGTCACTGTGGGGGTACTGTCCTGTGCACTGTAGCATCCCGTTTCTCTACTCACCAGATGCCAGCAGCACCTTCTAAATTATGTCCAGACATTGTCGAACGTTCCTTAGGGAGAGTGGAAGTTATCCCCGGCTGAAAACTGCTGTTATAGAAACTCAAATATAATACAATGAGATAGGACATGAAATTTAGAAATATTTATAGCCAAGAATGCTTGCTTACTATTGCAAGAAGTTTTTATTTGTAGTACTGTGGCCTCGTAAGTTCATTCATTCGTTCAGTATTTATGAAGCAACTACTTTTTGAAGATGGAATGAATGAAATGAGAAAACATATCTGGGACAGGACTGATAAGCTGGCTCTGTGTGATTTGGAAAGGGGACAGTGCCTCTGGCTGCTGAGGTTCACTTAGTAATCATAACCGAGGAGGTGCGGTGTCCTTCCACGGTGTACTCCTTTATTTTTAAGGTAATAGAGGGAGTTACTTTCTTACACCTCACCAGGTCACTAACCTCTTAAATTTAGACTGGAATCTCGAATAATTTTTCCTAGGACAAAGGCTCAAGGCCTTTCCTGCTTTGAGGCCTTCCTACTCGCGGCTGGTTGCTTGGAACACACCCTCCATCACTCTTCACTTGACTAACTCTCAGTTATTCATAATATCTTAACCTAAATGTTCTTTCTTCAAAGACTTCTTTCTGGTCTCTACCCTTCTTCTCACCTGGATGTTTTTTCTATCCGCCCTATCACACACATTTAATGGTATGCATGTGTGTGTGTGTGTGTGTGTGTGTGTGTGTGTGATTTTTTTTTTTTTTCTGCTACTAGACTCTAAGTGTGTATGTGTGTGTGTGTGTGTGGGTGTGTGTGTGTGTGATTTTTTTTTTTTTTCTGCTACTAGACTCTAAGCTTCCTGGAAGGTATTCAGTTAATATTTGTTGAATGAATGAATGCTATCATTTGCTAAGATATTTCTTTTATTTACAAGAGCACCAACCTGATAATATCTCCTTTAAGAAAGTTCTGAATGCGTTATTATCCAGCTGAAGGGTTACTAATTGCATTCATTGATTGCAATCATTTATTCTAACCCAGTCACAGTAATATTGGTAAGAGAGTGAACAAAAGGTGACAGGGAAGACTGATAATTCCGTTTCTGCTTACCATGAAATTCCGGTTAAAACTACAAATTTTGACATAGCTTTGTTTAGGGAGCTGATGAGTTCCCTAAGAATGTTCAGGTGGTCTAGAACTCAAATAACTTTATGTTTACCCTCAGAATGATACAGCTGGGGTGCTAAGTGATGGGATTAAAACCGTACAGGTCCCTCACTGCTAAACTTTATAAGGGTCAGAGAAACACAAACTCTTTATAGCTGGGTAATGGGAAAATCTGACTCAAATTAATAGTGCTTCTGCCCTTTAGTTCTTAGTCATCTGATCCTATTGCTCACAGATGGCCTGTTAAAAGAACTTCAGAAATGTGGCCATATGAACTAGGTGAATTTGACAACTGTCAGCACTCAGAAAGTCTAAGCATTTTCTTTTTAGCTAGACCTCTTTAAGACCATTGGGCTAACTAAAGTTGCAAGTAATTATGCACTTCTCTGTTATATGAACTAAGGAATTGGTTGGTTATAAAAAAAATTACTGAAAGCTTATAACCAACTTTGGAACTGATTTTCTGATCCATCTCGGAACACAAACAGCCAATTTGGAGGCAATGGCAGTAAAAGGGAAGACCACAGAGTTCTGAGCCCAGATGAGAAGGGAAAATGAACTCCAGCTCTTGATCTTCAGCACCAAATGTTTATTTGAGGTATATTTGCAGTCAGCATGCCATCTGTTGATAGTTTGGTATTTCAAAGATGATTTAAGTCCCACAGCCTGAATATTAAGAGTGAGAATGACAATTGGTAAAGTCTAGGAAGATCTTTTATAGGCTTCCATTCTTTTATGAATACTAGTCAATCAAAATCAAAGATTTTAGAAATAAAAGTGACTTAGAGATCTTTAATTTCAAGTTCTTGTTTGCTCTAGATGGAGAAACTGCTGTCTAGATGGTACAAGTGACTTTTCCAAGGCCCAAATAACACTCAGTATCAGTGTCCAGGAGACTTACTCTGTTCTGAGTGACTGGCATCAGAAAGCACTTCTCAGTGACTTGGGGGCCTCTCCTCTCTGCCAGGCACTGGATAAATGAAGGATGCCTGCCTGTTCCTAGGTCCAGTGAAGCTTCTTGTGGCCACTGGCAACACAGGAATTTTGCTGTACCATTTGGAAAAAATAATGCATGTTGTCAGTTCCATTCCTAGTATATCTGAGCCATGAACCCAGGTAGAAAAAAGGGGATGGGAATGACATTCTGACACCAGTTGATTTTCCTCTTGGGGAATAAAAAGGGTGAGAAAAGGAAAGGGGAAAACGACAAGATTAGATTACCTAAGTGACATGTGATTTATACCTACATACGAAGTCCAATACAGTTGCTACAGTAGAGTTCCAGAAAGTATTTTTGTAATAGGAATTCGAGTGACAAATATCATTTTCCAATAACATGCAACGGACTCTCCCAAATGAGGACATAGAGAAGCATTAATTTTCTCACTGTGCCCTTATGGTCCTAAAAGTTTTATCATGGTACAGTTTTATTATTAAGAAATTCTGAGAGTCTAAATGAGACTCAATTCCGGCTGTACATTACCATTGCCTGGGGAGCTTTGAAAAAAGAAAAATAATAATACACAGGCTTGGGCCCCATCATAGACCAATTCAATCAAAATTTCTAGGAATGGGGTGTGCACAACAGTATTTTTAAACATTCCCCAGATGTACAGAACCACTGGTCTAAAGTAACCAAACAGCCACCCTTTACAGAAACCACACTCTCTCATGAGTTTAAATCACAATAGGGGTTTATACAAGCTGCAAAATTGTGTGAATATGCAACGCGTAGGAGGGAGTGGATGGGCAGGCTTGCCAAAAAGATAATGTTTCATACTGACCTTTTGGTACATACAATGCATGCATTTTGCAGTGTTCTACTTTCAGATGTTTACCACTCGCATTCTCAACCACTGTTAAGTTGCCACAGCAACTTCTCTTTGCCCCCAGACAAACTAGGTATCCTGCTGGAATAGAGAAGAGTGTTCATACGTACACCTATGCTTAATTATGAGGCTGTGCGTCAATGTTGTCATACACTAAATTGTAATTGTAGTGGTAGAAGGATTGGAGAAGTTACACAGGCAAGTAAGGAATTTAACACACAACTATTATAAAATCACCCCTTGTGACACCTTCCTAAAATTAACTACTCATTCATTACTTGATATTTCTTCTCCCATGTAAATTAACACTTAAAAGAAAAAAAACAAAAAAACTACTAAGCGTACACCTTTTCCTCCTTTTTCCTTGTCTGGATGGTGATTGTGTCTTAGCAGTATTTTTCTTGCAGTATTTTTCTTGCAAGTCTCGGAGTGAGCAGGCAAAACCAAAGGCAGTTGTCATTCCATGTTACCTTCCATCTCTTCTAACAAATCATCCAGCCAAAACAGTCTCTTCCCAGCCACACCTGAGGGGTCTCTTTCTTCCCTTTTCTCCTTCCTTTAGCTCTTCCCTAGGATCTTTCCAGCATCTTTACCTCCCTCATAAGATCTAACCAGGAATTCATTCTTAATAAGTCTAATCACTAACAAATAAAGTAGAGAATCTTGTTTATGACATTTCTCTTTTCGATTCCATTCGTATGCTTCCTTTAAAATATTATTAAATTATTGAGATGTTTAATATTTAGGAACAATTGGCAGACTTAGTTTGGGTACCTTATATTCCTAGGGGGTATGGAGTGTGGTGGGTGCATTTAAGAGCAAGTTTACAGTAATGATTTTCACTCTGGAGAACTTGGTCCCTTGGAGGGTGTGGAATTATTACAAGGGATTCCATATCCATTATGCTCACCAAACATTTTGGTTTTCCACATCACAAGCTCCCATGGAAATGACAACCTTCTCCTGATATTTTCTTATTTTTTACATATTTACCTATTTGTTTTCCTACTATTTCTACATTTTGTTTCTGCTTGTAAAACATATCTTACTTTGTATTGGTCTTTATCTTATTTTTATGGGCTATTTGTAATTTGTCAAAATCACTTTGATGTTATTTTTATCACAGATGCTAACAAGGTCATTGTAATTGGCATCATTTGTAAGTTGAGAGTCCTCTTAACTTATTCATTCTAGTCACTGATAAAATATAACTGTGCAAGGACTGTGTTCCTGGCTGTATGTCAGATACCAATCACACCTAAAATTCACATTATACATCATCACCCTTTTCTTTTGGTCACTTCCTGCTCCTACCTATTCTTAACTGAATAATGATCCTGATTTCCTATATTTAGCTTGTTGATAAGGAAACAATTGGGGGTCAAAGTGACAAATCTTAACGTTTGTACATATTACAATAAATCCACCTCCTATCACAGGAGATGAGAAAAAGAAACACATCTGAAAAGGGAGCTAATAATTCACTTGGCACAGATATCAATAATAAAATGAGTGATGTCTAACCCCTTCGAGACACACTTAAGTATTTGCCTGTTTTGTTTTATTTTTCCTGAGGAGACATGTGAGATCTATGGGAGACCACCTCTGAGGTACAAAGAAACATCTCTGCAGTTGGAAAAGTGGATTAATGCTCACCACCTCCCAGCGAGTAAAACCTCAGAGCTCCAGAGCTCCGTGTACTTAACATCTAGACGTCGTAAAGCCAAAAAGAAAGAAGAGGCGTGGAAAGTTTTGGATTTTTCCCTCTGACTGTCTCCTGACCTAGTCATTCCTCTGCCGTTTGCCATTGCCCAGGGGCACACGGCAGGGGTAGGGGTTGGGGTTGGGTGGAGTCTTACTGGGGACTTCTCATGCGGCCTGCCCTGGCCCCTTGATACCTAGGAGGTTAGCCTTATCCTTTAGGCCCCGAGATGCCACAGCCTGATTACTGAAAGCCTTGGGAGACACATTATATGTGTCATCCTCAAACTGGAAATTAAAACAAAAATCTTAATGTGTACACATAATAGAAGATGTTATCTCTTTATCTTAGTAAACAGAATGAATGTTTTGGATTTCTTTATTAATTATTTTGATTTTTTTTTTCCTTACAAGATTTTAAATGTGGCTTTTATAGAGAAAAGGGGCAAAGGAAGACACCGTTTTTTTGCTCACAGGAGACCTTCGGTTACTTACATAAGAGTTCAGATTTTTTTCAGCAGATTCAATTTGGCGTCCATTTCCTGACTACAGACTCAGCTGGGGCCCTGGGGTGGGCGGTGGATGGCTTTCAGGGATTCAGGCGTGAAGTGAGAAGGGAAATGGGGCAAGAGAAGCAGAATACTCAGAAGGCTTTGATACAGGCTAAAACAGAAATAAAAACAAAATGTGGTAGAAGCCAAGAGGAGAGAAGACCATTTCTGATAAAGGTGGTCAAGGAAAGGTGATGGAAGCCCAGATAACCTGAGGCGAGCCTTGGCAGGTGGCTGCGGCTGTCAGTTATGCAGCAGGGCTCGGGGCATTCTCCTTGCCTGGTATGGAGTCAATGCTTCCTAAACAGTTGTTGAATGGCCTTTCTGGGGAGCACATTGTCTGAAAATGACTCTAATTCCTACTTTTATAACTAGAGTAGTAGACTGGCTTACCAAAAACAGTTGAGTGAACTGGTAGTTATGAACTGTTCTGGACAAATCATTTTTTTTCCCTACTAAAAAGCCTGGTGTTCAGGAGCAGGTGAGGAAGAGAGCTCTGTTGGCCTAACCAGAATAATTGGCGATGAAAGCCAATGAATGCAATTCTATTTCCTTGACATATTCTGATATGCCCAGTTCCAGCTATATTTATTATTGCGAATGTACAGAAAATATAGGCAAGCAGTGAGCCATGATTTAATTGTTCTTCTGAGAGATTAATGGTGCCTTGTAAAATGCACTATTAAGTCTGTTCCTTACTTCTGGCATTTGTTTTTGAGAACAAATACATAATTACTAGGGAGGAAGTCTCAGAGAAATCACTTTCAGGATTGAATAGGCATTCCTTCCACTAGCATAAGACTAAGATTTTTCTCAATTGTTTCCTATTTTTACAGTGTACTGCTGTAATGGCACAAAAGTCTGTAGAAAACCAACAGGCAAACCAAAAGCCTTTAAAAAAGCTGTAAATGCGAAGTTCCTATGAGGTCTTGCTTCCTTCTCTGACATCCTACCTCTCCTGCACATTCAGGCAGGACCAGCTGCACCCCATGGCGCTGTGGCCATCCTGGGCAGACAGAGTGCTTTAAAGACTCAGGAGATTCAACGCAAACCAGCATTGAAGCTTGTCTGGTTCTGAGAGTGTATTCTACTTCTAATCACTGAGACCACGCCCCAACTTCGTACCTCATTTTTGGTCTTTGGGACTTGACCATCCCTGCCTTGTTCAGAACTCACCCAGACTGCACACTTCCTAAGGTCTGGGGTTTTACCTTCATCTTTACATTGGTCCTTCTCTCCTTTCTCCAACCCACTGCCAGGACCTAGAATCTGATCTTAGAACTATAGGCTCATCATTCTGAAAACAGACTTCTGGAATTCCTCTTGCCAAACGATGCCCACCTGCTGTTGAAATACAGTCATCTTTTTGGCACAATAGTGACATCACTGTCTGCTTGGGTCATGACCAATTATTACAGAGAGGCACTGGAGCACGTACTTAAGAACCTGGGCCCTGGGTCCTCACTATCTGGGTTCTAACTCTGACCTTACCACCTCCTACCTGAGCAAATGGCTAAGCCTGAGTTTCCTTATCTGCAAAATGAATATGATGGTGGGTAATAATAATAGCACCTTCTTCAAAGGGCCATTGGAGGAGTAAGTAATCTGTACCACTGAGCTAGCCTGTAGGAAGTGGTGGAGGAAACAGACCCTCTCCTGTTTCTCCCCTACCTGTACATTTAGCACCCCTTGGTTTCATCCATTGCACTGAAGTTAGGCCTTTCTATTAATATAGGCCATATGTCATCAGGTCAATTTGTGGCCTGAAATCGCCTAGGTGGGTCACTGTGGTCCACAAGGGAACAAATGCCTTGGCTGGGCACAAAAACACTGATGATAAATGGCTCCTGCTTATGTCCTTTATTCTGGCCACGCTGACCTGCCACTGGTCTCCAGAGAATGCCAGTTACTCTCAGGTCTCTGGGCCTTTGCTCCAGCTGTTCCCTCTACTACAGGTGTCCCCAGCCCCGCCCCCGCCCTACCCCCCATCCCCGCCCTGCCACCGGGCCGCAGACGGTACTAGTCTGTGGCCTGTTAGGAACCAGGCTACACAGCAGGAGGTGAGCAGCAGGCAAGCAAGCAAAGCTTCAACTGTTATTTGCAGCCTCTCCCCAGCACTTAGCATCACTGCCTCAGCTCCACCTCAGATCATCAGGCAGTAGAATCGCATAGGAGCACTGGTCCCTGGTGCCAAAAATGTTGGGGACTGCTGCTCTAACTGGATCCCTTTTACTGTCTCTAGTGTCTGGTGAACACGTGTTTGGCTTTGGAGACTGCTGAGAATTCTCTGCTTTGTGCCCAGTTGTGGCCCGTCCCTTAGTTACATGACCTCACTCAGATTCGTTACATATGGGCTTCCCCATTAAACTCTAAACCCCTTGGGGGCAGAAGCATTGAGTTAATAGTCAATGCCTGAACCTGAGTGCATCACCAGACATGGCAGCACTGTGTAAAGCAACGGATGCAGGGATCCTGAAGTTGGGATGTGCAAAGCTCGGTCCGGCACAGAGTGAGTGGCAGGGCAGAGAGAAGGAGCCTTGTGATTTTTTGCTTCTTTTCCTCCCAATCTTACTTTCTCACTACTTGAGAAAATAGTCCAGAAATAGGCATCTTTTCCAGTTAATTGTCGTAAATGAGAAAATGTGTTTGATACCTGTAACATACATGATATGACCCAGTGCAATCGCTAGATAGAATTTACCTTTTTATACAGAATCTATCAATGTCCATTTGTACTGTAATGTTCCTGCTGGGCTCAGGAAAGGTTTGTATATTGAATACACTTTAAAAAATTTGTACTTTTAAATTGCTATGAGATTAAGCACATATACACACTATCAAAATGTATTGTGCCTTGCTCTTTATTACCTACACAGCTGATAGTGGCTCAGGGGAAGCTTGGCTGTTTACTTAGAAATATGTACTTCCCTTGCCATCAAATAATGACCAACAAGAGACATTTTCTCAAGTTTCAGTAAAGAAAACAAGATGTATTTTACATCTAAAACAGCAATATCATTCCCACAAGAGGCAGGAAATATGCATTCTGTGCAGGTGTAAATCCGTTGTACCAGATAATTCCCTTGGTAGTCACATAGTACATGGATCATGCAGATTTCCTTTAAGACATAATTAAAAACAATTCTCCCACCCTAAACAATGATTCATGTGAAAGCATGCCATTTTTGTTTCCTGAAAAATAGTTTAAACTATTTTAAACATTTTACTCTTTGATTGAGTAGCTGACAAAATATGCGATAGAAGGATGTCTGTTTTATTAACCCTGTGATGCAAGGAGAGAAACTAAGGCCTGAGGGTACAGTAGTTTGGCTGCTAAAGGCTCCTCCTCCAAATGACAGTGCAGCCTGATGGCAGTGATGATGAAGGGCAGGAGAGAGGTAACATCAGAGAGTGGAGAGGAAAGAAAAGCATGACATGTCTGCAATTTGGAAATTTTGCCCTTTCAACTAAGAATAGGGATTTCCAGTGCATTTCAGGTACAAGAATCAGTGACAGGTAATTGTCAATTCATTCGTGACCATATAATTTTTCTTTCCATCTGGGACACTTCTGAGCATGAAAGGGGGCACTGTTAATGATTACTCAGGGCTGGTCAGTATTAACTGGTCTGTATGGGACAACTAGGACATATGAGGTTCTGAGCCTACAGCTGGCTATAACCCAAAGTGGCCTCAAAGGATAGAGGGCCAGTGAGCAGGGCTGGTTTGGGAAACCTCTATAGTGTTTCCAAATTCCCTGGCATGATTTAAACTAGCTGGATCCTCAAGTATTCTTCTGGCAGGATGAACATCTGGAACTATACAACGTGATTCATCTGTCATTGTAGGGTGGAACTATATACACCATCCAGGGTATATATCTTTAAGCCAACCTTGGGTGCAATTACTTCTAAACCTGACTTCACAAAGGTCATCATCAAGGGAGCTTTGAAAATCATAGATCCTTAGGGCCCATTCCTAGATATGCTAATTTAGTAGATATGTAATGGGCCCTGGCATCTGCATTTAAAAAAATTCCTCTGGTGATTCCGATGTCCAGCTGGATTTGAAAGCCCTCTTGGATTTGTAAAGAGGCTATGAGGTTTTAAAAGGGCTGAAATTTCCAAATTTTCAATAGGAAGATTAGAAATTGAGCACCAATATGGGAAGAAAGACTATTAGAGAACCGAAAAATATTGTCTATAATTTTATTACAACTTTTTATAGGACCAAAACAGGGCAAATTATTTTAAAAATATGTTTCTCATTTTGCCCAAGCCTTATTTACTGGCTCAGGAACAATTCAAAGCATTAGAGATGAGACTTTTTTTTGAACTAAGCCCTGAAGTTCATAAGTTTTAACAGACAATACTAAAGGAATTTCAGTAAAAGTTTTCAGAGAAACCTGTATGAAGAGAGGCAAGGAGATAGCCATAACTCTGTGTGGGCAGTGCTCCTATCTCCGTCTTTATTGTAGCCCCTGGCACGTAATAGTAGATGTATAATAATCATTTATCGTAAGGTGAATAGCTTTGGAAGGGAATGTTATTATATGAGAATGACTCTCATTCTTTTAATATAGTTAGAGAAATTACGTAAAAACATAAAATAGTTTGCCCCAAATATTCTTACGGTGGGTGTTTATTAACTTTTGTTACCCAAACAAGTTTGCTCCCTATTTATAAGCAGAACTCTCAGGGACTACTGAGGAAGAGAAATCTGTTGACATCCTTCCCGCCTCCTTCCTTGTGTCCAGTCCCACACTAACAGGAATAGACACTTTCTAGTCGAAAGAGACCACAAAAGCATTAGGTTCTTATTTTGAAACCCAAATTGATCTGATTACTATGAGCATGCCATTTCCTGACTGATAAAGAAAAAAAAATTTTGTGTAGGCATATTTAAGAATCATTACATTCAAGTTTTAGAGAAAAAGTTGCAAAAGTTGTGAAAATATCTTTTCTTATCGTGGCACAATAGAAAATATCTTTTCTACGCTATCAAGATGCCTCTGGGCACTTATGTGTTAGGGACATTTCTAGAGGCTGAGGGCTTCTTTTTAAGGAACTTCTTTTTAAAAAAAGGACAGTATGCAAATCTTATTCTCCAGGGCCTTTGTGTACCGTAATGAAGATTATATATATATAGTCCAGCATGTGGGAGAAAAAAGTGTATTTCTTGGCATAAACCATTTTTGCAAGAAAATAGCAGCTCCGCCCTTTCTTTACTGCAAACCCAGTTTCAGTTGAATCATGAAAGGGCCCACAGCCCTACAGGTCAATGCCTGCAGCCCCGTTCTCCTAGCGACCAGCTCTCTCTAGGCATTTCATCACAGAGGACCTATGTTGAAACTAGGGCAAATGAAAAGCGGTTTCATTTGGAATATGAAAGTGTCCGTTATATTATGGACTTGAGTGGGTAAAACACATAAGCAGGTGGTTTTAGAAATTACTGGACTTTCCAGATGCTGCTTACTATTGCAGCTGTTCTTACTTTAACCCCCTTTAAAATGTAGCCATCATTGTTGTTAATTGGAAGAATTATCCGCATCGTGAACTTTTTCATAATTCAAGGGTATTTGGTGTTTCTTGTCTTCATATTTAATAAACAATATAATATTTTATTCAGTTAGAACCAAAATTGAGCTAATTCTTTAATGTTTTTGAGCACGATGAACAGGTGGAGAAGTAAAAAGACTTTCAATAAGCATTTAAAATGTATATCATTGTTAGCTGAACTCGAAATTGTTTCAGATGCTTAAGAATAAATAATATCCATCATTTTAGTATCATTCTTTGCTCAGTGATGTGAGAATAATTTCCCACTGAAGATGACCATAATACTCCTTTACAAGCTGAGGATTCTGAATCCATGCCATATGTGGCAGAATATCAATCACCATCTCGTGATGCTATCTCCTAAACAAACAAACGGACAAGCAAACCTGATACCAGCCCCAACAGACGAGAACATTACCATGGTGCTGAGTGTTTTGAGATAATCTGATCTTTTAGATGTTATGCTTTGATTATAGGTATATCAAATAAATATACAATTAAAAATTACTATTATATTGATATTAATCGTTAAGCTCTCTAGAATGCTTTCTAGTTCAAAGGGATCACAGAGTCCATTATTTTAAAACCAAAACAGATCTGATTACAATGTGTATGCCTTTTCTTGAATGATAAAAAAAAGTTCGTGTATATTTAAGAATCATTACGTTCAAGCTTTAGAAAAGAAAGTTACAAATGCATTTTTTACTTTCTACCCAAGAGCTCCTATCTGATGTCTTTATTTGTCTTAGAGCTAACCTCAGAATCATCTCAACTAATTTCTCCTCTCATGACAATATTTCATGAGAATCACATAATCTTGTCTATTCTTCTATTGTGATACATTTCAAAATATCTGTTTTGGAAAGTAACCATGTGAAAACATGGATAAAATTTTAAACTTTGTCAGCTGTTAAATTTCTCTTAATGTTAAAAAAGAGAAATTGGAGCTTAGCCTGGTATAACCATTATGTTCCCTTCTAATTCTAAAATTCTGTCATTTTGTGCTTTTATGTAGTTTTATTCCCAATGCCATTATATACTGTCCTTCACATTCCATATCTGGACCACCATGCAATTACCTCATAACTATTCTCTGCTCATCCAGACTGGCTATGTGTTATTACATCCTATACCTTACCCACTCATCTTCCAAAAAGCTGACCTTCATCATACTATCCTCATGCTTGAAGTCTTCCTGTTTTTTTACTGCTGACATGATAAAGTAAAAATTTATCACGAGTACTGGATTCAGGACTCTGCCATCTGACCTGATGAGTCTTTCCATCTTTATGACCTACCACGCTGCCACATGAACTCTAAATCCAATCCAAATAGGCTACTAAACTTTTCAGGCTCATGCCCTGAGTGAGACATTTCCATTTCCGTGCTTTGCTCATTTAGAATGAATGCCCTGTGCCTTTCTCAGCTATTTGCATTTCATCTATCCTTTATGACTCAACTCAGATTGCATCTCCTTCATGCTCTTCTGTGTTAAACTATCTCTAATGCATCCTTCCTTCTCTCACTCTAATGCCCTACCCTCCCTAACACTTAATATCAATACCATTCACTTAAAAAAAAAAACTTTATTGAGGATTAATTGACAAATATAATTATATACACTTAAAGTGTACAATAATCATTTGATATACATCTACATTGTAGAAAGATTACCAAGATTAAGATAATTAATAACACTTTTTATAAACCTTTTTATTATGCAATATTTAATACTACTTACTTTTGATTTATTATATATTTGATTTAGTATATATTTGGTCTATTTCCAAAATAAGGAATGAGAGGGCTTAAAATAGAGACCACATAAAACAGCATCCCAACTGAAAAAGAAAGTGAAAATTTAAAATCATATGTGAGAGAGAATAAGTAACATGGGTTAATGAAACTTAAAATCTAGTTATATGTTTCCTGGCAGTCAAAGTAAAAAAGAATCCATTAGTTACCATTTGGCAGTGACTTACTGTTGTGATACTGTGTGTGTGTTTTTAAAAACTATTTACCTGTATGCATCTTGTCTCATTCATTAACGCTAATCTTTGTGATTGCTAGAACTTACGTTAGAAATTATCCTTTGTAGTATGTAGCACAGTGTTTAGTTTAGCTTATGATAAGACTTTAATAAATGAATGCATCGATGGCTAATATGATATCAGAACCATACATTTGAAGCCATGTTATTTATTTACAAATTCTAAATAAGTACATAATAAACATGAATGAAAATGTGAACACAAGAAGAAGATATAGAAATTTTAGAGGGAGAATGAAGGGTCTGAAGTTGTGATCACTTTAATTAGAGGAAATTTTGAAAAGCATTCACAGCCTACAATCTTTTACATAAATGTCTGCACAGTTATCTCATAATATGATGCAGCAAACCTTTAGTAAGGTAAGAAACCAATATAATGGAACTAAATGGTATAGACTAATTCATCTCTTTATCACCAGTAGAATAGATAATAATATTCCACCTTCTTGAAATGTAAATTCATGACACACCTAGTTTCTGAGTTTTCTTTTCTTCCCCAAATAGCTGTTTAATGAGACTGAGAGAGTACTATGCTGTACCTCACACTCTCATCAGGGTTTAATTTCTTCTCCATCTAGAGTTGTTTTTCTAAACTTGATATAGGAAGCTTTTTAAAATGCAGGGAACACTCTCGACTGGTTCTGTCCAATAGTGACTTCCATGACTGTCATGGAAATGTTTTATTTCTATGCTGTCCAACACAGAAGCCACTAGCTTCATGTGCTGAGGACTTGAAATGTGGCTAGTATGACTGAAGAACTGAATTTTTAATTGTATTTAACTTAAATTACTTGAAATTTAAATGTAAATAGCCACGGTGGCTAGTGACTACAGAATCGGATAAAGCCCTTTTTACAGAGCTGCTTGCCTTTAGAACAGAACTTTCTGTACCTGATTTGGTACCTTAGATAGTAGATTCAGTTGATCACTGTTTATGATCACGTGCAGTTTTAAACTACCACGCATTAATAACGAAGCTTTGGATGCCTTTATTATTTTAAGAAGTCTATGTTGTCAAAATAAAATATAGGAAAAATTTATTATTTACCATCATGGTAACATGGAGAGGATCATCCTTGTTTCAGTCATGATGTTTGTGCTTAGACTCAAAGAAAAAATTTATGAACTAAGAATCTCTGGAGGCCGTAGGCCCCCTTTCCCAGCCCGACTGGCAGACAGCACTCCTTGGGTCTCCCTCTGTAGGGCATTCTGAAGTCCCCCTTAGTCAGGGCACATAAGTACTGTGGCCTACCAAATTCTTCTCAAGGTAGATTTTTCTGTTTGACTGTCTTGTTTTGCTCACAGTTCTATGAGCAAGTAGGCAGGGTTTGCTTTCTCTAGGCCAGCAGAAACTTGCTCTAACTCTTCCTTTTAATTTCTTTAATATGAGGATCCTCACACTTGCTCTTTGAAATACTATTTTGTAAACTGCTATTTCCTCTAAGCCTGTTATGTCTTTTTTTCCATCTGCGTTGAAGTATCTTTTCCCAGTGGGACTTTCTTTCTCAATTTAGTCATGCTATGTGTGGAGACCCACATCCACACTGCTGGCCTCTCTGACTCATGTGGGAGGTTTGCTTGCTCCAGGAACCCCACTCACCCTGCGATGGAACAACAGGGAGGTTCCAGTGAAGCCAGCCCTTTCTGAAATCTGCCTCTTTTCCTGGCATCTCTCCTTGTCCAAAGCTACATGAGAAGGGAAAAAAGCAAAAATGCCCTTACCCCTGTTAAGGTAATATTTTTAGTAAATAGCTTTTAGCAATTCTAATTTTCAGTTTATAAGGTACTTTTATTATTGCTGTTGCTTTTAAATATTCCTGCTAATGCTCCAATTTTCCTTTTTCCTCCACCAGTGAGCCAAGAGAGTCAATGCTGACAGTTACATTTTCCTTCCAGTTACAGATTAAATTGTTCCCTTTTTTGAAATATATTATTCATAAATGTACACAGTCTCTGAACTATAGCTCCTCCCATCCATGGATAGGAGGCCTGGTGGGTGGAAATTGCTCATGCACCCCATTGGCTGCTCCGGGGTTGGATAGAACTGGGTCTTCACAGTCTATCTTCCAGGCTGGGACTTTCATTGGCTCTCCTGGCCCCTCAAAGAAAACCCTTTGCCAAGGATGGCTCAGGCCCATGACTTCACAATCCAGATGGGTTCAGACAATAAATTCCTCTGACTTGATTTGCTAAAATGGTCAAAGTTGAATAACATAATGAAATAGAAAACTGACCGCAGAGTCAAATCTAAGTTTGGCCAATAACTGGTTCAATTAACCTGTTTTTAATATCACCAAGCACATCCGGAAAGTATAAAGAAGAACTCCAACCCAAATGTCCCATTAGTTCAGGGAAGGCTGACGCAGATAGTCACTAAAGAAGCAACTTTCCACACCTAACTAGAAGTATCTTTGGGAGAAATCAGGAGGGGCACGTTATTTTTGATTTTGTAAATTTGCTTAACTGTGCATAAGTGCCATGTTTTTTTCAGTTAAAATACCATATATATGTACATATCAATCACAATGAGTAAATATCTGTATATGCATTTGTATAATCTTTGTCTTTGATCAGAAGTGTTTCTTCCCATTTTATTATTTTTAAGAAAATCACTTCAAGGTACTTAATTTTAGCTGAGGGGACCTGCCAACTCTGTATCACGTCTTTCGCCTTTGGCACAAAACCTTACAAAATGACCTTACTGCTTTAATTCTATGTGCAGTGAGCACCACCCTTCTTCCCTGGACTTTCAACCTGGGAATGAAGAGAGGGAGACTTGTAGCGTAACCATCTAACCCTTCTAAGGAGTGCGGGTATGTCCGTTGCTGAGATCAGGAGGTTCATTTACCAGGAGAAGAGTGCAGTTATATGAACTCTTACAAAACCAGATAAATTCCAGCTGAACTAACCAGCAGGAGGGGGGAGGAGAGATGAGACATTTCTGACAACCGCGGGAGCACCAATACATCAAGCCCAGAAAATGGTATGTGTGTAGCAAAGGTAGAGATGGATGCACAGGATGCTTGCCAGAGGAGAACTGTCCCAGGCCTGACAGCGTCCCCTCAGGCAGGAGACGTCCCTTCCTCGCTGGCGGTCTCAACTTACCTTGACCACGTCATCGTTGAGATGCTTGGGGTCGCGGTTGACCAGGTCGATCTCCTTGGTGTGCACGTCGTACACTTGCTTCTCGTTCATTTCGTCTGCCATGGCCTTGTTGTTGGGCTTGTAGATGTTGCCCTGTTCCCGGATGGGAACAGTGTAGAGATGTCCCTGCAGAGGGCGGACGGCCAGGAGAGGGAGAGTGGCACCGGCAGTGGAAAGAAATTTTCAAAAAGAAAAACAAGTGATCAGAAGTCAGCTTGGCGGTGGAGCAAACCTTGAGGCTCAAAATTGAACTAACCACTTCTGCAGCAGTGGCTCTGCGCTCAGTAAACTCCTTGGCGCCGCAAGCTTTTTAAGAGAATGGAGGAGAGGACACCACACCCCTCCGTACCAGGCAGGGAGCGCCTGCCTCCCCCGCCCGCCGCCAGGGGTCAGGGCAAACCCCGCCGCGCCTGCCGCCCCGGCCCCCGCCCAGCGCACGCCCTGCCCGCGGTACCCCGCAGAGACCCCAGCAGAGGGGGACCGGACCTCTGACTTCTTTCCAGTCCCTCTCCCTCACTGGAGTGCTTCACCTGCTCCATTTTTGCGCCCCGGACCCCATTCCCTCTCTCTCCATAATCTTTCCAGCTTCATCCTTAAGATTCAGTTTGAACTCCCTTGATTCATGGAGTGTCCCTATTTCGTTGCTTCCTGGCCGCGTCTCCCTGGCACCTGCCCGCGTCTCCCACCCTCCCTCTGCCCTCCACAGCACGACCGCCTGCCGTGGTGGTTACAGTACAGCATGCCCCTTCTCTGGGCGGAGCCTTGTTTAAGATCCCCTAAACTCCCTAGAACGTTATCTCACCTGCGCAACTCCCCGGATCCACCCTCAGGTCACTCCCAGGCTGAGCACCCGTGGCCGGACGGCAGCTGCGTTTGGGATAACGAGGTCTCCACACCCGGGTGGGAGGGTGGTTAGAAAGGGTGGTGATAGTTGGGGGAAGGGAAATCCGTCCCTCTCTAAACACCCTTGTCAGGCGCCGAGATGTGGGAAGAGTTCTTGAGGTGGCCTAAGAGCTTTGGAAAGTGCAAACACCGCGCGCGCCATCGTCGGGGCCCGCGGGGGCAGGCGCCTGGCGGGGAGTCACTGGGACCGTCCTCAGGACTGCGGGTGAATGACCTACCACCCTGAGATCCAGCTCCCCGCCTCCCAGCAGGCAGGGGCCGCACCTTGGGGTGTCCTGCAGTAAGGCAGCACCTGAGACCCACCAAAAAACGCGTCAAGAAGACCCAGCTTCAGAACTCGGACTCCCTTTTCCGTGTCCCTCTAGCTTAGCCCTCACCCCCAGGCCCCCTCCCAAAAGAAAAACACAGAACATTCCTGCCTCCTCTTCACCTCCCCGCCCAGGCCCATTCCGCAGCAGTGCCAGCGCAAGAGGAGTGCTCGGAAGTCGAGAGCGGGCTGGGGCAAGGAAAGCAGTCGGAGTATTTGGAGTGGGAGACAGCAGAAGCAGACAGTCCTTGCGAGCCCCGGGGCCCGGCGCGCACCCACCCAAGCCTACCTCGGAGTCTACGTATTTGCCCCCAGACATGCTGGCCGGTGGCTGGATGAAGGCTCTGAGATTTCCCTGGCCTGTGATTTAAGGGAACTGAGGAAGGAAGATCTTGTATTGTATGGCGGGGGTGAGGG
>NW_006434839.1:19307670-19312352 GCF_000325575.1 Pteropus alecto
GGGGCGGGGGCGGTGGCTGGGAGGGAGCCTCCTGGCCGCCGGCCAAGGGTTTGTTCTGCTCTGGGTTGGCCGGGACTTGCGCTGTGCCGGGTCTAGACACATCCCCAAGGTTCTGGCAGCAGAGGGCTGGCTGGGAGTGCCCGCAGGGAGCAAAGACAGTGAGAAAGCGCTTCACCCGCGCTGGGCAGATATTTTGAACCCTAGGCGACATTTCCTCACCTACAAACCACTGAGAGGCGTCCTGAGGAGAGCGAATGTTTTTGCAGTGCATCATCTCAATAGGGGTGGGGAGTGGAGGAAGCTGATTTGCTAGCAGAGATGCCCAATATAGCGACCCGAGCTTCAGAAAGAATTCTACTCTGTTCTAAGACGTTTCTTCCGTCGCCCACCTTCTATCGCTGACTAAGACACAACTCTCTCTCAGTTTCACAGAGAAAGGGATTAAAAAAAAATGGCTCGGAGCCTTTAGGTGCATTTCACATCTAAACACAAGGAAGGAATCTGTGAGGGTGCCTGTGTGATGTGCTTTTGGTGACATCGGTTTACATTTAGGCGGTGTGGATGGAAACTTGGAGAAAGCCGGCATGCAGAATTTAATGTTTCCTGACTGCTTCTGAAATGATTTGAAATAAATGAAAATATGACATTTTGCTATAATTTTATCACTGATCTTTTCTGAAACAAAAGAAATTCATGCCAACAGGTCATGTCATAGTTACAAAATACACAAAATATATACAATTGTAGAAGTATTTCATTAAGCTGCAAGTTTACCAGAGATAATTTCTTTTAATGTACTTGGCTGTGAGCTAGGGGAGACTTGACTTTTCTAATTGATTAGAATTTTTAAAAATTGTTAGAGTTTAAAATGTTTTATCTGTTCCTGAATTTGGGGCTTCTCTCTTTAACTTACTGTAAAGTAGCATGAGATGAATTAAACAATAATCGGTCATTTTTACTTTGGGACTATATAAGTCAGGAAATTCTTGACTTATTAATCCAAAAATAAAAAGAATTTTTTTAACCTAAGTTTCCATATTCAATCAAAAGTCAAATTATGACACAAAATAAAAAAGCTGGAAATATATTTAAAGGAGCACGTGTTACATTAAAAATACTGGCAGTATTTCCCAGAAAAGGGAATCTGGGGAGGGCACAAAAAGAGGGAGTAAAGAGGAAATAGAGGATGGAATCCTTAGAGCTTATTACCTAATTTTAGAGAAGACATGGAATTATAATGGAGAAATGCAAAAGACCACCTTTTCTTTATAGGAAAAAGGCAATGTACTTTTTGAAAAAAAAGGTCAGTTTCAACTACATGGCAGGGAAAAATGTCACATGTCGACGTGACTTTAATTATGCTGGTTAATCATCATTATAATACTAAAGATCTTCCAAAGTTTGGCTTTTCTTAATTTACTTCTGCCAAACTTCGTTTCTAAAATATTTGAACAAATTTTGTGTTAACAAACCTAATATTCTAGAAAAGGGTGGCGAACCTAATATTCTAGAAAAGGGTGGCGTCGGGTTCAGTGTGTTGTGTAGTGCTCGGTTTACCTCTAATACTTACTAAAAGATTGTTGTTCCTCTAACTCTTCCAAAAAGTTGGCTGCAAAGTGGTTGGGGCTGTGTTCTATGGAAAAATGTAGAAACCGTTTCCCATCTATTGTTTTTCAGTCTTCAGCTGTGATGAATAATCTTGACGGTGAAAAAAGTCAACAGGAACAGTGAGAAAGCATGTCCTGCATTCCAGCAAGGAAAGGACTTTCTGAGGAGACCTGTGAGTGAATGCTTAACTAGTTCTCAAAGGAGGCAAAGCAACCTGGCTGGGAAGTCCATGTCCAAGTCGAATTAACAGCAGCACATGAAATCATAATGATCAGTGAAGCATTGTCAATGACAAAATGAATTCCTAATGAGAAGAAAAACCACAAACCTTTTAACCTGCCTTGACAAGAAGCTGGCACCAAAGAGAAACAGATCTTATTCTGGTTATAATGGCTGAGAATTGGCTCAAACTTTGTGAGAAATGAAGAGAAAATGAAGAACATTGTTAGCATAGTATAAGAATTGAATAGGTGATATAAGGAAACAAAATATCTTTTCTTCGATACCCACACAGATAACTTTAGGCTTAGAGGCAAGTTAATAACTTTCTCCAAATCATTTACTAAAAATAAAATGAGTAAATGGCGACTCATTTGCTCTTTTTTTTTTTTTTGAGAAGCAGTGTTAAAGGTCAGCCAGCTCATGTATTATATGTTACTAAAAATACAGAGCTAAAAGGGACACAGATCGTGCAAACCAGCCATCTTAGATGTGAAAACTGAAGTTGAAATGCATGAAAATAGTTTATTCTTTAGGGATTTTGTAGATATAATGAAACATTGTAAAGCTGATAAACAACTGTAGCACCTGTTAACCACTTGTGAGACATGGGATTCCTAAGTGATCTAGGGAGGGCCTGCTCATAGCAAGATTGTGAAGCTATTTGCCTTTTGTGTTCTCTCATCCCCTTCTCAAGGATCCCTTACCCCATGGCACAGCTTCCTCTTCCCATTCCCACCACCCCAGGCCCTCTTCATATCTCAGGTGGCTCCATCTAATTAACACTTTAGGATTAGGAATCTAAGGTTCGATCACTTACAATGATAATTAAGATTTTAAGAAGCAGGCATCTTTCCAACATTTCCCAACACTCGAAGCCTGAGACTAGCCAAATGTGCCTTTGTTGAGTAGTTCAGAAAAGGGATTATAGCTTGGATCATATCTAAGGTTATTACTAGGTGTGATATAAAAAAATCAATAACCAGTATGAAAGAGCCATCCAGCAGTCATTCCAGACTTGGGTCACAGCTCTGAAGCTGCACCTTAGAGTCTTGCTGGCTAGTTGCTGGCTCAATGGGAGGGTGAGGGCCCTTAGGAGAAAAGGGCAAGCGGGGAGGGGGTGCACTTCAGAGAGCGACTATTTATATGCAAGGACACAAATGTCAATAATTTTACAATCTGTGTGTTCAGCTGTATATTTACCCTGATTATCACCATCACCATCTCACACACCTTCCACCATTCACCCCCATTCACCAAATTCCATTCAAGCCTTCTTCCCATACCTGCTATACTTCTTCCATATTTTCCATTTTATACATGGAAAGATACTGCTTTCCAGAAGAAAGCTTGCCTCTTCGCCTGATCCCTTCTTCCTTCTGTTCTGGCTTGAAGTCCCTGCTGGAATCTTCCTCAGTTTGAGTCTTTCCATTTTGAGTATTTTAAATAATTTTAAAAATATATTTTCTTAAAAAAGAAAATAACTATTTCTATATTTTAAAAATCTTTCTGACCAAGGTGGATGAGAAAGTATTGTTTTCATGGTGTTTCTTCAAATTAGCTTCACTTTTTAAATTTGCAAATGAAAAACGTTATTTGACATCTATCCAATAGATGTGCAGTGAACATTTAAGGAGGTGATACATGTAAAGCACTGATACCTAGCTCTAACATATATGGGATTAAGGGTATAAATTTTAGTCCACAGATTCAAGGGTGGAATAAATGTATTTTAGTTTAAAGTATTTTTATTGTAAAATAGTTCGCCATTCATGATACAGCAAACAGTATAATGAACACCATCAAGTCTGATCAAATAATATCATTTTTCTTTATTCATTTCAGATTTTTTTAAAAGTAGAAAACATTACAAATACTATTGAAGTCCCTTGTGAGATATAACTTTCTGTAACTGAACTTAATTTCTTTTATAAATCCCTGTTGCTTCAGGTAGCAGAATCTTCCTCTCAGTCAATTCCTAGTTTTTTCCATTTTGTTGGGGTTGCAGCTACATTCCAGAGGCTTATGAATTGCCAAGGAATCTCAGGGTGGGTCTATGGAGAGGCTCTTCCTTAGCTGCACATCTCGAATCTGCTGATAGGTATATATTTCTATCTGTCCTCAGTCATTGGTCCATTTAAGACACTGCTACAATGCCCTTCATGCTCATTCTCATTCCACATGACCTCAAGCCTAGAGGCCCTTTTTAATTTTTTTTAAGGCCTACAGCACCTGATATTCCAAGGTGGTCTCCCATCCAGGTACTAACCAGGCCTGACCCTGCTTAGCTTCCGAGATCAGAAGAGATCAGGCACTTCAGGGTAGCATGGCCATAGACGAGACACTTTTTGCTACTTCTGTTCTTCTTTTGGCGCTCTGTGCAAGTCTGATGAATCTGAGTGGGCAGGCAGGACACAGCATCATGGAGCCTCCCATGATGAGTGAGGTGCAGAGACAGAGCAAATGCTGTGCCATTGCGCAGAGAAACTCTAGGAGGCTGCTACTTCCGTGGACCTTACCTAAAAGCAAGCAGCACATGTCTCTCTGCTCTTAGATCCTCCTAACTTACCTGGGGCTGTACTAGGGACACATGTGTCAAAAATTACTTTTGCTTATTTCCCAATTTCCTCTTCCTTGAGCAGGAAGCCTTGCACATCCGTCACCCAACAACGTTTTTTTTTTTTTTTCTTATGCCCTCAATTCCCCCAGGACTAAGGCTTTTGGAATAATAATAATAAAAAAATTCTTATCTTTGCTTTTCTGATGTAATAAACTTTCCCTAGACATGGGGATGGGTGGAGCAGGGGAAGGCTCCAGGGGCATCCAGAAAAGAACGTTAGTGAAAACATTTCTGA
>NW_006434839.1:19312428-19329655 GCF_000325575.1 Pteropus alecto
AATATGTATCTGGCATTTCTGAACTAGAGCAAATCCTTAAACTTAAATTCCAAATATATAATTTTAGAATTTCTGCCAATAGTTATATTTTATTGATAGCCTTGCATTAGGACTTTTATCCTTCTAATTAACTCAAAATATCGATTGTGGAATAATATGTCTGGCCTTTAGCTACCACTATGTCAGTTTACTTTACAATTATCTTATCAAATCTTTTGTTACTAAGATCAAATCAATCTGACTGGTTTTTTAATTTTCTTGGGAAAACTTTTTGGTAGCAAATCCTGTGTAGAAAAGTACAGTTCTTTTTGGTGTCCTACCTAAAATTGGTAAAGGTATTGTAAATCCTAAATTAGTACAGATGAAGCTTTATGGCCGTGTCTGAGTGATGTCACAACAGCTAATTAAAAAGGAAAGATGATGTAAACAATCTTTTTTCCCATCATATATTCAACACAAATTTTAAAACTGAATTTTAGGGTGTATCAATTATTGCTACATTAATCTGGCATGAATAAACTACTATAAAACTCAGTGGCTCTAAACAATAACCATTTATTCTCACAGATCTGTGGGTTGGGTAGGCTGGGGCTTGGCTGATCTTGGCTGAGGTGGTTGGGGTAGCTCTGCTTCTCACTGCAGGTCTATGCTGGCTCTGCTGCATACGTCTCTCATTCTCCATGGCCCAGCACCTGAGTTGGGGCAGATTCGTCTCATGATCTAAGAAGTAGCAGCTAGATAAGAGGACAACAAAAATTATGCAAGGCTCCTAGAAGCCTAGATTTGTAAATGGCACATCAACACTTCTGCCTCTTTCTGTTGTCCAAGGCAAATGATGTGACCCAGCCCAAAGTCAAAGGTTGGAGAAGTAAATTCATTAATGTTGAAGTCCTGGCAAGGGTGTGAATACTTCAAAGTGTAAAGAGCTCAAATCTACATCAAATGAATTAGTCAGTAAAGGCTGGTTTTTGGCTTTCAATTTTCGATGTTTTAATATAATACTTGAGATATACCCTTTGACATCTTTTATTTCATTCTCAGAAAACTTTATATAGCATTAAAAATCTTTCCAAAAAAAATCCCTTAATCTTAAATTAAATGCAAACTTCTATATAAGGATTCTCAATTATAATGCTTGGCAGAGGGCCCAGACAGGTTACAAGATACATTCTCTTGTCTTAAAACAGAATGTGATTTTCAGGTAGTTGACAATTTAACGTACTTTCAAAAAATTAGACCATCGTCTTACATCATCTTATTGTCATCGTCATTATTATTGTTTTGGATTTAGAACTCAATCTGATGAAATTTGTGATTCTTTGAAAATGTAGCAAAATTTTATCTCTAAAAGTACTCAAAATTTACAGACTTGATTTTTATTTTATCTGTAAATTTTTCAGTATTTTTCACAAATTACATTAAAAACACAATCATAACACAATATGATTTGTTAGCATACAAGTAAATCCAAACTTTGAAAAAATACTGAACGATAAACAAACAATAATTGCATTGACTTCTTTTTAAATTGTGCTTTAAGTCCATGCAAAATTCCAAGTAATTTATCATCTCATCATGATGACATATAAGAAATCAAACCAACTGCCATGAAAATGGGTTATCTACCTGCCTTGACTATTTTAGTAACTGCTAACAAAATAATTATTTTAGCATTCTTTAAAGAGAGGAAGTCTTAGTCTAAACATTAACATATTCGATGGGTTAATGTATTCAGAAAGCATGAAGCGAGAGGTAAATATATATTTAGCACATTACTTTCATCTAGGTAGATTTATATCAGTAATAAAAGTAATAATTATGTCCTATCTAATACAAACCTGAAAATATTTAATATAAGGCTTGGCCATAGGAATTTTCAAAAATTTTGGGGTCATGTTGTGAACCAGATTACTATATTACATCTGGTTGAGAGAAGTAGAGTATTTAGATATATGAGCAATGACTAAATATCCTATTCAAGTGAAACAAAATTGTGACCACCCTTTAGAAATATAGAGATTCCATAAATCTTATTTAAAGTGTGACTCTCAAAAAATTTAATAGGATAATGAACTATAATGTGGTACGATATAATATAAGATATTTACCATTTTATAGTATACCATTAGAATGTTTAAGCAGCATAGTAGAAACATCACGTATATTATTTTAACAAGTCATTAATTTCAACATTCTATTTTAACTATAATGAAATAATAAAGATAAAAACGATATTAGCCTCTGGATATTACCGTGAAATTATATTTAAAAATTGTACATTTTTCTTAAGTTATTGTAAATATTTGGAAGGAGTCCTCTACAAAAGCCCTTTGTTTTATACCAACCCATCTGGCTTTAGGTCAGAGCTCCATTATTTAACAAAGGAAACTCTCTTTCCTTTTGGCCCTTTCCCTAGTAAATAAACTATTTACCAGGAGTTGCTTTTACCTGGGGGAAATTTATCTCTACAACCACTACCTTCAAGGCAATGATGCTTAATCATAAAGTATTTCATTCTTTAAAAAGTATATATGTTATTGACTGGTCATTAAGTCATCTTGTTTTTATAGAGACCTTTACTTTCTCGTAATCAGTTGATGAGTTTGTTTTTTCACTAATTCCAGAGAAAATTTGTGATTGCAACATCAGCTTTTGTACATACCAGAGGATGGGCTTTAATTTTGCACTACTGGCTTTGCCTTCAATCAATTCAGCTTACTTAGGAAAGAATGTGAATGTGTTTTAAAGCGGGTATGTGTGTGGAATTATAAATTTTTTATGGAGCCAAAAAATGATTTCTCTGTCACTTCTTCTTTTCTCTGTCTGCAGCTACTTCATCTTCATCTCTCTCCACGTCTTTCTCAAGATAATTTCTAGAGCCTTGCTACTCGAAGTGTGGTGCAGGGACCCACAGCATCAACATCAACATCAGCATGACCTGGGAGCTCATTAGAAACCAGGATCTCAGGCCCAGTTTCAGATTTACTGAATCCAGATCTGCATTTTGACAAGATCCCCAGGTTGTTCATATGTATATTAAACTCTGAGAAGTAGTGATCTAGGGGAAACTTGAAAATACACATTTTCTGAAGGTATTTTAAAAGACAGAAGCTATGCCCACAAATACCACTGCCCTATATAAGAACCATGAAGGAAGAAAAACTCAGACAAATTCATGCATAAAAGAGCCCTTTACATCATGGGAAGAGCAATAAAACTGCAGCTTGGATGACTTGCAGGGAATCCCAATTCCTCCACAAGAGGAAGTAACATGCTATTGAAGAAATATTTGTAAGCAAATTGAAGGAAGCATCGTTTAAGGGGGAACCCTTACAAGCTAAGTTAGCCAAGTTGCTAGCAGGGAACTGGCAGTTCTTTTCATTTTTATAAACCGAAGGCTTCTTGGAATGTGAAATCAAGAATTACGAACTGGGGAGCAGCCAAGTAATTTTTTTATTTTTTTTGATTACGGAAGAGCTTGAGCTATATTAAACTCTCATATTAGCCACACCCAAAATGTATTGGCCTGTGGCAAGAGTTGAGGCAGCACTGGAGTATTACATTTATAAGACGACAGAGTAGTTCCTTAGGGACTGCTTTGAAGTGGCCGGAACCTATCCTGTGCCATGAAGCCCTTCATGCTGAGAAAACTTCATTGCACATTTTAGAAATGTGAGCGATTTTCCTTTCCAGTTCTGAATATTGCCTCAACTCTAAGAATCATAAAAGTTTTAAATGAATCCCTAGTCTATCATGCAGGGTAGAACCTGCTTGCCTCTGATCTGTCCCAAATAGATCAATGCTCATCATTCTCAAAGTTCTTCCAGGAAAAATATTTTACAAATATTTTTTTTACCATGTCCCTTGTTCAGATATATTTATGATCACGATTTTGTTGTGTGTGCTTACTCTAATAAAATTATCACTTAAGACAACTCCACTTAGGTTTTCTCTCTCTCAGAAAAAAGTAGTTTTAATAAAATCGTCTTCGTACAATATTTTCATGTTTCAGATGTCTATTTAACCACTTTTAGAACAAGTAATATTGACAACTCTGGTTCTTTTTATAAAAGTCTATTTTCAAATATTTAATCATCAGAAAATCTTCCTCTTGTCTAATAAAATATATATAAATAATTCAGTTGATTGCCCTTTTTTTTCTTCTACATGATAACAAATTTTTTTTTGCTGTTATTTTTTTTTCCTAATACTTTGATCATGTCCATTTCTCCAATCATTCCACTCCCTGCATGGACCCTGCACATGGAGCCCATGAAATTGATTAAATATGCTAGATACTTTGTAGAGATTTTCATCTTGTTTATATTATCTAACCCTAAATAATGTGTGCTATTCCTGTGATTTCTCAGCCAGGTCACACGTAAACTGTAGAGGAAGATTTGTTTGAGTCTTATGCTTCTTTTTATGCATTTCAGTATCATGTATTCTTATTTTTAATATTGCTCCTTATTTTTATATTAACTAGTTTACTGTTGTCTTTTTGTGAGAAAACATGTAAGTAAAAAAATTTGTCATTACAGACATTTTCATCTGGTGATTTCTTTATTTTGGCACATTGTAGTTTACAGAGTTTCAATCAGAAAGAATATTAAACTTTGTTAGATCATTTAAGACAAAATTCTAAAGAAAACAAGATTATATTTTGTGATCCAATTAATTTTTCTTTGTGTCATAGTAAAACGTTGTAAACCTTCGCCCTTCAAAGACATCTAAAATATTCAATTAACTAGCCTGGATTAGAGCAGGGAGGAGAAGAAAGAGGAAAGGAAAAGAAGGGTGGCTGGATCTGCAGTGGCCATTGCCAATGATGAGAAATGCAAAGTTCGTACCCTATGATAAGCGTCCAGCATGATCATTATTGCAAAGGAGAGGCAGCATTAGTATATTAGACGTGAATGAAAAATTAGAGAAAAAAATGAGCATGGGGATCACAATACTCATTATCACTATAGAAAAATATTTATTAAAATTTTATACGTGTAAAATGGAATCCTATAATGTTCAGTAATACCATCTAGTACCTTAGTAAAAATTACATATGTGTATGGAGATATTTTTGTATATATATAACTTCTTACTCATATAAATATATACATACAAATGCTGATAATGTGTAGAGAAGCTATCACACATACACTGCTATTGCAATTATAAATTGTAAAAAACTATTGAAAGCAGTACGATAATATATAACCAAGCCATTAATATGATTGGATACA
Source organism: Pteropus alecto (assembly GCF_000325575.1). Classification (NCBI taxonomy): domain Eukaryota; kingdom Metazoa; phylum Chordata; class Mammalia; order Chiroptera; family Pteropodidae; genus Pteropus; species Pteropus alecto. The sequence continues at coordinate 19,317,669 of NW_006434839.1, forward strand.
TAAATCCAGTTTTTCTGCTTTGGAAATTTATCATGAGCAAATTATTCTATAGGAGGAAATTAAATTTGCATACGGTTTTTCCTTGGGATTTCCAAAATAAAATAACTGACAATAAGATTGCATCGCATATTTAAAGATGTACAAACTAACAAGAATTCTAACTACATAAAAATATAAAATATGGCCCTTATCTAGAAAAATATATGCTTTGTTTAAATAGAAATTATTACTGAATTATTAATATTTTGTGTCCAGGTGTCTAGTATTGAGAAATATCATCATTGTGTTTTTTATACATATTAAGAAAGTTTGTTAAAAGTAGTTAAATTTTATGAAATTTACAAAACATGAGAATAATGACATTTAAAAAAAACACCTTTTTTGACATTAGCTGGAGTTTAGAGCCTAGAGCACAGATCATACAGAAAAGAAAAGAGTGTGCCAAGGAAAGCAGAATACTGGGCTGGGAGAGGCTCAAGGATTAGAAAGGGGGCAGGTGAGGAGAGTACAGGGAGCCCAGATACCAACATGAGGGGAGCTCTAACCATTGAGGATTTGGAATTTACTCCACTGATGGGAGAAATGGAAAAAAAGATGCTTCTCAGAGTATGAAAGGTGACATGACTGAATGATGAATAAAAAAGAAAGAACAACCATGCACACATTCTAGAAATAGTTGATAATCTCTATAGGGATTAAGAGCTTGAAATCTGGTGTCAGATTCTTTTGGCTCAAATCCTGACTTCCAGTGTGATCTTGGGAAAATTCTTCAACTGCAGGGCATCAGTTCTCTCATCTGAAAAATGGGGATAATAAGAGAACCTACATCATAGGGTTATTGTGCAGATTAAATAAATACCCAGCAGATAATAAATGCTCGAACATAAATGTTATTGTTTGTACCAGAGATCAAGATTCCAACCCATTTCCTTCCCAGTAAAAGAAGCATGTTAATCCTTGTCACTTGACCCACTGGGTAATGGTGCGTTTATCCCTGCAACTTTCCAAATGATTCCTTGTTTCACTGCCCCAGTTAGCTGAGCCAGCAGTTGGCTGGAACTGCTGTGCCATTCAGCTAGAGAAGCAGGACCTGCTTACTGCCCTTCTTACCCCTTTTGTTACTGGCAGGTGCTTGATGACAAGCTACTCAGAGACAGGGAAAGAAGAGAATACTCCAGAGATGACCTATTGCTCTGATCTCCTCCTGATCCATTTATGTCTGGAGAGATATTTACCCTGGGTTACGTGCCATTTCTCACTTTGAATCATGTCTCTTCCTTTTTCATAATTCTCCACCCCTACCTTTTCCTATAATGGCAAAATGACTTCTCCAGCCATGCAGCTAAGCTGAGTGACCTAACACGTCCTAGTGCAGGCAGATAGGTGTCTCTGTCCTATTTTTGGATAATTGTTGAAGTGGTGTCCTCTGATTTCTCTGACTGCTGCATGGTCTCCTTTCTTTGCTACAGATATGTTGCAGCAGTCAACAGCATAGAGAGACAGATGGTTACAAGTTGTAGTTCAGTTTTCATTTTAACTTTTGCTCTTCTGCAATTCTCTTCAGGGGACATGGTTCTCGCAGAGCCCTCACACCTCTCCCAGGGCCCTTTTCATTCACTAAAACATAGACAACTTTCCTTTATTGAAAAGTCTTTAGCTGACTTCAAATCCTTCCATCCCTGTTCTATTTCCATTGCCCCTTTACTAGGAGTCCAACAGCAAAACTGCGAAAGATGAGGATTGTGTCATTGGAGACTTCTGTTTTCCCTTTTCTGTCCTGATTTTCTGTTTGGTGGCTGTCTTTTAATCAGTGTATGGTGCTCTCATACAGTCTCTGCTCAAGGCCCTCATGTTTGGGTCTTTTATGTAGTTTTCAGTATCTCCTTTTAGAACGTCCATTCATACTGAAGTAACGATCGACTGCTAACAGATTGAAACGTTACCCCACCTAAAGGGTATCTTTCACTTAAACAAACATCTAGGTATAAGATTCCAATGGTGGCATTTCAGATGCAGTTCGAAGAAAGAAGCTGAAGAGTGAGTATAAAATGATTTAAAAATACAACAGATGCCTTCTTTTGCTCATTTGGTAATTCGAAGGTGATCAGGGAGGGAAAATTGGGATGATTAAATTATGGAAGCCCAAATTATTTTTACTCCTGATTATCTAGTATATCCTTAGCCTCTGCTCCATCCTCCTCCAGTTTCTTCCCTTGTCCTCCCTACATACATATATACCTTGAAGGAAGAAAATATACCAAATCCTGATGTAGCAGTGGTAATTTTTCATTACAGCACTACCTACTTTTTTTTATTCTTTTAAAGTTTCTTAAAGTAATGTGCAATCTTGTAAAAATTCTTTGGGCCATTGTTATCTTAGAGAAACATTCTAAAATAACAAAGTTGCAAGCTGATTATTTATAAGATTTCACCACTATGCCATTTAATTTGTCCTGGATTCAAATGAGACAATATATGGGACTGTGTTTTCTAAACTGTAAAATGCTATAAAAATGTTTCAGTATTATAAATTTTGAAATAGGAAATAGCATAATAAAAGAAAGAGCAACATTCTAAACTGCCAAAAAGTATGTTTCCAAACCAGTTTCTGAGTGTTAGTGTTTCCTACCCCTGAAGATGTGAGATAAAATTAAGAGAATTGAGAATAAGAACTGGCAATATCCCAAAAGATGAAAATACACCTGCAATGCTTACGTTTGTTTTAGTTTTACTAACTTAATGATCCTTGACTGAGAAACTGGTGCGAAGAAAAATCTTATTAGAATCAGTACATTTCAAACCACTCTTACAAATGAAGAAAATTATGAAGTCAAATGTGATTCTTACTCTGGCTCAGAAGTCACCCCAAGTTTTTAATTGTTTATTCACATAGTCATTCATTCCGAAAATATTGATGGAACTCATTGTGTGCTTGGTACCATTTTAGAATCCCAGGAAACAAGAATGAAGTCACGTTTTTTAGACCTAACTTTCAGTCTAGTGGGGTTCATTAACGGGGTTAATTTTACTGTATGGTAAATCATAATAGAGATTTGTACAAGATTTTATGTGAAGGCACAGAAGAGGTACTTGATGTGGAGGAGTTTTAGAAACAAGAGGGATTAGACAGGCCATGAGGAGAAGAGTGATTCTGGCATGAGGATGGGAGAGAGCCAGGCACCCAGGAGCAGCATGGGCACCTCAATGAGGGCTGCAGGAAGAAGTTGCCGAAGATGACAATGGGTTGATAGGGAAGGCCTTCAATACATTACTCAAGTGTCTGGATTTTATTCTAAGGGCAATCACACATACAATTGATAGTTTTAAGCAGGAGAATGACATGAGAGTCTTGATGTGAGCACTTTTTTTTTCTTTTTGCAGAGGAAGATGGATTGGAGACGATCATACTGAAGGTTGGGGGTGAGGCCAGTTGAGAGATTGCGGTAACTAGCCAGGCCAAAAATGAAGACAGCAATGATTATGGTGGTATAGCATTGATTTTGGTAGAAAAATCTTCAAATAAAATTAATTTTAATTAATTTAAAATACAGAGTAATGTATTATTTTGATGAAAAATTTCACAATAATAAAGGCTTAGAATTGTTATAAATCTAGAAATCCCTGTCACAAAGAACCAAAGCTACATACACAGTCTCATAATCAACCGAAGAGTGAAAGCAAATGTATTAACTATTGTATTTGAAGCACACCAGCCCTCTAATTGATAGAAAATTTATGAGTTTTAAAAATTCCTGGACTGAACAGATAGATTGGTTTGCATATATACATAGCCAAGTTTCCACCCTACTGAAGTCACAGAAAACAATGAGTTAGAATGCTCCCAAGAGATACTTTAGTCCAATCTTTTCATTGAAGATAAGAGAATTGAGACCTCCGAGATTAAACCATTTGCAGGAGGCGATAGACCTCAGTAATCAAAGTGCTGGGACTGGAATCCAAATGCTTGACCTGGAGGGTAGGGCTCTTCTTCTTCTTTGTCTTCTTTTTTTTTGAGATTTTTTTAAAATTATAAAATTAAAGGTGACACTGGTTAATAAAATCAAATAGGTTTAAAGTGTATGATTAAATAATACATCATATGTACGTTGCACTGTGTGCCAACAGTTTCCCAAGAAAGGCCTCTAAATAAATTCATGGGATGTGCATAACTATTGAAAAGAGAGACTTTTAAAAGTTTGTTGAAACTATAAAGAGTATTTTAAAAAGGCAACACCTGCTTTGTTATTAGAAGTTGGTCAGTTTTCCAGATTAACTGACAAGAAAATCTATGCCAATATCAGCAACTACTCTTTATATACTCACTTTCCAAAAATAATTTTGGAACCTAGTCAGGCTTCATGGTACCAGTATTCAAGTACATGTGATTTATATTGTTTTACTTTCTTACTTAAAAAATTAAAAACAGAAATATCAGTTTATTTAGGATTAGCAAGATACTTTATTTCATGAAGAAGATGAAATATGATGGGTTTGTGAACAAGTTATTCCATACTATTCATCAAGTGATAGAAAAATTTAAAGGGAACCCTTTTAAGTGCTGGGAAAACAGAATTAAATTATCAATCTCATAATTTTTTCACAAATATATTCCTGAATAAACACTAACTCATGTATTTTTCTATCTGTTATGAGTTATTAATAAGGTAAAATTAACTTAATAAGGTTCTTTATTGATCAGTTCTATATTTAATATAATAAAAGCAATAAATATATTTTATGAGTTTTTAGAAAGTTTATTACGGATATTGGGAAAGTCTTGTTACCTACCTTTCCCCGACACTGGCTAAAAGAACAGACATGTTTGCATATGAAACCTGGATCCGCTTGGTACAAAATTTCAGTATTTGAAACAGTTAATGGCAAATCTCAATAAAAATTCATTTTGAAAGTATTCAATGCTTTTCGGAAATCAGGAAATCATATGTGTCACTTGTTAAAAGTTAATAGGTTTTGTTATATGACTTTGTGTATATATTTTGACTTTAAAACTTGCCAGTAGCTATTTGAAAAGACAGAAGCTCATGATTTATTTAAATAGATATTTTATTAATCAAATACTTTGGCCATTCGACATTTCCAAATGTTTTTTTAAAAAAACACTTTAAATACAAGCTGCAATTATAAAGTCATGAGACTGATTGACCTTTTTAACTAACATAATAAAATCTAAGCAGTCAAGTGAGTGGTAATGCTTTAAGGTAATAATCATGAGGCCTTTCCTAAAGATGTTGTAATGGCCTAAGATAGTTTTAAAAAGTCTCTTTTGAGGCTACCTTCAAAAAAAAAATGAGTTTCATAATTTATTCATTTGCTCTGGTCCCCAATAGTATTCCAGTTTGATCATCCTTTATATTTACTAGTCCTGGCAATATGGAAAAATAAAATTAATCTTCATTGAGAGAATATTTGTCATCCATGAAGATATTCAAAGGAATGTTAATTCAGGTTCTGAGAGTAATTCTGAAATTTGAGCATTTATACACTTTTAAGTTGTGTAAATTATAGGAACCACTCACAACATAGGCAACTTTTGTATATGTCTATCATTTTGGAATAATGAGATTTTTAAGACAACAGTGACTGAAAACATTGAAATAGGATTCTAAAGTTCAAAAATGATAATAATTTTATACTGTGTAACAAAACCCATATTAGACAACATATTAAAAGTTTGTAGCTGTTAGTGTTTAATTTATATATAAATCAGTAGCATGGGCCCAACAAGTTGACAACTTTCTTGTAAATCTACATGAATCACTGTAGTTAAAATTGTACTTATGTGTCAGAAATAGCCTTTATTGTAAAATATTATTAAATAGCACCAATATTACTTGAAGATAAAGTGAAACATTAACAGGAATGCAGCATACATGTTGAATTTCTGGCTAGACGAAATAAGAATTAGATACAGATTATTTTAAGATCACACCCAGATAAACATTAATTATAAAACATTTCAGGGTTTTTCTTGGAAAAGTTAGAAAGAAAAGCCTAGTATATTGCTCTTTTACATTCTATCCCCAGAGAAGATATATATGCTTACATAATCAAGACAGTGCAATCTCACCAATGAAGTTCCTGGTGAAACATACATTTACTCATTCTATATATTAGCTCAATAAGATCATAAATATAATAAAAGTGCTTTAAAGCCATCTAATTAGAGCAACATTTAATATTAAGTGCAAAATATACAGTAAAATAAAACATCTTGTTAAATAGGCCCATAGGTTAACAATATCTTATTTAAAGGAACCCATTTGCTTGAATCTATTTTCACATTTATTTTACTATATTTGATAGCCCCTATCACCACTGTACAGTTTCGTTATTGCAATCTCTAGGATATTTGTATATCTTATTTCTGCTAAGTATGTCCATGACTTTACCTGCCAAGGCAATTTAAAAAATATTACTTCCAGAGGTAAAAAAAAAAAAAAAAAAAGAAAAGAAAAGAAAGAAAGAAATGCTCTATTTTTATGACAGTTGTAGATAAAACCATTATATTATTTGTGAGAAATGTCCCTTGATCATAATAAATTCATCATGATAAAATGTATATTTTTATACTAAAGCAAAAACTGTCTGCCTTTAAAATTAAGTGCCAACCTACTGCAATATTCTCATTATAAAGTTAGACATGAAATCCTTGATTATTAATGAGAAAAGCATTATTTGGAAAGATTTGCCAATAACATTTCTAACTGTGGTTTCCCATCTTAACAGTTTTCTTAATTAGAACAGTTGGGGAATGAACAGAACAGTAGTGTTTTTATGTTATAACAACAAAGAAAGTATTACAGTATCCGAATCTCCAGACCTGGTGTCCAAGTGTTCAGTCATGGCTCAGTTGCAAGCTGACAGAGGAGAAGATGCGTCCTACACTCGTGGACAATGGGGCAATGAGAACATCTGTCACACTCTTCCATATCGTCTGCACTGAAGGCAGGACCATTAGGCAGGTCTTGACAAAAGGCATTATAATCCTGGAATGGAGGAAGACAGATGTATAAGGATTATTGGTGTTACTAAATAAGGCCACTGACTCTTGCATATGTGTGAAAAGATATAATAATGGCCTAATTCATCTAAATTTGGCTGAACATTTGAAACAAATAAATAAAAATGACCTACATAATGATGAGATACACAGAAGACATACTGCTTAAAGAAACAAACAGGCATGTAGATGAGAAACAATAACGTTTCCATTGGTGCTATCTGAATCAGTAAAACAAAAAAATAAATAAAATAGTGAATTTATCCACCGGATCTCTGCCCCTAAACATTAATCTGCTAAACTCTTCATATTTCCCTGTGGTTGTATTTCCTGAGCCTTTCCTGTCACCTCATTCTGCTTCCCTCTCCCCTGGGCCAGGCAGGGTTGGACACTCCTTTTCTTTGTGTTTCTAAAGTACTGAAACAAACTTCATAATGCTCAAATTTACCAAAAAGTATCATAAATTAAGCCTAATGGTTCTGTCTTTTCTACTAGAAGTTCTTTAAGTGAGGCCATCCTTGACCCTTGGTAAATGTTGGAGCTGAAGTGAATTTATCATTCTGTTATCGTTTATTTTTATTTTCCACAGTAATTATATACACTGAAAAAGGCTGTGTGGTATAGTTAAAAGAGCCCTGCAATGATATCAGAACTCTTAGGCAGGAAAAACTTGACTTTTCTGAAATTATTTTTTCCATATGCCTTTTCTTAACATAACTACATATTCTCATATTCCTCAGGCTGGTTTTCTGTATAATCCTCTCAGTAATGTTTTCTGTTGCAGTGGTGCTCTGCTCTTTAAGCACAGAAATGTCCGTAAATTCTCAGGCATTGCTCATAGCCTCAATGGAATTTTTACTATTACCTGGGTAGGTACAAGGAAATAAGGTTGATTTTCTTGATTTGCTATTAAAATGTAATTTTAAATAAAAGTCTGTAGTACTTAGCCTAAAGTGAAGGAAAGATAAGAGAACTGTCTGACCGGGTCATTTTTAGAATACTGAATTATTCATATTGTCTTAACTTGTGTTTTGTTCCAAGCGCTAAAGACTTGAAGCAATCTTTAAAGAGAATTAATTACTAGGTGTTTCAGAGCTAAATAGGTGAATATAAATCTGAATGATGGCAACTTTTGACCTCTTATTCCATTACATTTCTCATTTTATCTGTGGCTTTGGGTAAATCACTACAAATTAGAGTAAGAACAGGAAATCTTACAGATTGGCTATCAGCATTAACACGTATGCACCCTTGAGATGTCTATATAATGCTGTCATTATAATGAATAATAAATAGAACTATTTCGAAGTCAGAATACATAATGAAAACAATTATAACAAAATAATCTCAAATTCACAAACTATAAGACTTAAGTTTAGATCAGAAAGCTTCTTAACCAAATCCACTTCATTCAGAAAATATTTCACTTTCTTTTCTTCCTTAGGCTAAGGAATTTTCTATCCCCATAACTTGTTAGGTGCCCATGTCCTAAGAGGGAATTAAACTCAGGACAAAAGTAGATTTTCCAGTTCAGCAGAGTGCCAGAGCCCACATTCAAGAACTTCAGTTTGTTCATAGGATGTGGTGCGCTCATTTAATTTTATTTTCTTTAAGTTGTTAAGTTGTTCTCTCACTACGGATCAGAGGACCCAATGATCCTCTGAGAATGAAATCACGTCCTCAACATCCCAAATAGCTCCCTTTCTGAAACTCCAGGCAATTTGAATTGATCCAGTCTGATAATTTATAAGATTATATATTCCTCTATTGAATAATAAAGCGCTTAGGACAAAGACTTTTATTTAGCTTTGTATTAACTATAGCGTCATGCAGATTGCATTGTTATAGCAATTTGCTTCTGGGAAATGAAGCTGCTACTATTGCATTCCCATCAGTGGGACCACGCGTTTGAATTGCATCCCAGCAAAAATAAGGGGTAAGGGTGCTCCAGCCACATTTCTTTGATATGATTTACTTATGACCAATAACCTGCAGTTACCAACTGGAGGCTGTCTCAGGAGACTTGGATCCTAATGACGTAGGTACAACATCACCAGACTGAGTTCTGGGTATTTGTTGATGTTGTTGTTGTGTTGCTGTTGTTTTGTTTAAAGAATCTGAAATTGGATCAGTTTGTGATAATGTGATGTGGTTGGAAAACCCACTACTTCATATTTTCAGTTTTTGGTCACAAACTTCCTGGTAAAACAATAAACCCCCACCTTTTATCAAAAAAGAAAAAAAAAGAAAAAGGACAGAAAATAAAGAGAAACAGGTTTGTTCTCCTATAAAGCCTCTCCTTGATCCATTCTTACCGTGTCACAGGAATGTAGTCTATTAATGATAAATCTGTTTAATCGAGGTATAAACTAACTTTTAAGCATTTTATTTGCAGTTACTCCTCTACTTGCAATCACGGCTGCCTGATGACAAATGTATGATGGTTAAATATTAATGTCGTACATGAATGTAATTTGAAAAACAAGCTAAAGTTAAATAATACATTTTATGTGGCTGAAAAAGAAGTGGTTTGATGATTCACCATTGGAAGCACTACATAAAAACGCCTATCATTCTCAGGAGAGCCAGGTGGAAAGAAGCATCATTTGGTTAATTGTAGTTTTACTTGTATCTTTCCACCATTTAGAAAATGAGAATGCTTTTGTTTTCAATTCTTCCACAAGTGCTTTAGAAAAACCTAGCTTTGTTGACTATAAACACGGCACTCTATATTTCCAAATACCTTCATAGTCAACACTTCTTAATATGCTTTGTGGTTACTCAGTTTTTCATATTTTCGAAAGTGAGAAAATGACATAGAGGTTTAGATAATTAGGAATCCAAAATTTTATAGGCTACTTAGGCATCTTTAAAAATCTATGTGCTAAATGTCAAAATATGAGCTACCTGTATACATCTGGCTTTTGTGGATCTGCTGATGTGTAAAGGCAAAGATTTTCATTTCTTTGTCAGTCTTTTGGCACTTTCAACATAGTTTAGTTGTTTATAACCTTTAATGATCAAAAGAATTGGTATTCATTGTTTATCCTTTACTTATTTGGTGAATTTTTATTTATTCTTTAAAAGCCTTTTAAGACTCTTCACTCTACAAACCTTCCCCATGTCTCCCTCCTCTTTGACAGATTTAAGTGAGTTTCTTCAGTACCCACTTCTACCTAGCCAGGTGCCCTGATATACTGGGAGGAAGCTGAAGGCAGATCCTCTTATTCATCCTGGGCCCAGTGCCCCACACAAACTATTCAATAAATTTCCTTGGTTGCACTAAACAGCTAGCTAACTGACTAACGAAATTGATTCAGATGATAAAGGGGAATGAGAATAACTTTATAACTTTTAACAATGGTCTGTGTTAGGGTGTAGCAAATACCATATAAAGTGATTGGGAAAGGCACGGAGGCATCTGGAGTTATACATTTCACCAGGAAGGCCCTAAAGCACAAGCTCGGCAACTGTTGCCATACTAGAGATAATCTGAATGTTCTTCCTCAAGTGGATATCCTGTAAAACAACCAAACTTCTTGGTAAAATACGACATTTTCCTTTAAAAATTTTACAATGCTTTTAACTGTTCTCCAAAGATATGTGATGCATTTTGTGTTTGTTACTCAAAACATCTGATCAGTGTTTCTGTATTTATTTTCCCTTTAACTAGATGCCACTCCCATTTGTTTCTCATAGAAAAAAAGTTAACTTGGAGGCCTTCTCATTTCACTATCTTGCAGTTTGAGTTTTCATTCCTTTGTGGTTGAGGGGGTGCGGGGGGTGCTCATCTTAACTGCAGCACCTTGAATCTCCTCTGGTCTCATCCTGGCCATTCCTCTATAGCACTGCTTAACAGGTCTGACATCCCTGTCCAGTGATATTGCCACTGGCATTCTGCTCAGAGGTTACTTTTGTTTTACCCCAAGCACAGGTGGTGACTGAATAAAAGGTGATGTTATAAATAAGAGCCCTGCCCAAAACCACAGACACAAGTCATAACACAGCCCCATGAGAGAGCAGCCTGTGGCAGGAAGCTTGGACTCCAGTTAGCTGGGCCTTAGCATTCAAAGGAAAATCACATCCGAGGACAGAGGGACATTCCTTCTTCTATTTAAACTCCTAACTCAACCTATGAATCTAGAGAAAGCTCACTGCCTTTCAAGGTCTTCCATTATTATCACTGTATCTGGAGCTGATGTGAATTCCTTCCCGGGCAAGCACACTTGGAAGAGGGAAGGACAGAGGGCAGGTGGCAAAGAACATTCTTATATTTTAGAAAGCTTGTCCACCCCGTTATGCCCGTTCTCACCAGATGTGCAGACAGCTGAGGGTGGCAAAGAGAATTCCTGCAGCAAAGGCCAGGGGGATAGCCAGGAACACTGTCAGGAACTTGTAAATCACATATTTGCTGACTTCAAAGAGGGCATGGCTGCAGATCCACACTTTGTCAAAGGAGTGCGCAGACAAGGGCTCCGCGATCACATCTTCGAAGCCCACCTGCGGGAGAAGCAACAAGAAAGGACTTGCTGGGATGCCCTATCTTCTATTAGGGTCACGGTAGGCGCACAGGAATTTGGCTAAGAATTCCTGGCTACGCAGGCAGCCAGCGGCTGGTAGATTCCAGGTCACGGACCCCGCGGGGGCTGACCCAGTGGTGAGGGTGAGGGGTTAGGGCAGGGGTAGAGGGGACACCCGCATGCCCAGGCCGTGGCGGGGGCTTGGACCAGCCTCAGGCTCAGGTTACAACCCACCCCAGGCTTCACCTTGAGATGCGAGTTGAGTCTGTTCGGATCTCGATCCTGGCCAGAATCCGCGAACTTCTCGGGGTCGGCGTAGTCTACGCCGCTGTGGCGGCTGTAGGAGTCGTCGTCCATGAAGAGCTGGACGTCCGCCTTCTCAGTCTCCAGCCCCATAGCAGCCCTCGGTGCGCGGCGGCTGCAGCCCGGCTGGCGCGGCGCGGCTC
>NW_006434839.1:19329883-19336800 GCF_000325575.1 Pteropus alecto
CTCCGGTCCCGCGCGCTCCGCCGCCGGGCCGGGTCCCCGCCAGCCCCCCTGGCCAAGAGCACAGGAAATCGTCCCAACTAGGCACAGCCCGGGCCTGCTAGCCGGGCGAAGCGTGTCACGGGGACGAGGACCAGTATTCGCCCCACAGAGGCCTGGGTCACATCGCTAGACGCCTAGAACTGTGCTGCTTAAGAGCTGGCAGGTTGTCCCAGGGATGATGGACTTACTGGAAGGAGGCAGGTTGGTGGTTAAGAGCCAGGGGTATAGAATCAGAGGGTCTGTCTTCTCCTCTTGGCCCTACGGTTTACGGTGTGTGCTACAGACCATCTGGGAACCTCAGTTTCCACCTTATAAAATGGGAGCAATAATAGTACCTCCTTCACAGAGCTATCGCATGAGAATTAAGAGTTAATTCGTGTAAAACTGTCACATAGTCCCTAACACAGAGTATGCTTCTAATCTGCGTTGTTTCTGCTGCCCTGTGAGATAAGGAGCTATGACACACCTGACTGCCAGGCGACTCCGCAAGTGCCAGGGCACTCAGCAGTTTATCAGCGATTCGGCTATAACACTGCGCAGTGTGTGGAAGCGCGGTGAGGATATGGAGCTGGGTAAGTGAGTCCCCTGTTGTAGGAGTTTGTGCCTTCAGACTAGGAAGGGAGGTCTGATTCTTTTTCTTCTAAATTATAACTCGAATTTCCTTTGAATCAGACCCTATTCAAAGACTTCTGATATCTTCTAAGGTGCACTCACATCTGCCACGGCCTTTCAGGAACCATGTAAACAAACTCTCAGCATAAAGCCACACTGCAATAGATGAACCAGCTTGCTCACTACTCACTCAAAAGCTTTTAGAAGGGAGTGGTTTGCATGTTCATAAAGGGTGTAAGGGCTGTTGGAGTTAGATGTGTATAGGGGGAGGAAAAGGACTTAGTGAAAACTTGCCAAAAGCTAAATAATGGGTCTTAGACTTGAGGAGGGCCTGTAGCTTGATCATAGCCTAAGACATGGTAGGAACGCAGTTAGGTGGTGCTGAATACAGTGCAGTTGTAACTAGCTGCACACATCAACCCCCCCTTTTGTGAACTCGATTTGAAGAATTACCTCTTCTGAAGGAAAAAAAGGCTACTTTTGAAACAATAACAATTACAAAAAAAGAGCAGGGCCTGAATTGGACAAGTATTTTGGACCCCAAACTCAGTATTTCTAATTAAGCAAAACTTACCTACTGCTACTACTGCGTATGGATGACAGTGTTGGAACACTGTATAGTGTCGCACTTAGATCTCATGCCCCTCCTTATCTAGAGATGGCCCATCTTGCCCTTTCCCTTCTTTCTTATTTCTTCTTTCTTACTTTTCTCTCCCAATTTTATGTTCAATTAATTCCAAAGTGATGACTTAGACATTCTGCTTATTGTTTTTTCTGTCCTTCTCTACCTCCTCCATTCACCTGGACAGGCTGACTCTGAAAGTTAGAACTCTTCTAGAGTTTTTGCCCAACAACTGTTTATATCAAAGTGAATAGAAGACCTTAATCCTTAAGGAAATCTGTAATATCGATTACCAGGACATGGAAAATAAGTGAGTTTACGGCTAACTAAAAATTTGTTTTTCTTAAAATTATAACTCCAGATTTTAAGACATTTCATTCAAAGAAGAAAGTCATTCCTGTAGTGCTGATGGAAAATCTAGTATTAGGACTTCTTTCCTGTTTTTTTTCGTTTTTTGTTTTTTGTTGTTGTTTTTTTTTTTGCCTGAGCATATTTCTATTTCCAATGGGGTTAGTAACATATTTGCAATAGTTTTTACAAGTAATTGCCCACCCCCCACCATCAGGCAGTGGGGGTAGGAGGCCAAGATAGGTGAAATTAACATGGTCTTAATGAGACAGCTTAAAGATTTATTTGTAATATGATAGCTATCCATGAAAAAATGTCTCTAAAACCTAAGTTAAAAGAAACCCATCTAGGTTTGTTCTATGTAGCATACGACTTAAGAGTAGGATGCATGCATGAATTCATTCATTTATAAATTTTTTATTGAGCACCCTGCCCCACTTCCAGTAGGTTGGGTCTGTGTGAGGTTCTTATTTTGATGAAATTCTTGTCCATTTCATCATTTTAGTACATACAGTTTTTGAGAGGAGGTATCAAAATGATTTTTCTTCTCCTATTAGTAAATGTTCGGAAAATCTTAACTACTATTGTTTGCAAGGAGTTTAAAACAGTGATTATCATAGCAAATGGCATCCTGTGTCCACTAATCCAGGGGTCCCCAACCTCTGGGTCATGGATGGGTACCAGTCCATGGCCTGTTAGGAACCAGGCCGCACAGCAGGAGGTGAGCGGCAGGTGAGCTAGTGAAGCTTCATCAGTATTTGCAGCCGCTTCCCAGCACTAGCATCACTGCTTCAGCTCCAGCTCAGATCATCAGGCATTAGGTTCTGATAGGGGTACCAGTCCCTGATGCCAAAAGGTTGGGAACCACTGCTCTAACTGGAGGGAAGATCTTCCAGGAAGGGAGAAGAGAGGAGGTTAGTTGGAGCTAAATGGCTGAGCACACTCTAGTATCTCCCAGACCACAGGCTTACTCTCCAGTAAGCCTTCTTTAATTGTTTAAAACATTGCCCAATGATCAAAAGAACTAAAAAAATTTCATAATAAATCTATACTAGTGTATTTATCTTCTGGCTGTTATCATAGCTTCTGACAAGAGGGCTAGTTTTCAAATGGCATATCCATATATTTGAAGAACAACAACTTGATAATAGATTAGTATTTGTGAGTAGGATAGTTTATAACTATTTTGTTCCTTAATATTCTCAGCTTAGTGTCTAAAAAAGAGGGTTACTTTTCTGGTTCATTGAAAATATTATGTGAATGATTTTAGGAATAAAAATATCTTTTCCCCCCTTTTTTTACAAATGATAAATGCATCATTTCTTTTCTCTATGTAGTTTCATAGGGAACTACAATTTTACAAAGGGTCTGTTTTTCAAATTGCCTTTGCGCAAACTGGTTATTAATGAACATAATAATGACTCTTGATTTCACCATTATTTAAAGCATTGAGATTAGACCAGAGTTTCTCAGCCTCGACACTATTGATATTTTGGACAAGATCCTTCTTTGTTGTGGGGGCTGTCTTATGCATTGCAAGATGTTTAGCAGCATCCCTGGCTTTTCCTCCACTAGATGCCAATAGCACTCCCCAGTCATGACAACCAAAAATGTTTCCAGACATTGCCAAATGTTCCCTGTAGACCAAAATTGCCTTTTCCCCCTTTTCTGGGCTGAGAACCATTGCATAAGACATTGTCAAAATAATTCTTTATGTGAATGGGGAAATTTAAGCTCCAGCTGTCCATTTACAAACACATGCTGAAATCTCAGAATTATAATACCAATTTGTCAGAAACTCCAGGGATTTTTGAAATTAAGTTTAAGGATATTTGTTTGCCATGTAATATTTTCAGAAGAACTAGTTACCACCAATTAATAGCAAGTTTTCAATACAATGTTAGTATTATTTGAGAGATACATATATCTCAGTAAGAGAGTATCAAGAAGCAACTGCTAGGCCCTGGCTACCTTCCAGTCTCCTGCGCTTTCCTAACAAAGGAAGGACTGTTTGAATAATTATAGCTGGACAAACAGAGATTCGGGACTTCTTGATTCCATCTCAGGACTGTAAAATTTAGTAATTTTTGACACTCTTCGGCCACGGAATAGCTTTCGCAAGTTTTAGGTGACCTGAGGAGTCCACGGGCTTGTTAGTGGAATAGCCAGGCTGTTGCTTACCATGTACTTTAAACATCCTTTCCCAGACTTGCTTGCTGTCAGCAAGGACAAAGCTTGAGAAATCTAGAAAAACCTGTAGTCCTATAGGAGCCATTCTCTGAGGATAGTGGGCTTTGCATGAACTATGCCTTGCAGAACTCCTAATCTCCTACTCCTTCTTTGTCAATGTATCTTTTCATCTTCTTTCCCTTCTCTCATGTCTTTGCAATTATCCCCTCCCCAATGCACAGGACCCCCCTTCCACCCCCCAAAAAAGATCGGATTTTTAAAAGAAACAGATTTTTTAAAGTCTGTTATTAAAGTTATTCAATAATCAACTTTTGTGGAATTGTGCCAGAGAGTTTTATAGCCTTTAATGAAAGCTTGTTCATTTTTTTTCTTACCTATCACTTTTCTTTTTGGCTACATTCTGGGTAAAATTAGCCTTGTACCAGTGAACCAGGGAATTTTGGGTTTAATATTAAGGCATAGTAGCTTTTTTGTAGTTGGTATCAGCTTAATGTCCTGAGTATTTTAAATAGCACCTCCTCTGGCCAAACACCTCTTTTCATACTCAAGAATTTTCAGAATTAACTGTTTGGGACTACTCGGATCTTAGAAATAGATGGGGAGGAAGGTATACTCTTGAAAAGTCTATATTCACAATTAGAGCTGATAACATAGGTCATTCCATTCTCATTCAGAACAATGTATGACAAGTAATTTTAGATTTATTTTATCCTGTTTTCCATAAGTAAAGGATGTTCCTGTTTAATCTTTTGAGTATCCCATTGATTTCTGGAATACTGTATATATAAATGAAACATCTCCATAGAACTTTGATAGTTTATCTTTCCCAAACATGAAATAGGCACTAATTAACTTATGGTGAGCACTAATTTTGAAATTAAATTCTTAATAAGTATAACTCCCTCTATATTCAAATGAAAACGTATTTCTGCAAAGCTGCCAAAGTTTCATGTTTTCCAAATACCAACGGAAATATTCACAGTAAGATTACTAGTTACTAAAACAACAGATCTGGAGGTTGTTTTCTTGATTTAGAGTTTTATTTTGGACAAAAAAGTTATTATAGCTCAATTTGAAGCCTTTGTTTTTTCTAGTAATTCTTTTTACAACTATTAGTCTACTTTCATTTAGAGTAAATGCCAATTTAAAAAAAATAACATAGCTAATTTCATTAGTCAAGAGAAAAAAATGTTAGGAAGGTTTTTTTTTTTTAAATTTTAGTTTTTACAAATTTTTATCTTATTGCATATTTCCAATAGGAGAATAAAGACAAAAACACAGACTGTTTTCCACCTTGTTCTTGTAAATTATGGTTTCAGTGTCTATTAGGTGACTTTTAATGCTTGAGAGAATAACCTGGGAATCAAGAGCAAAAAGAGTCCAGCTGCACAGAGCAGATGGAAGACTGGGATGCTGCCAAGGGGCTGGGCAGAAGAATTTTTAGATTATATTTTCCTATCAATAAATATCTTGGAAGAATTTTGTTTCCAGAGAATTTGCTAAAAGAATGTTTGTCTATTTCTGTTCTGTGGCTACATGAAACTGTAAGGCAGATTTCTACACTACATAAAGGCATACAATAAATTAGACTACTTAGGTGTTTGTATCCACTCTTTCTGAGCCACTGAAGCCCACGTTGGCCCTCACTTTCTCTCAACTGCTTATCAAATTTTAGATTCCCTGTTTAGAACAGCGAGAGTATTAGATCTAAAAGTAGATATTAACAAGTTTATTCTATTAAATACATTATAATTAGGACTTGGCATTCTTGTGTATCTGAATAAGATAATTCTTCTCTACAATTAGCAAATACAATAATACAATTAGCAAACAAATTGTATTATTTCAAAACCAATTTTAGTAGATGTTTGCATTTTCTTAAAAAAAAAAAGGGTTCCTTCAGGGCATTCAGAATATTCTCATCATGCTAACGTGGAGAGAAACAACACACTTTTCATTGAAATATATACTGTTTCCTATAACATCTGTATTTATGTTACCATCTCATTTTTGAGAAATGATAACAATTACTTACCAAATAGATAGTGACAATTTCCCCCTTAACAGTGAGTGAATATAAAATTCTGCTTTCACTTATTATCGCTCTATATACATTCACATTTTACTAACAAGCATGCTTTTTTTTTCTCTTTCTTTCTAAAAAGTATTGTGTTCATTGGAAGCTCTTGGATAAACAAGTCACTGAAAATAAATTTAGTAAAACACTGTGGTCCTGAAAAACTGCATACTACTTTATTTGGAAATAGTAGAATTCACAGAATGTTGCTGTAAAGGGCATGCTGCTCAAATTACTCGGTTCTGAAGACTCTTACTATGAAAGTGAAGTATTTTCTGAAGGAGTAGAGCACAAATAGCTAAATGTTTAGGCCAAAAAATAGAGTTATTATTTTATCATTTTGGAAAAGCCTATCCAATTTCACTGTGTATGTATTGCAGGTCTTTTTCATTAAAAAAGTAACATAATAGAAGAAATGAGAGGTGACAAATGAACGACTGTTAGGTTTAAATTATTTATAACTATAGGATACCAATTGTCTAACAGAGTTGGACTGTCTTTTAGGAAAAGATTAAAATGCAGTTAAGTTCCTTTTAGGTGTAGGCAGATATTTTAGCATATTATAACTTACTTTAGGAGCTCATACTCTTGCCATGGATCTTATTTTCCCTTAGTTTCTTCAGTGTTTTCTTGGTTGTTTTTTTACTGCCAGAGAAACTGTTTCCATGATAGAACTGTTTCCCTTTCATTCCCCTTTCCTCCTCTTCCTTTCTCTCCCTTGCTTTCTTGCTCTTTCTTTCCCAAACCCTGTTTTTCTCAGTCACAATCCTGCTCACTAACAATGTCTCAGAGTTGGGAGGAATTTCAGAAGTTCCAGATCAGTGATCACCTACCAATAGATCTTCATGAGTGAGCACACAAGCTCTATCGCTCTATTGGAATATTCAGCAATGGCAATTACTTTATAAAGCAACCCAAATACAGTTATATTGTTGTTATAAAGTTCTTCATTATTTGTGCCAGGATTATCTATCTGAAATTTCCTCCTTTCTTCTCTCTCTTTCTCGCCGTCCCTCACCCTCTCCTTTT
>NW_006434839.1:19336814-19343016 GCF_000325575.1 Pteropus alecto
CCCACCCCGTCTCTCCACATTAATCATCTTCTGCTTTCAGTGTTTTAAGTGTGAAAGGTCAGCCATCAAAGTATTTGAAAGCAGTTTTTAAACGCCGACCTTGCCCCTACTAAGTCCCTTTTCTAGTTAAACAGATTCATTTCCTTCAGTTGTTCTTTGTGTGTCACTATTTCCAAATGCTTCTTGTAATTTTCTTTTTCTCTGAAACATCACTCAAAAAATCACATTTAAAGTATAACACTTGGTCTGGGGGCTGAGTGGCGCAAGGAGCAAGAATACTACATTACCTTCTTTGTATTGATTTGTAGACTGATTTTTTTTTTTTTTTTGGCTGATTTATCTTAGTGCTTATTCAATTAATCCCACTGGCTAGTAAAATCTTTTGTACTCATTTGTATTTTGGTTAAATCACACTGCTAATATGAAGTAATAGGTTATTGGAACCTAAGAGGATGACATTATTCCTATTAAATGGTATCATGCTTTTTCTTACTTTTGACCCTGTTAATCTGTGATTTTGCTCAGACCTTTATCAGTAGTCACTGATAAAAGGTTGAACAAAACAGGGTTGAGAACTGAGTCATGAATCATTCCACTTTAATGACTATAAATACTATCCATGTGTTGATAATTTCTAAATTTATAGCTCTAGCTGTGCCTGTTTCCAAGCTTCAAATTCATGTGTCCTGCTGACAAATATGACATTTCAAACTTCATGTGTCTTAAAAAACTTAGCTTTTGATTTCTACCCCCAAATCTGACCCTCTGATCATTCTCATCACACAGTTGGTTGAACTCAGAACTTAGGAGTCAGTTTTAATTCCTTCACTTCCCTCATTGTCTTCTTCCCCACAAGGCTGTTAGTTCTACCTCCAAAACTAATGCTTTCTCCTTCTATTTTCACTTCTTCTCCTGGTCTAAGTTTATATCTTACCTGAATCATCTCAATAGGTTCCATGTTTGATTCGGCTTCTACTCTTCTCCCCAAAATTGCTTTCTTCGAACGATCTGTTAATCTATAACTATTGCCAAAAGTCTGTTCATTTAGAACTACAATATAATACAGCAATTCCACTTCTAGGTATTTATCTGAAGGAAACAAAAACACTAACTTGAAAAGATATCCCCGTGTTCACTGAAACATTATTTGCTATAGCCAAGACATGGAAACACAACTTAAGTGCCCATCAAGAGATGAATGGATAAAGATGTAACGTACGTGTGTGTGTGTGTGTGTGTGTGTGTGTGTGTGTGTGTGTGTGTAATATGTATAACATGTATATATAATGGAATATTATTCAGCCATAAAAAAGACCAAAATTCTACCACTTGTGACAACATGAATGGACCTTGAGGCTAGTATGCTAAGTGAAATGAATCAGACAAAGATCTCGCTTAGACATGGAATCTAAAAAAAGAAACCAAACTCATAGATACAGAGAACAGTTGGTAGTTGCCAGAGATAGCAGTAGGGTGGGGTGGGTAGGTGAAATTGGTGAAGGGGGTTAAACTTCCGATTAAAACAAATATGTCCTGGAGATGTAACGTATAGCATGGTGATGATAGTTAATACTGTATTGTGTATTTGAAAGTTGTTAAGAGTAGGTCTTAAAAGTTCTCATCACAAGAAAAAAAGCTTGTAACTATGTCTGATGTTGGATGTTAACTAGACTTATTGTGGGAAAAGAAAAAAGAAACACACAACTTGATGAATATTCTTGTTAAAGTATAATTTATGTATATCAAAGCGACCAAATAATAGATATATAGCTCAGTGAGTTATTAGAAGGAAAAGATGCTCTATAACCTCCACCCAGATCAAGAAATGGAACATCACCAGACCTCAGAAGTCGGTCTTATCCCATGTTCATCACCATCCTCATCTCCTTCACACAAATAACTGTACTTTAACACGACGCATTAGACATGCCTGTTTTAAATTTTACATAAAGGAGATCATATATAATTTTCTTTTGAGTCCAATTTGTTTCATTAAGCATGACTATGAGATACATCCATATTGTATAATGGAGTCGTTCTTTCATTTTCATTTCATCTCATTTCATTACTGTGGTGTTTCACCACAATTTATCCATGCGAACGTAGATGGATATGTGGGTTGTTTCCTGTTAGGGGCTACTGTGAATAATGTTGCTAGGGACATTTCTGAATATGTCTTTTGGTGCAGCTACTGACAAGTTCCTGTTGGTTTTATATCTAGGAGAAGATTCACTGAGTTAAAGGGTAAATGTATGTTCAATTATAGTAGATATTTCCAATTTCATAAAGTCATTATACTAATTTACACTCCCACCAGCACTGAATGAGAATTCCAGTTGCTCCACATCCTCATCATGTACATACACAATTTGATTTGATATGTATGTATGTATGTATGTATTTTAACTTAATTTTTAATTATTATTTTTAAAATTAATTAATTAATGTTTTTATGGTGACTTTGGTTAACGAAATCCAGTAAGTTTCAGCTGTACATTTTCAACTT
Organism: Pteropus alecto; assembly: GCF_000325575.1. Taxonomy (NCBI): domain Eukaryota; kingdom Metazoa; phylum Chordata; class Mammalia; order Chiroptera; family Pteropodidae; genus Pteropus; species Pteropus alecto. The sequence continues at coordinate 19,339,321 of NW_006434839.1, forward strand.
GATTTTAAATAGCAAAAAACAATTTTAAAAATTAGATAATTCAATAAGAATAGGAGAATATATTAAGGTTGGCAATGTCAAGAGTGAAAGGTGAAAGATCCCTCCTAGAATCAGGAGGTAGATGAAAAGCATAATTGAATATTGGTTTGAGACTAATATTCTTTCCAAGGCACAGGTCACTGGAGAACATCCTCTCACAGAAATACACAGGGGCCGGAACAATCAGCCTAATTAAAATGTCTCTTTGGAGAGTGGGAAATGCATTCTTATTCACTCTACTTGCTTCCTGGGAAGAAATAATATCAAGTGTTAGAAGAGACACCTTGCTTTTACAAATCGTCTTTTGAAATATATTATTATGAGTGAGTAGACTATTTTTCTTGAACATATGGACATAACCAATATCACAATTCTTCATTTATGTATCCGTGACTTCTATATTTCTTTTGTCTTTGCTGTCTTTTCAGTATAATTACTCACCTGGCTTTTATCTTCCCCAGACATATATGTTCCATTTTAGCTTAGCTGCATACACTTTTTAAAAATATATAAATCTGCCGCACACTTACAAATTTTCAATTTAATGTCTAGTGATGGCTGTTGAGAAATACTGATCTAATTTCTTGATGGTTCTGTTTAACTTTCATGGTATAAGGCCAGTGTTAGCATCGCAGGTCCAGACCAAAATATTTCTGAGTGAAAAGAGGCTACTGTTGTTATTACATCAAGACAACCAGCAGAGACAGAGACTGTTCTGAGAAAATTAGGATCTGTTGCCATCAAAGCTTGACAATAATCCTCAGACTATCTTTCCTCACTTCCAGGGCTAAGTAAGGATGGAGGACACTAATCTGGTTGCCTTGAAGGGATGGGAGTTGGTCAGGAAAGGAGGAAAGGAGAAAAGAAGAATCACCCACCCTCAAAAAAGTATGTAGTAGAAAAAACCATGAGTTTAAATTTAAGTTTTCCTGTTCTAAAAATCACTAGCTGTTACTCAACGTTTCTTATCCTTGAGTTCATTGTAAAATAGTAATGACATAAGAATGAAACAAAATACCAGAGAAAGTGTTTAGCTCTGCCATTACCAGAAAAGACACTCAATACATTTTACTCTCCTCAGGGGATCGATGCTTGGAAATAAGAAGGTAACCGAAGGAAGGGGAGATGACCTCATACTGAATAAAGTCTGGTTCTCTTATCCAACTCATAATTCTTAATATTGTATACATCTTTTATATTTTCCTTCACACTTTTTTCCTCAATATTTTTACTACTAAAAAGTATCTTTTTACTTAGGCAGAGCAATTCTTCTTATTATTTTTAAATTAAGTTTATTAAAGTAACATTGGTTAATACAATTATATAATTTTCAGGTGTACATTATAATTTAACATCTGTATAGTCTATTGTGTGTTTAACACCCAAAGTCCAGTTTCCTTCAGCTACCATATATTTGATCCCTTTTATCCATTTTGCCCTCCCCCTACCCTCCTATATTTGACCCCCTTTACCCATCTACCTCCCCCCTCCTCCCTTATCCCCTAACCACTGGTAACCACTAGTCTATAGTCCATGTCCATGAGTCTCTGTTTGTCCTGTTCCTTTGTTGCTTTTAGGTTTATATCTCACATGTAAATGATACCATGTGATTTTCAACTTTTTCTGTCTGGCTTATTTCGTTTAGCATGATTATCTCAACTTCTATCCATGTTGTTACAAATGGCTATATTTCATCTCTTCTTATGGCTGAATAATATTCCATTGTATATATGTACCAAAGCTTCTTTAGCCAATCAACTATTGTAAGACATTTCGGTTGCTTCCATGTCCTGGTGAATAATGCTGCTATGAACATTGGTGTGCAAATATCTTTATAGATATGATTTTTTGTCTTTGGGGTAAATATCCAGTAGAAGGATTGCTGGATCATATGGTAGATCAATTCTTAGTTTTTGAGGAACCTCCATACTGTTTTCCATAGTAGCTGTACCAATTTGCAGTCCCACCAACAGTGCATGAGGGTTCCTTTTTCTCCGTATCCTCTCCAGCATTTATTACTTGCCCTGTTGATTATAGCTATCCTAACAGGTGTGAAATGGTATCTCATTGTGGTTTTGATTTGCACTTCTCTAATAGCTAGTGATGTTGAGCATACTTTCATGTTTGTTGGCCATTTGTATGTCCTTTGGGGAGAAGTGTCTGCTCGGATCTTCTGCCCATTTTTTGATTGGATTGTTTGTTTTTTTGTCGTTATTGAGCCATATGAGTTCTTTATACATTTTGGATATTAGCCCTTATTGGAAGCATTGCTTGCAAATATATTATCCCATTCGGATGGTTGTCTCTTTACCTTGTTGACAGTTTCTTTTGCTGAGCAGAAGCCTTTTAGTTTGATGTAGTCCCATTCATTTATTTTTGCTTTTACTTCTCTTGCCTTTGAGGTCAAATTCATAAAATCCTCTTTAAGTCCAAGGTCCTTGAGTTTCATTTTTATGATTTCTTCTATGCATTTTATTGTTTCAGGTCTTGTATTCAGGTCCTTAATCCATTTTGAGTTAATTTTAGTGTGTGGTGATAGACAACAGTCTAGTTTCATTCTTTTGCAGGTGGCTTTCCAGTTTTTCCCGCATCATTTATTGAAGAGACTTTCCTTTCTCCACTATGTGTTTTTGGCTTTTTTGTCGAAAATTATTTGCCCATATGTATATGAATTTACTTCTGGACTCTCGATTCCATTCCACTGGTCCGGGTGTCTGTTTTGCTGCCAATATCATGCTGTTTTTATTACTGTCGCTTTGTAATATGATTTGAATTCGGGCAGAGTGATGCCTCCAGCCTTGTTCTTTTTTCTCAGGATGGCTTTGGCAATTGGGTTTTTTTTTTTTTTTTTTTTGAGCAATTGTTATTATACCCAAATTAGAGACAAAGAAACTGAGGCTCAGAGAAGTTCATGGATTTGACAAAGTTTCCATGGATATTAAATGTTAGTTGCAGGACATAAACCCAAGTCTCTTGAGTCTTGGTCTAGGACTTTTTCCAATGTGTCAGGTTCTCCCTGACTTTTTCAGGTGAATGGATGGGGAATTAATTAATTCTGGTCCCAGGCTCGAGATAATACACTGATTTAAAAAGAACCTTTTAATAAATTATTTAAGGTGCATTTCCTTGTATGATATGCTTTGCTTTTTATATTTTTTGACACACCCAAGGTGTTGATTATGATTCTAGAAGCTAAAAGATAAAATCAGAATCTTTTCATTATCTGCATGTGTATTACACATTTATGTTTATTCTAAAACAAATGGTCAGTCCTGCAGTTGCTTTTCCCTGAATGCTAGATACACCTCAGATAGTTTTCCTTAAACTTTCTTTTCCATGAAAGCAATTATACTCTGGGAATGCTGGTATTACATCCAAGATGGAATTAATAATTTTAATCTGTGATAAAAAGCACATTATTTCAAAGGCAAATGAAAAGTAAATCATGAGCCAGCTATTGTTTAGGATTATTCTCCAGTGCCTTCTTCAATTGATAGCAGGAGAAATTTATAATTAGTCTTAAAAACTTTGAAGCTTAATAATCAGACTGCTAGTTTTTCAACAATACAGAAGGGGAAACAGGTGGACAATGTTCTGAGTCAATGGAAATAGCTCATGCCTCTCCAAGCGGGTGGGCTGATCCTGAGCACAGTGAGG
>NW_006434839.1:19343062-19400937 GCF_000325575.1 Pteropus alecto
CTCTGAAGTACCTCAGAAAACACTGGACTAAAAGAGTAGAAAGAAATACATATACGTGGCATGATTTGGGAGAATAGATTAAATGGAAGATGGAATCCATATGGAAAAAATTTAGACATATTTTTAGTTTTTTTAAAAGTAACAGCTTTATTGAGCTATAATTCACATACTGTACAATTTACAAATTTAAAGTTTATAATTCAGTGTTTTTGGTATAGTCACAGAATTGTGCAACCATTACCACAATCAATTTTAGATCATTTTCATCACTCCCCCAAAAAACTCTTTACACATTAGCTATTATCCCCCAACCCCTTTATCTCCCCAGCCCCAGGCAACCACTGGTCTACTTTCTGTCTCTGTAGATTTGCCTGTTTGGGGTATTTCATATAAATGAATTCATACAATCTGTGATTTTTTTTCTTGTTGTTGTTACTGGTATCTTTTACTTAGCATAATATTTCCAAGGTTATCCATATTGCATCATAAACCAATCAGTACTTTATTCCTTTTTATTGTTGAATAATACTCCTTTTAAATAATGTTATCTATTTATCAGTTGGTGGACATTTGGGTTATTTCCACTTTTTGGTTATAATAAATAATGCTGCTATAAACATTTGCGTATAGGTTTTTGCAGAGATGTGTTTTCATTTCTCTTGCATATATACCTAGGAGTGGAATTGCTGGGTCATATTCTAAGTCTATGTTTGGTCTTTTGAGGAGCTGCCAAACTTTTTTGAAGTGGATGCACCATTTTACATTCCCTTCAGCAGTGTATGAGTCTTCTAGTTTTTCCTCATTAACACTTATTATTTATCTTTTTGAATATAGTCATCTTTGTGGATTGTAAGTGCTCATTGTCTTACTCCTTTTTGGCTGCTATTGCAAAATGCCAGAGATTGGGTGGCTTATGAAACATTTATTTTTCACATTTCTAGAGGCTGAAAAGTCCAGAATCATGGCTCCAACAAATTTATTTTTCACTGAGGTCTTCCTGGATCATAGACAGCTGTGTTTTTGCTTTGTTCTCGTTTTGCTTTGTTTGGAAGGGGTTAGGGAGCTCTGTGGGGGTCACTTTTATAAGAACTAATCACATTCATGAGGGTGGAGCACTCATGGCCTAAGCATCTCCCAAAGCCCTACTTGATATCATATTGGGCATTAAGATTTCAATCTATGAATTTTCAGGGGACACAAACATTTAGAGCATAGCATTCATTAATTTGCATTTTTTATGACAGCTAATCATAGGCTTCATTTTTGTCCAGAATATTAACCAATATATATACCCTTCAGGGGCAATATTGGATTTCTAAAATACAAATTTGAATAATTTTATCCCAAAATATTTTCTCCTCTGTGAAAGTTCTTCATTCATATTCCATAATTATGTATTTCCTCTGGATTTGTCATGTAGCAGTTAAGTTATAGTGTATTTATTATATAGCATTAGATTGTATTGACTAACATTTTATTAAATTATAATATACTGTCTTATTAGTTACATCGTTTCTGGGGGCCGTATTATTTCCTCCAGGAAAACTGCAAATCTTGGAGGACAAAGTCTATGCCTCTTGTTTATTTTGAGAACTTTTAGGACCTAATACAAAGTTGAGCATGTAGTTTGGGCTCACTAGGAATTTTATTGACTAGTTCAGTTGATTGCTCATTTTTGCTAGGCTGGTTTAAATTAAGTCTTAAAGTTAAAAAGAAAATAACTGAACCAATATCCATAAAGAATGAACTTCATTAAGTATTGAGTAATTGGAATTTTGCCAAGTTAATTTTTCAAAATTCAGAGCTTAACAGAGCGTGATGATTATATAAAATATCTCTACAGTGGGGGTTTGGGATGATTCCTTGTGGAGAGGGGCTGTTGCACAGGGTTTCATAGAGTCAAGTGGGGAGTTTTTCTCTTCTTTCTCACTAGGACAAATAGAATCACATCCATGGTTATACTGGGGATATTCAGAGGCTTACCAAGGAGTATGTGAGCAAAAGTAGTTTTAAGGGTATTGGTTTTCATTTGTTCAACTTCCACATATCCTCTACCAAAATTAATTTGATTGATAACTCATCTGTCTTTTTTCTTTTCCACCTCCCCTTTCAAAATTGCTGCTTTTTCATTTTATACCAAAGAAATGCAGACCTGTCAATCATCATGCTGCTTGACTCTGTGCTGTAAAAACCTCCAGGGAAGAGAGAGTGAGTAAAGACAATTTCAAAATACTGGTGTCAACAAAGTCTTCTTCAATCAAGGGGCCATAGCCTTTCCTCTAATCCTTCTCATTAAGATAAACATTTCCAATACATTTTTTTTTGTTTAGTGATTACTCACGAAAATTTGTGAAATAATTATATTGTTTTGATCAATTATTTACTACTAATGCTTTTAATATAAATTATTATTTATTATTATGTAGTACTAATAATTGTAACAACACCTCACTCTAGAAGAAAACATAATTCTTAGATGTTTAAGATTACTGGCAATAAAAATAAGTTTTCATTTATAGACATGTTTTTGTAGCAAAAAGCATGATAAGATGATCAAAAGTACTTTTGCGCATAAAAATTACATTACTTTAAAATTATATTTTGTAGATACTGTAGAGGAAGTTACCTGTAATTATTATTTCAAGAAGGAAAAGGTCCAAGGCAAAATTCTGACAAGTAAAGTTTGTCATATATTTGCTCATATATTAATAAAATAGATGATGCTGGCATCAAATTGATGTGAAATTTATAGTCCATTTGTTGTATTTAAAACAGGAATGTTAGTACTTATAATATTTTAGAAATTACATTCTTTACAGCTATAGAAACTATGGTTAAGAAGATATTTTATATGTCAACCTAGAAATTCATGAGTGGTACATACTTTCCCCGAACTTTTTTAGGGGTATTGAGCAAAAAATAATAATATAGTCAAGAAATTGCTATGGTTCAAGATAGGGTACTTTCCAACAGCACGAGCTTCATTTTTGTAACTTATTTTCTTCTCTGATGCAGTCTATTATATTAATTCTTGTCCTGATTTAATATGAAAATCTTATGTCGGGGATGGGATGGGAAAATGAATAGAATAGCGTCTGTCCAGCTTCTACTTCTGGAAGTCATCTCAGAAGAAGGTCTTCAGTGATTCCAGTGAGATGTGAACCAAGCCTGCTTTACAAGACCTTCTGAGATGACCCTTGATCTTTGCCCTCTGAGTGATTTTCATCCTTTCTTATGGTGTTTTGGTCAAAATGTAAAGAGCATTTTAAAGTATTTTCAAGTTAAAAGAAAAATCTAGTTATGTCTAAATTATAGCAGGTCAAATTTCAGAAAAGTGGTTACATTTAAACATAAGAGTATTGCAAGTTGGTAAGTATATTGCAATGTTTGATTTGGCAGGGGAGAGGCAAAGCTTTAACCGAAGGTAGAATTTTCATCTTTTCAAGCCAAATATGGTAAGTTTTTAACTTTTGACAATGTCTATCCATATATAGATCTCTGTTTATAGTTTGACTGGATTTATCACTCACACAACTCAGTCTTGCATGTGGCAAAATGGGATTTTCCTGCCTTTGACCCTTTCTTGTGTTTTGGCACTTGCCCTGCTCCAAATGAGGTCTAGGTCCATGAAAAATTAAGCTAATACAAGGAGATCTTTGTCAAGATGGAGAAAAAAGACGAGGAATTGCTGTGGAGTTAGGGTCATGGGAGGAAGTGGGTGCAATCATTAAGAAGAATGTAGTGAGAGACTATTTCCAAGGATATGAGATGAGTAGGGGGAACCCCAACAACGATGGAGGCCACTGCCAAATACAGGCTTGAAGGACAGGGGAAGGGCTGGTAATCAGATCCAGAAGTCAGCTATTGGTGTAGCCTTTGGAAGATGAATACAGCTATTGGTGGTTTTTGAGGATTTAAACCCCAGATTCATTCTCCTACCATGCATTAATCTTCAGCAGGTGCTACGCACTGGTCAAAACCAGCTAGAGGACAGAGGGCAGGGCCACCCTAGATGCAGTGCATAAAGCCAGCTCTCTGGTGAAAAGAGCAGGGTAGGAAGGATGGAGAGTGTACTTAAAGAGCACTTGGAGGATATCCAGCATGGTGAGAATAACAATACACTAGAGCTGTTAGAGGTTGTCAGTGTAAGAGAAACTTGTATATTATAGCCGAATTGCTCCTACGTTTCTAAGGGAATTAAGAATCGTTATGAAATTATATTTGAGTGCACCCCCGCCCCTCACCCATTTATATGTTGAAGTCCTAACATCCAATAAGATGGTATTAGGAGTTGAGTTTAGATGAAGCCATGAAGGTGGAGCCCCCTTGATGAGATCAATGCCCTTATAAGAAGAAAAAGAGGTACAAGTATTTCCTCTTTGTGTTATGGGAGGATACAAAGAGAAGGCAGCCATCTGTAATCCAGGAAGAGGGCCCCCACCAAGAACCTAACCATGCTGGAACCCTGTTCTTGGACTTCCCAGCCTCCAAAGTGTAGGAAAGTGAATGTCTGTTGTTTAAGCTACCCAGTCTATGGTATTTTGTTGTGGTGGCCCAAGCTGACTAAGGCAAGGGGTCTGGAGGTCTTAAAGCTGTTCTCTGTACAACATACACATATTCCTTGTCTGAGAGCCAGGACCCTGCGGAAGTTACAGGGACAATAGGAACTTTTAACGCAGATGTAGTATGAACTGATAAGGGGACTGATAGAAAGGAAATGAACTTTTGTTTCATTCTCTGGGAACTCTGCTTTATCATGCAATAGTAACATTTTCCTTTCTCATAATGAATTCTTCCTCTCTGTATTTCCAGGCATTAGAAGCATAGTTACGAAAATTATATAAGTATATGTTGTATGTATGTATGTATATGTATATATGTACATATGTACACATTTACATATATGCATTTCTAAATGTTGATTATTAATTAATTTTACTGAATTTTAACTTAAGAATAAGTTTTACTCCAAAGTGTTTAAAACAGTTCCTATATCTATAGTACTTCAGTCTTAAGTCATAGTATCAAAACTATATATTTCAAAACTATATTTAAGTTGTTTGTTTCAGAACTTGTATAATTCTGTTAGATTAAACTTTTAACACTATTTATTCTAGTGTTACATTTACAAATAGATAATTTAAAAAGAAATAAGTAAAGAAATATTTCACTATATCATTGAAACAGGGTCAATGACAATATGATGAATTTATTTGTTCTTTAGGCAGTATTCCAAGTTATATTGTCAATGAGATGAGACCTACCTGGTTTAATCTAGCCAGATGATCATGAGAACTGGGGTAGAGAAACAGTGGATTAGTAAGGAAGAATAGTAATTTGGAAGCATGATTTAAGGAGAAGCCAGTCTTCTGGGGTTAAAATAAGTGAAATAGGGAGTGATTTGGAGGAGATGTATGCTTTCTGCTGATTGAAGTTAACTGAAAAATGAGGTACAGAATACACTTAATTATATAGAATTTGAATCTTCAGACTCTTTTTAGTGTGGCAAAATGATTGTGCATTTTAAAATGGTTGAATGGAATGTGCTGTATCAGAATCTGGAGAAAGGGCATCAAATAGAATTAAAAAGAGGAAAGATTACAAATCTATCCTAGTAGGATGAGAAAAGAGTTAAGTGGAGGCTAGATGAAGAAAGCCCTCAAAAGTTAAGGGAACTGTTTTGTCTTTTCTTTCTATTTTTTAAAGCCCTATTAGCGTTTGCTTGTACTTAATCAATTACTTTTTCTGAAAATTAATAACGATCTTATGTAGTTTCTTGACATATAAGCTTACCCCCTCCTTCAAAAAAAGAGTATCTTGAAGCTATTTGAAAATGCAAGTTTGATCACGTACTTCCGATTGTGACATTTATGTACTCTAGAGTTGTGATAAATGATTTTACAAGGCAAATTCATCTAATCATGCCCCAGAACAGGGAAATTCCTACTTGTATTCTTGTCCTCTCAATTCTTCAGTGATCTTAGATTAATTGTTTAATATCCTTTCTTGTTGTAAACTGATCTTATTAAATTATTTTGTTTTTTAGTATGAATGTACTGAGCTCACATTTTTTTATGACAAAATATATTATTATAAATTCTCATTTTCTTGATTTACTTAAGTCTGTGGGTGAAAAAATGACTATAACTTTTTTGGGGAGTTTCTATTTACCAAATCGTGGCTAATAGTAATATCATATTAACATTATGTATAAGTTTATATATGTGTGTATGTGTGTGTATTTCTTTGGAATAATACATTTATTATAAATGACTTTTAAATTAATTTAATTAATCTTTTAAAAAATTCTTATGGATTATAAATTTTCTGTAAGCAGTGTAAATACTTTGCAAAACAGATGTTAGATGTTCTTTTCCATATTTTACATGGTAGATTTTAGTATGTATCAACTTTAATTATTAGCAGTATAGAATTTGTTATGTGGTTCTCCACAAGTTATTTTCTCTGATGTATCGGCCACATTTTTGTTGTCTTCTAACTTGTGCAATCTGTAACCCATTATAATCATTTGTATTAAAATTACATTTTATTGAACATCTAAATTGCTTACTCTGAGTTTCTTAAAATGGTAATTATTTTTAAATATTTTAGAATCCTTGTGATTTTGACAATGTTAAAGGTATTTAAAGGAGAAAATGTATACATTCTGAAATGTATACATTTGATAGCCTCTGAAGTTTCAATGAGTGTTTAATGCTCTATAAAGAATATTTTTTCACTGTCTGGATTGGGATGCAGATATTTCTGAAATATAAAACATTCATATATCCCTTCAACTCCTCAATCAAAAGTCAAAACACACACACCTCAGTGTGTCTGCTTTGCATCCAAGTGCTGAGTTTGGTTGAAGGAAGTGGTCATAGGTCATAAGGAAAGCAGGAGGATGGAAGGGTGTCATGACATATCTTCCTAGCCTGGCTCTTTGGACTAGAATTAGGCCCTTGGGATCAGTAAGGAAAAGCTCAAAGTTGGACGAACTGTTTCATAAAAGAGTTTCTAAAATTTTGGATATTTTGGAACTACTTTGGGACCCATTCTCCTTGACTTTTTGTGAAATTCAGTCCTGCTCTGGCATCCCAAAGTTTAACAGCTTTAAGAACTTCAGGAATCAGCAGGTGGAACAGATTTTGGGTTGGTATGCATCATCAGTAGAAGCAATTTTAAGCTTCTTCAGTAAGGTTCAATGAAATAGAGGGAGAGAGGATGTTAGATGCTGCCAGATGACTATAGATAATGAAGATTGGTCAAATGAAAATATTGGTGGCCTCTATTTGGGAGTATTAGAAGTAATCAGAGAACACTTTTGAATAGGTTAACATTCTTAATGGAGCCATCATAATTTGGATAGGTATATATATACACTGGTGAAACAAAGTTATAATTCATTTGTGATAAAATAACACACATATGTGTGTATGTGCATATAACCTAAAATTATGACTTTCTTTGGAAGAATATGTTTATTATAAAAGGATTTAAATTAATTAAATTAGTCTTTAATGGTTATATTTGTTGTCTATAATGTATGGGAATTTAAAATTTAGTGTTTAGCAGAGGCGACTGTCTACAACCGGTTATAACATGATAGTAAATGTCTGTGTTAAAATTTTCAAGTTGTAATTACAACATATTGCTTCAGGTAGCAATTTCTGAAAGAAATTGCCACATAAACTCTACTTAGTCTGAGTCTATACTTACAATATGGTCCCACCGAGGAAAAATTCTGTACCAAGGCTATATTAAATAACCAAGTGTCTAAAACCAGCTCTAACCTCCCATAGTAAACAACTAGACAACTGAACAAAAGAGTGAAATAATTGTTTTTAGTGGCTGGAGAACAAGCAGCACAGGACTGCGATCCTTGTGAGAAAAGAAATAACTTATAAACTCTATGATCTTCTTGGCTTTTTACTCAGAATCAATTTCCAACTGTGGGCACAGAAGGGGAAACCCAAACAGATCCTGGAAGTATCGCTGACTTGAGAAGATGGAAATCAGAGTTTGGGGAGCCCAAGACAAGTTTGGAGGTTATCAGGTAGAGTTTTGGAAAGGAGGGTACTTTATAAGAAAAAAGCTCCATTAAGAACTAGGCTGCCCATAAATAGAAGAAAGCTTCACAAAGATGGACCAAAAATGACCATGTCACTGTAAATGAAAATATTCCCAGAGCTCATGAAGGGATGAAGACACTTGAGCTCTGACCATCCAGAATGGAGAGCTCTTGATGATCATCTGGGAAATTTGATGGAGAGCCCAGGAGTCCTGCCTTAGAAGCAAAAGTAAACTAACACTGAAGTGGAAGCTGTTTTAGATCCACCCTAACAAGATATATAAATAGACCTCAAAGATGATAAAACTGATCTGCAACTTATTTAACTCTGTAAAGGAAGAAAACAACATCTAAGCAACTAACAACATAAAATTCATAATATTCAGCATTCAATAAAAAAGTTAATAAACAAGCCAAGAAGAAGGAAAATGGAACTAATTACCAAGGAACAAATTAGTCAATAGGAAAAGCACAGAAATAACAATGTTGTTAGAATTAGCAAAGAGGTTAAAAACATGGAATATAGCAAGGGGAAAAACATAAACTATTAAAAAGAATCAAATGAAATTAGGAATACAAAATACAATATATGAAAATAAAGAAATGATAGCTCCAAATTTTCCAAATTTGATGAAAATTATAAGCCCACAGTTCCTAAAAGCACGAGACCCAAAGCAGGATGAACACACACATGCTAACACAGATATAACAAGGTTTACCATAATCAAATACCTAAAAACTACTGAAAAAGAATATTTTAAAAACAGCTAAAGAAAAAAGACATGATATACAGAGAAACAAAGACAAATTACAGGAGATTTCTTGTAATTTTATAAACCAGAGGACAGTAGAATGACATTTTCAAAGTACTAAACAAAAAAAGCTTTCAATCTAAAAGTCTAGAAACAGCAGCATTGCTCCTCAAAATAAAGCCAGATAAAGACATTTTTCAGAAAAAAATTTAAAAAATTTGTTGCCAGCAGACCTGAATTGCAATAAATGTTAAAGGAAGTTCTTCAAATGGCGAGGAAATGATACCAACTGGAAATATAGATCATTACAGAGAAAAGAAGAGCAGTAGTAGTAAAGCTAAATATATGCTCAAATACAAAGGTTTTCCCCTTGATTTTTAGTATCTTTTAAAAGTATTTAATTGCTTAAACAAAAATGATACAATGTATATTTTGAGTATAACATATGTAGAAGTAAAACGTATAACTACAATAGCACAAAGGAGAAGAGGGAGAAGCAAAAGAAGATACAAATGACCAATAAACACATGAAAATATGCTCAACATCATTAGTTATTAGGGAAATGCAAATTAAAACCATTATGAAACACTACCACATGTGTACTAGATTGTCTAAATTTAAAAAGATTGACTATACCAAGTGCTGGCCAGTATATAGAACAACTGAAAGTTTCATACATTGATTTGGGTGATATAAATGGTAAAATCACTTTGGAAAATAGTTTTAGAGATTCTTATAAAGTTAAACATACACTTACAACATGATTTAGAAATTCCACTCTTGGATTTTTACCCGAGAAAAATGGAAAGCGAAATGCACATAGACTTGTACATGAATGTTCACAGCACCTTTACTCATAATAGCCTGAAAATAACCCAGGTGTCCATCAAAAGGTGATGAATAAACAAATGATGGTATAGTTATAAATGGAATACTACTCATCAAAAAAAGGAATAAAAGTACTGGTACATGTAACAACATAGATGAATCTCAAAAAAATATTATGTTGGGTTAAAGGAACCAAATCCAAAGAATACACACTATGCGATTTCATTTCTATGAACCTAAAGAAAGGACACTAATTTAAAGTGACAGAATAAAAATCAATAGTTACCTGAGAATAAAATGCTGGGAGGTGGGAGGTGGCCAGGGTTCATAACTTGGGACACAAGGACTTTCAGAGGCAATGAACATACACTATATATTGACGACAGTATTTATATTGTAAATACGTTTGTCAAAACTCAGTGAAATGTGTATTTTAAATGGGTGCATTTTACATATATAAATTATACCTCAATAAAGTTGATTAAAATATGCCATCAATAAAACAGAAAGGAAAATAATTTACTTCTATTTGCCTGAAGAGTGGAAACATTTTGAAGAGTTCTGTGGTGTACTTGGCCAGGCCTGCTTTAAGCTTATTTACTACAGGAAAGTACAAAAATATGTAACTATGGCAAGAGAGTAATTGCGTCCATTCACTAATTTGTATCCTTAATTTTGTATATTCTATTAGTGCTTATTTCTGGTTTGAAGTAAAAGCATCCTTGAATTAATTTGGCATTGTCCTTCTTGCTCATTTTAGAAACAGATCCAGTTGAATAACTAAGTAATAAAATCTCAGAATGGTAAATACCTAGAAATTACTTTTCCCAGTATCTGAGGCCAAAGAAGATAAAATTACTGTCCAAAGTCACAAAGCTAGTGAAAGGCAAAGCCTTGATTTTTAAGCTGAAAATTCTGCTTTTAATTGTTATTAAATTTTATAATATAACCCTTTCTTCCTGCATCTTGTTACTCTGTCCTTGTCCATTCTGCTCTTGTATCTCCCTAGATAGGGGTTTCTTGCCTTCCTCATGCTCTTTTATCCTGTTCTTATATCTGTGCCTTTGTTCATATTACTCTTTCAGCTCGAATATCCTTTTGACTCTCAGCAAATTCAGATAATGAAGAAAAGTTGCCATACTGTTATACTACACTGTTTCTCTTTCTTAATAAAAAATATTTTATTATACTTAATGAAATGCATTCATCTATGTTATTTTAACCTAAATCTTTATATCCATCACTTGTGTTATGGACTGAATTGTGTTCCTCCAAAATGTGTATGTTAAAGCTCTAACCCTCAATGTGATTGTATTTGGAGATAGAAACTTGAAAGAGATGATTAAGGTTAAGCGAAGTCATCAGGGTGGGGCCCTAATCCAATAAGACTAGTGTCTTTATATGAAGAGGAAGAGACACCAGGAATGCACATGCATGGAGAAAAGTTCAGGTGAGGCCATCTACCAGCCAAGGAGAGAGGCCTCAGGAAAGATCAACCCTGCAAGGACCTTGATCTTTGTTTTCTAGCCTTCAGAACTGTGAAAAAATAAATTTCCTTTTAAGCTACCTAGACTGTGATATTTTATTCTGGCAGCCCTAGCACACTAATACAATTCTTTCTGAGTACTTTCTTAGAATTCATCTATTCCAAGAAAATATATCTAACCCATACTTAGTGTTTTCTCTACCTTTAGTATCTATTTTATAATTTATTATGTTTTATTTGCTTTAGCTTTTTTATAGGCAATAATGTCATAAACTATAAGAATGCTTTTATAATTCATTATTTAGTGTCCATAGGCACTTCTTTTGTAAACTGGAATTATTTGTTACTTTGACCTGAGGTTTATAAAGCCTGAGTATAGGCATTGCTTTATGATTGTAAGCTGTTTGAATTGTACAATTGATTTGCTTATCAAAGACTCATTCTCAGTCAATATATTTATAAAAAAATTGTCCAGTAAAACACAAGTTCTCAACAAATTATTATTTTTCATAGCACAATGGGAACCAGACCCTAATAAGTATATTCCCCCCTCTTTTAGATGTCCTTTATGTACAAATTATTTTAGAATTCTTTAGACATATAGGCATGCCTCATCTCCTGTGAAGGCATACAGTACATCTTTGATTCCTTTTGTATTATATTACTTATTGAAGGGAAAAAGGAAGGAAGAAGGGAAGGAGTATAGGAAGGAAGAAAGGGAGGAAGGAAAGAAGAAAAGAAGGAAATGATAGTTTTATACTCCAACGTTTTCTACATGTTCTTTATAAGTAGGGAAACCATTTCAAATCTAGGGTATGGATTAGTGAAAGACCCAGATAATGTGTATTATTAGATAGAGGGTGGGATGTTCAAATTCAGGATTGAGGGTGAGTGGGAGTAAAATAGTTCTGCATTAGGAAGGCTGAGGGAGAAAATTATTGAAGAAAAAGAGCATGAAGATGGAATGTGGCTAATTGGAGAAATTAAAGGGAAGAGGGGGAGGACAGGTGATTGGGGAAGGTCAAGGATTGAGTTTGAGAGAAGTACTAGGTGCTGATAAAGAGCATGGGAAAAGATATATGTCTAACAAGTAATATTTGAATTGTGCATTTCTCTATCTCTGAAATAATCACTAAAACATCATTATTGTCTAAAATTTTTGGACATATAAAGTTTTGTTAAATATTGAGGAAGAGAACATGAGGAAAACCTTCAGTGTTACATAAGTAGAAAGAATGCATAAATCTAGAAATCTCCACAGTGTTCCTGATTGTAATAAAAATCAAGAGCTATTTAAAATATTTAAAATAGCAACGTGAGAGTACTGTCATATACCATGCTACCTGATTCTTTGATTGTTGTTTAGCAAGATATTTGAAAGACTACCACATTAGAGCAAAACTCTGGGGTCGAATTTAAGTAAATAAAAAGAATGTCAAATAATTGTTAATCACCAACATGGAAACTGCTTTTAAATCAATTGAAGGACAGCGTACTTTATTGTTCCCACTCTAGTGGAAACGATTTTTATTAAATAAAGCTGAATTTACAGAAGTGTTCCAGAAAATGTATAATGTCTCAGAAGTATTTCACTTTATGAATATACCATAATTTGTTTATCCATTCACTTATTGAGAGAAACCTGGCTTATTTCCAGTATTTGATTGTTATGAATAAAATTTCTATGAACCTTCATGTATAAATCCTTTTGTGGATATATGTTTTCATTTTTCTTGTATAAATAGAGGAAGGAATAATAGGTCATATGGTAAATAGATGTTTGACTTTACATGAAAATGTAAAACTGTTTATTTGTATCATTTAATACTTCCAAAAACACTGCACAAAGTTCCAGTTGCTCCACATACTTGTCAACACTTGGCATTATGTCTTTTTAACAATAGCTGTTCCAGTGGGTGAGTGGTGATATCTCATTGTGGTTTTAATTTGTGTTCATAACTAATGGTTTTGAATATCTTCTAATGTCCTTATTAATAATTTATAATATTTTTTGATGAAGTATCTGCTCAGGACTTGTCATTTTTTAAAGTGTGTGTGTGTGTTTTGTCTTCTAATTATTAACATTTTAAAGTTCTTTGTAAAGTCTTGACACAACTTCCTTGTCAGATATGTGTACTGTATTTTCTCCTATGGCTTGTCATTTCATTTTCTTAATGACGCTATTCAGAGAGTAGAAGTTTCTAATTTTATCCAATTTATCAATTTTCTCTTATGGTTCATATCTTTGGTATCCTTCCTAAAAAAATCTTTGTTTACTACAAATGTACTCTGAATATATTCTTATTTATTTTCTCTTAGCTTTCATATTAAGTCCATGATCCATTTCACGTTAATTATTGTGTATGGTGTGAAATCAAGGCTCATATTTTTCCATGTACATATGTAATTGTTTTAGCAATATTTGTTGAGAAGAATTTCCTTTCATATTGAATTATCTTGGTGACTTTATTAAATAATATTTGCCCATTCCATGTGTGGTCTCTTTCTGAACACTTTTCTGTTCCTTTGATCTGTAGTATATCTTCACACTTCACTCTCTCAATGTAGTATTAAGTCTTGAAATCAAGTTATGTAAGTCCTCCAACTTTGTTCCTTCACAAAATTGTTTTGGCTATTCTACATTTCTTGTACATATATATACAAAAAATATGTGTATCATAGAGTCTAGCATTTGTGTGTGTGTGTGTGTGTGTGTGTGTGTGTGTCACAATCATCTTGTCAATTTCTACAAAAGCCTCTGGGATTCTTGAATGTAATTGTGTTGAGTCTATAGATCAATTTATGGAAAACGGGCATTTTAATAATATGGAGTCTTCCAATCAAGCCACATGATATACCTATCTATTTATTTAGGTCTTTAAATTTTCTCAGTAGGGTTTTGTATTTTCAAAGATCCAACATACCTTTTGTTAAATTTATTCCCAAGTGTTTTATGTTTTTGATGATTTTATACCTGGTAAATTTTAAATCTTAATTTTCCAATGATCTGTTTTGAGTATATAAGAATATAATTTATTTCTGTTAATTAACCTTGGATTCTGAGACTTTCATAAACTTATCATTACTTCTGGTTGTTGTTTCATTGATTCCTTAGAATATTTTATGCATTCAAGCACAACATTTGTAAATAGCAACATTTCTAGTCCCTTCTTTACAATCTGTATATCTTTTGTTTTCCCTGCCTTATAGTACTTCCAGAACTATTAAGTAGAAGTGGGAAGAGTAGACATCTTTGCCTTGTTCTTGATCTTAGAGGGAATTGTTCAATATTTCACTATTAACTATAATGTTAGTTGTGGGTTTTCCTTAGACGCCCTTTATTAAATTGAGGAAGTTGCCTTCTATGCCTATTTTGCTAAAAGTCTTTATCATAAATGGTGTTTAATTTTTATCAAATAATTTTTCTTCATCATTGAAATAATATTATGTTTTTTTCTTTATTCTGTTATTGTGTTTACTTACATTAATTGACCTTCGAATTTTGAATCAACCTTGCATTCCTGGGATAAACCTCACTTGGTCATAATGTACTATCTTTATTTTGTTGTATCTTATTGGCTCATATTTGTTGAAAATTCTTGCATCTTTATTCAAGAAGGATGTTATTCTGTTAATTTGGAGATTGAGATTTCACGGTTTATTTATTGTGATATACTTTATCTTATTTTGCCCAATCCAATTGCCGATCTGTATCAGATTATTCATTTTGTTTAAACTAATAGCTTCTACTGTGGATTCTATGCTCCCCCACCCCGTACTCTTGCCTCTTAACTGATTTTATCTGTCCTATTACCAGTTGCAGAAAATCCATACTCTCCATCAATGTATTTGCTCAAAATTTACATTAAGAATTAAATCTTCACTTTAAATACCTCGACATGTTCCCTGTACTCTTGTTCTAGGATGTCTTTAGATGTATTAACTGATAACTTATTGTTAACATACTAAATTTCATATCTGATCTGAGGTATTTTCACATGCATTGTTACACAAATACCTTAAGTTAAATGTTTCTCTCCTTTTACTTAGACCCAATCTTCTCCTTCTGCAGTATTATCTATCTGTTATTGACAATTCCATACATTTTATTACCCAAATCAGAAAATGTGGTTCTCCCTTTCTTTCATTTTCTATTTTTGATTGATGATCCTATTTTGCCAATTCTATATCTTAAAAATCCCTCAAATCTACTTCCTCTTCTGCATTCTCTGTCATTGTCTTCAAATGCTCAACATTTCTCTCCTAGATCACCTACATCATCCTCTAACTGGCTTCTTTCCCACAGTCAACCTGTCCACACTGTCACTAGATCGATCTTTCTGAAAAGCAAGTTTGCTTTTTTGCTTAAAATTATTTAAGGTCTCTTTTTTTTTTTGCCTTTAGAATAAAACATGAAATCTTTAGTACAATTCCCAAATTCTTCAAGATCTTTTCCTTATTACAGAATGTACAAAACAGGTTTGAGCTGAAAATGAATTCCACATAACTTAGTAAAGTGAAAAATCAATACAACTTTTGTGCAATAATCTTAGTCAACATGGCCCTCAGTGTATCACAACTAAGAGTTTTACATGTAGTTTAGCACAGTAAAGATGATGGGAATTATCTTATTCCCAATGTTGTGTAGGCCAGGATTTTAAAAAAATTGTCAAGATATTAACATTTATTTGGCTCTAAATGTATTTTCGTTTGTGTGAAGCAAAAAGTCCCATGACCCTAATGGAAAATAAGTCTTAATCATATTCATATAGAAAACTAGGCTACATTTGATGAAATGTTAATGATTTAAATTAAAAAATTATTATTTCAAATGTCTCTTCATTCCTAATTCCTTACCCTGGTTCCTAGGTCAGAAACAATCCATTCTTTTTGGCTCTGACAACCTTTTTAAGCTAACACTGCCTTGCTTTGTGATTATTTTTTTCTATATCTGTTTCCACAAAAAGTTGAAGTTTTTGAGGCAAGGACATAATAATGTCTTGTGCAGAGTCTGGCTCAAAGATGCAACTTAATAAATATAAATCAAGTTCATACCAAGACTAAAAGTAGAAGAGTGCAGACATGGAGCTATTACAAACATGAACATTGTAGAAAGCCAACTTTGGAAACTCTAGAATGTTATTCTGTGTCTCCCCAAATCCAGAGTCTCATGGATCAAATATTTAAGTAATTTTTACTGAACTTTAATGGGATAATACTTATGTCTTGCCAATAAAATCAATACAGCTTTTGGTTTTTCTATCTTCTTAGACTTAAGGTACTTGATTTTGGTATGGTATTATTTTTTATTGTTTGCTAAATTGGTTTACTTTTTTGAAAGAAAATATTCCGTTTTTTTTCTTATTTATTTTGTCTAACAATAACTATATGAAGGAAATTAAATCAAGTTTTTTTCATATGGGTGGAGAAAATTTTAATGAGCAATTTCAAATATATTTTGCATGTGGCCAACATATTTAAAATATTCATTTGCTTTTTCTTTAATCTTGGATATAAGAAAGACATCATAAAAGCAAAATCCTAACAGATGCATGATCTTCACATGTGGTTTATGAGCACAGATCACTAATGACTAATACCAACTTGTTTATTATTTCCATCCTTTGTGGAAACTTTGATGAATAGAAAGTTAGATCATGAGCCAATTGTAGTTTTCCTGAAAATAAGCAATTTGTATTATGGTAACAGAAATAAATACACCATTTTTGAGGCACATCACTATACTAGATTTCTGTTAAAACTATTGTCAATCTACATCAAAATCCTCTGATAAATTCAATTGTTAAGGTGAGTGAAATGGAACCCCTAGCACATGTCACTCTGGCATGTTAATCCATGTATAAACAAGCAAATTGGTAGGTTCATATCCAATATCAGGATGAAATTACAAGGTTTAAACTATCTTGTAAATTTAGAGAACATAGACATTTATACCATTGCAATATTTGAGAAATTGTACTTTTATATCTTTTTTTGGATACATTTGTTAACTAAATGTTTTTGGGCAAGTATCTACATGGTCTCTGAGTCTGCATTTTTATCTGGGAATGTAAAACTATGTCTGCCTTACCCACCTTAGTTAATCTAGTAAATATTTATTTAGCTCCTATTATGGGACATACATTTTTCTAGGCATTTATGTTATACAACAGAAGAGACACAAATGAGTAAGGAGACACCTAACAAGTAAATAAACAAACCATGATAAATAAATAAATCATTTGGCAAATTAAAAGATGGGAAACATGTAGAAAAAAATAGTGCAGGGTAAAGGCAGAAAGTTCCCAGGAAGATGGGTGGGCTCATTGCAGTTTAAAATAGAATTGTCAGGGTAGGCTTTGAGAAGGTGGCATCTGAAGAAAGTCTCAAAACATACAAGGGAGTCAGCCTTCAGGGAATAATTCCAGATCGAGGGATTCACAAGGTCAAAAGCACTAAGGTATGTTCTGTGAGTTGGCAGAAAAGCAAGGAGGCCACTGTGGCTAGAAAAGAGTGAGGGGCAAAGCAACAAAAATCAGAGAGATAAGGAGGACCAGGATACAGACTGATCACGTAAAGTCTTGTAGGCCATGGTAAGGATTTTGCTTTGATTCTAGAGGGAGATGACCAGACTTGGAAGGATTTAATGAGGAATGATACGATTTGAATTAGACTTTTAAAGGACCATTGTGACTATTGTCTTGAGACTGTAATATAGAGGACAAGAGTAGAAGAAAGGAGACCATTAGGAGGCTTATGGGAGTCATCTGAGAGAGATAATATTAACCAACAGACTAAGATGCTAGCACTGGACGTGAGGTAAAGTGCTTGTATTGTAGGTATGTTTTGAAGGCAGAGCCAATAGCATCTTCTAACAGATTGAATGTGAGATGTGAGAGGAAGTGGAGTCAGAGTTTCTCCAATAATTTGACCTGAACAACTGAAATGATGGATTCGACATCTATTCACATAGCAAAACTGCAAGTGGAGTAAGTTTTAGGGAGGAACATAAAACAATTCAGTTTTGGTTAAGATTGAGGTGTCTATTAGACATCTTATTTAAGATAATCTAAATTATACTATAGAGAGTGCTTCTTGGCCTTTTGGCTAGGATAAGTGTAAATTATGCTGTAGTTAAAACTAAGTCTCAACATATCAGTGGCTTAACACATCAAAGGGTAACTTCTCACTCATGTTGCATATAAAACATGGATAAGTAAAGGCTCTGCTTCACACATAGACTCAGGGACAAAAGCTGATGGAAGCACTGTCATATTTTAACTGCATTGGAAATACGCAGCTTCCAGAGTCATGAAACAAGGGAGAGAAAGACTAGAGAGTCATGCTTTGGCTCCTAATATATTATCCCAGTAATACCAATCACTTCCTTTCATGGCCCATTGACTAAAGCTAGTGATATGACATTACCTAAACGCAAGGGAGTGAAAAAAATTAACTTTGATATAAGAGCAGGCATTCAGGTGACAGGTCCGTGCTTGTGATATGAATTTAAGAGTGGTTGGCCATGTGTATCGTATTTAAGTCCTGGAGATTGTGAAGTTATCAGGGATTAAACAGATAGAGGAGAGAAAAAGGAGAATTGAGCTCTGGGATGCTCCAATGTTGATAGATGTGGGAAATGAAGACATAAGAGCAAAGGATAGTGACAAGTGAGGTAGGAGGAAAGCCAAGATACTTGGGTGCACTACAATTCAAGTAAAGAAAGGGTATCAAGGAGAAAAGAGAGTGATGGACTATGATAAATGCTACTGACATTTCCAGTAAGATGAGAACTGAGAACTGACCATTGTGTTGGTAGGCAGAGCTCACTGGTGTCCTCCATGTTTTGGAGGCATGATGAAAACCTTCCTGGAGTGGATTTAAGGGAGAACGGGAGTAGAGGAATTGGAGATAGTAAGTTTAGCAACTCTTGAGAAAATTTAATTTAAAGGATAAGAGAAATGGAGTGGCAGCGAAAGAAGGAAGAGGGATTAAGAACATGACTTTTAAAAATGAGAACAATAGTAACCCATGTGTATGCTAATAAATAAATAAAGATTGATGACATAGGAGAGAGGGGCAAAAGTTGCTGAAACGATGCTCTTGAGCAAAGGGGAGTAGATATGTCTACTGCACAAACAAAAGAACTGATTGGCTTTACCTGGAGTCATGGAGTGCTTATCCCTAGTGACAAGCAGGAAGGCAGAATCGAAGAGTGAGGAGTGGTGATGGGAGTTCCTGCAAATTTGGTGATACTTACGTGCAGGTGTCTATGGAAGTTGGATTTGGCATGAACACCAAATAGAATGAGCTCCAAAGTAATAGATGAATATATAATTACAAATTTGCTGTTAGTTTTTAAAGCTTAACATTAGCAAAAACTGAAACTCCCAATAAAATGTCCAAAAGGCAGATAGCAGGCAAGGCTAATCTGGAAGAAGATAGAGCCTATCTAGAGACTCTTGGCATAGAAGAGTATGCAGGCTTTTTGGACCAATTACCTCTGCAGAGAAGCTGCTCACCATAGGAACATGAGGAGAGTGAAGATTATCCTAAATTATTCCTATGGAAAGATGAATTAAGAATTGAATGGGTATAGATGTATTCCACTATTGCTAGAATATGTTTACATTGCTGTGTTAGTTTCTAAATTAACCTATAGCCAATAGTTACAGTAGTTTATTAACTCAGTCACATGGGCTTCATTTGTATGTGTCACACACAAACTAACAGCAGCCATTCACAAAGGTCAAGGATTTGGGAATCAGAGGGTACATTTAGGAGAACTATATCTTCTAAATTATATCATTTATGTATTTGCCTGAAAACATTTACATTCTGTTCCGCAATAATATTAACTTCCTAATATAGAATAAAAGAACCGTTTTTAGACCCAGAGTGCTGTCCAGAATCCTGATAGACTACTGACAGTTCTGTTGCCTTAGGGATTATCATTTTCCTGGGGGTGGGGGGGGGAGGGGACAAAACTGAACAATGCAGAGATTTGTGCTAATGTGTGTATTTTCCTGATTAATTCAAATTAGTAATAATTGGCCAAGTAGCTGTGAATTATTGGAATTTTTCTAACTTTTTGGACCCACAAAAAATATTTTCTCTTAAATTAGTAGCTGCTATATCATGAAGCTGCCATGTTCTGGAAAGTCAAGTTATTTTGCTGCTACAGTTCTAAACATGTCCAAGGATACTACTTCATCAAATCACAGAATTGTCCAGAGCATTCTTACACTGTAAAAATTTGTACCTGGAAGATTAAAGGAAAGAATTTTAGAGGCCACGTGGTAGCCCATCATCTGTATTGCCCAAAGAAGGGAAAGACTGTGAAATGGAATTGCCACTGGAGCCTTGTCAGCAAGTCTTTTATGAAGAACGCAATTAATTCTTTCTTCTATTCCAGACCTTCTAACGGGATAACAGCTGACAAACTGCCAGGCTTTGTTGGCCAGAATAGAACCAGACATTACTATGTCATAACACTTGGTCCTAAATAGGAGCTTTTATATTCCCTAACGCAGCCTTTGAAGGTTCTGAATTTTTGATGGATTTTCCTTACTTTCCCACCTTGATTACCAGGCTTAAATTGATACACCAATCACATAGAGATATTCAAAACCTTATAGTCTTTTCAAACATATATTTAAAATTCTTATAAACATAATACATGCCATGTCTACAAATAATGTGTAGAAGTGTTTCTAATTAAAAGCATCAGCCCCTTGTCTTGTCTTTTCCTACACATAATTCTGTTTCCTAGAGGCAAAATTTTTTTCTCTTTTAAGTGTGTCCATCTTAAAATTCTTTGCTAGTTAATCTCATATATCTATGTGCTATATATCCTATGTCACTATTTCTTCATTCTCCACAGAGACATTGTTTATTGACTTCCTGATAGATGCAAATTCAGCCAGGTTGCCTTCTCCGCCCTTTTGCCGCCGCCACCGCCACCACCACCTCCACTTTCTGGTTTTGTAATAGCACTATTTTAAGATTTCTATCGGTTATTTGTGTTATCTAATGATTGTAAGCAATATCTCTAGATTCTTCATCTTCCAAACTACATCGTTTATACTTTCACTTAGACATGTCAAGTTTAAAAGCATTTGCATTGGATTCTGTACCCATAATTAATACCTTCCTGATGTATGTATAGGTTGATTTTAAAGTTGA
Organism: Pteropus alecto; assembly: GCF_000325575.1. Lineage (NCBI taxonomy): Eukaryota > Metazoa > Chordata > Mammalia > Chiroptera > Pteropodidae > Pteropus > Pteropus alecto. The sequence goes on from NW_006434839.1 coordinate 19,364,386, forward strand.
AAATCAATGTAGTCTGGGTTGTGACTTTTTTCCTGGCTGACTTCACTCATGATCCCATTTCATTTTATATTTTGTCTTCTGAAAATTCATTGAAAACTCTTATTTGCTGATGGCCCATCTCTGGTTCTCTTTGCTTTTGTGTTCTTGTAGTTTTATGCCTTCTTTGTTTCTTTACTTTTAATAAGACCTAGAGAAGGAAAGGATAAACAAATGTGCTCAGTCACCCTTTCGCTGGAAGCTCCTTCTGACTTGTATTTTTATTTTCCTGACACATGCAAAAAAGAAAAGTGTTGTGCCAGCAATAATCTAGCTAGACTTTCATATTTCTAGTAATGCACTTTTGGAACTACAGTTTACACATATTGTCTTTTTACATCTGAAGTTTATCATTTCATTATTGCTTTAAATTAAGTAAGAAAAGTGTTCTAATCCAAAACACTCTGAGATAGCAAATTGGAAAGCCAAACACATGCTTTGGAAAATTAATGAAGCATATAAAAACTGACCCTTGATTTTAGTGGTGTTTTTTACTCTGATCTTCTTAAAAATATTGAAAACAAAACTGTTTTCTTTTAAAGTATTGGCATGATATCTTGATTCTTTATTTAGTCTCCCCCAATTCAGTTTATAATATGCCTGGCAAGCAATTGCCCATTTTGATATCTTCATTTGCACTGTAGGATAAGATAATAACATGCCTTCCTCTTGTCTCTGTCTTCTGTAAAGCTTGGTTTATAGTTTTCATAGCTTCTTGGAACAAGTTACTATACAATATAAACATATATTCCTGTTTATTCAGAGTGACAGTTTTGTTATTGCTGTATTGTGAAAATAATTGTGATTCTAAATAAAATACATTCATAAATTAAAACCAAGAGCTCAACTTAACTACAATGTATACACAATCTAAAGTTTCAAGAATTTTGTTTCCCAAAATTCATCTAGCTTGAAATAGTTGCCTACAATCAAGGCAATGTCTGCATGATTCATTTTTTAACTATGTCAGATTTATGTCTTACTGTTTTCTTATTGTCCTAACAGTAAAATCTTTTTGAATATTTCATTACCACTTGTGAGGCTCAGGGCACATCTTGATGTACCAGCAGAGCAGACTGCTTTGTCCTGGATTGAAGATAAAGCTAGCTTCAAAAAAAGAGAGGTAGTGTAGCTTAGTGGTGAAGGGGCCTGGCTTGGAAAACAGGCCCTGGGTGCCAGTACTGGCTCAACCTCTTACTGACTGGGTGATCCTGGACACTTGACTTACTCTTTCTATTTTTTTCTCTTTTTCTTCAGATTAGGTAATTTCTATTATTTTATATTAAAGTTCACTGACCTCTGTAATTTTAAAATATTAAATAAATATTAAAGTGCATCTGTCATCTCTAATCTGCTCATAAGCTGATCCAGTGAAGTGTTATTTTAGATATGTAGTATTCCTTTCTAGAATTCCTATTTGGTACTTTTTTATAGTTTCTATTTCCCGGCTGACATTTATTAAATTTGTTCATTCACCATGAGCATATTTTCTTTTATTGAGCATAGTTATAATACCTGCTTTAAAATACTTGCTCGCTAACTGCAAGTATTGCTAACTGTCCATTGAAGTCATTTTTTCTTGAGTATGGGTCATGTTTTTCTGTTTCTTTATATATCTAAGAGTTTTGGATTGCATCCTGGACTCTACGAATGATCAGCTCTAGAGACTCTGGGATTCTTTTATATTCTTTAGAAGAGTGTTCATTTTTTGGTTTTAACAAGTAACAAATTTGGCTAGAGTCACATTTCCATTTCTGTTGCGCCTTTATTGAGTAACAGCTAAAGTACCTATTTAGCTCTTTTAGCCATAACTGGACTGCTTGGAGTCTGCCCTATGCATGTACAGTGCAGGGTGCAGCCAGAAATTTGGGTAGAGTTTATGCACAGGATTTGGAGTTGTCCCTGTTTTGCTCTCTCTTTTTCAGGATTTATTGCTCACTTAGCAGCTGCTGTGGTCACCTGAACTCTGTTCTCTCATTCTTTATACCAGAAAGACTGTTGGATTCTAGCAGAGTTCCAGATTCCCAGTGCTGAGCCAAACTAAATCTTGCCGTTAGACAAAAGCTGTAAAACTGGAGAACTCACCCAGTGCTGATCACTTCTTTGTGCAAATTCTCCCCCACATCAAGATTCTGCCTCTTTTGGCTTGTTCTCCAGTCTTATCAGGTCGTTGTGTTTTGTATTTTGTCCAGAGTGTAGAGTTGTTATTTGCAGGACGATTGATCCAATGGGAGCTCCTCAGCCATTACTAGAAGAGAGTCCTTGGTTTGTTACGACACATAGAGCTAGAGTAACTCATTTGCTTCTGTCAATGGCATTGTATCTCAACAAGTAAATAGTGTGTTCTATGTGTTCAGTTTATCTCCTTAATAAGTACCGAGTAAATCCTTCAGGATTAGTCTGTTGCTATAGATCTAGGAAGTGTAGCTATGCTAAGATTTAGGGTTGGCTGTTTTAAACATTTACATGTATCCATGCTGGGTCGTAGTATGCTGTAATTTAAGGGTGATGCAAGGTACTTGAACTCACCTTTTAAGGTTTATTTTTAGAGTAATGTAGAATGATGAAAGGAGAAGTTTGTTTTAAATATTCTACATTAGTATGCTGTTCATATGTATCTCTCTATGGGTGTGCTGTCTAAAATGGTAGCCGTACGACATGTGGCTACTTAAATTTAAAATACAGAAAAGTAAAAGTTTAGTTCTTCACTTATATTATCCACATTCCAATTATATAACAGCCACTATGGCTAGAAACTTCCGTATTGAACACAGAAGAGCAGAATATTTTCTATCAGAGACAGTTCTATTGGATTAACATTATTCATCAGAGTGCTGCCCTGTAAAGCAGGCAAGTATATTTACTGGGAATTGTGTTTGTTCAGTTGGTCATCTGAAACCCACAGGTATAGAATCTATTGCCAATTAGAATCCTTCCTTGATGGGCACCGACGTTTACCTTCTTTTGTCACATTGGCTATTTTTCCTTTCAGGTCTGACCAACCTTGCGGATCACTTCGTTCCTGTGAGGTATCTCTGTAGTCTTAAAGACAGTGATGGGTTGAATGGCTTCCATTTATCGGGGACTTAACTGTATTCTAGGCACTTTGCTCAGCATTTTATCTGTATATGTCATTTAATCATAATAACAACTTTTTTGTCATAGATTCTATTAGTCTCTCCATTTTACAGGAGAGGAAAGCCAGGATTTAATTGTGAAAGAATAAGAGAAGTGGAAGAATATTTATTTTTGATATTCCCTGTGGGAAACTTTCCAAATATTAAAACCTGGAGACAACATTGTTTTACTTTCATGAACAGAAGTATAGCACAAAAGAATTACACAGAAATTAGTCACATTTTTTTAGACTCATATAAAACATCTCAGTTATGTTTCATGCCTTAGTCACATAAATTCCTGATCTAGGAGTGTTTGTGGAAAAATATTTATCCTCCTCTTTCTCTTTTACCTCTATCGGATACCAAATTTCTTTTCAAATTCCCAACTTCCCTACCACAGAACATCTAATTTTGACCCACATCTCTCTCCAGGCCTATTTTATATTCTTAACAATACAATTTTTTGTTTCTATTTTTTTCTATTTAAAGATGATTTAAAATTTAATATCTCATAACAAATATGCATTTGCATGTTATAAACTTCTTTATTTTACATGAAAGAATTTCTTGGCTAAATTTATTTACTTTGATTTAGAAAGTTTTATCTTTTTTATTAGCATGTATCGATTTCTTTTCATTGATTGCTCCTCTGCTATTATCCTTTCTTGTAACGTTATGTAAAAAAATGTCTCAATGGTTTTGAACTCTTAAATTTAACATGGGAGTAAATGTTTACTTATCTAAGGTAGTGACCCCTCCAGGAAAGGAAGCATGGAGGCCACAATGCTGAAGCCAGAGCATACAACCACTTTCTTTCCCTGTTTTTAGATCTCACATACTGTGTCCCCATAAAATGTGTCTTTGTGGTGTCGCTAACTCAGACTTCGTCAGCCCTCTTTGGAAACAGAATGAACTGATGTCCTAAAGCTCCTTTAGATCTATATTTAAAATAAAAGGGTAACATCTGTGAAATATATTTTGCTCAGCAAAGGAAAACATGACATTATTGTGATATACCTTTTCTTAGATGTGAATATTAGAAAAATAAAAGAAAAATAAATTAATATCAAAAAGATATTAATAAAGAGTAATTAATAAAATCTCACAAAAGACTAAAATCTGATTACAATTAGAAATACAAGTAGAACAAAAATTTTACAGTGACCTTTGGCCTCAAATAAATGAAGTGAACTTATCCCCATCAAAACGTTCTTTGTTTATGATACAGCCATCACGTAAAAGAAGAAAAATCTGCAGGGAGATCCTGTAGGTTGAAATCACTGAACAATATTTATTTGTATTTAGAGGCAAAAACAGAAGAACCCTCACGATTCCATCATTAACCACAAAAACAATAGTTTTAGAAACATGCAAATTTCCTTCGATATTCAGCTGCAAGGAGCTCTTTGAAAGAATTTTCCAGCCATTCTTATTTTGGAGATGCAGCTGGGTAACTATCCACATGTGGAAGAAACAGGAAGGCCTTGTTTCCTTAACGTTTTCCCACTTGGCTCTTCAAAGAGAGTGTGAAAATATTTTTGTAAAAGGATGGAATTCCCTGGTTTCCTAATTGTTGAAATTAGTTACTCTTCATTAAAGTGTTACATTTCTCTCCGTGGGTGGAGAACCTGTGTTTATGATTGTTCAATTATTTTTTTTTAATTCAAAGAAAATTTTAATGATTATTTGATGAATAAGCACCTTCATATGTAAAATTGTAGTTGATTTTTGTGAGGCTCACAGAAGGTCAATTTATTACCTATTGAAAGAGGCAAGGAAAAAAATACCTTAGAAAATTAGAAGAATAAATCACTGTAGAAATACATTTCTACATCATTAGAAATGAATTTCTAATTAAGGGTGATTTATGATTTACTTCTTTGCATTTTAACTTTTTCAATAATGAATATTTATTATTTGTGTGGTAAAGAAAGAACAAGAAAATGAAGTATTTATCTATTCTGTTTTACCCATGAGACAAGGAAGGTAGGATTTAACAACCTAAAGGACTTTAGCCTGGTCTTTAGAACATCATTCTTTCTAATAAATATATTTCACCATTCTTAGTATTATTAGATCAGTGTTATCCAGAAGAACTTTCTGTGATGATGAAGGCATTCTGTGCATGCTACCCAATACTCTAGCCATACGTGGATACTGGCTACTGACCACTTATAATGTAGCTATTGTGACTGAGGATCTGAATCTTTATTTAATTTTAATTAATTAAAATTGATATAGCTATGTATGACAAGTGGCTTCCATATTAGACTATTCAGACTTGGATATATTCAAAACAAAAATCAGTCACAAACATATAAAAAATAGCACTATTTGTGATTACACAAACCTCTATTTATTTACACATAGTTCTTTCGATGTTTACTTTTTCTATGAATGATTAGCTCTGTCTATAAAATGGAAGTCTATACTTACCAAAAGTAAACTAGAATTTTGCTATAATACTATTAGTTGTAGGAGAAATTAAGAACAAAAATGAGATACTACAAAAATCTTAATAATTTACAAAATTGTTTCAAGCTATTGTCCTTTATTCTAATATTTCAGAAAAGCTCAGGTGTATGTTATAGACATGTCAGACCCTCTACAGCACTAGTAGTAGTGAAAGGAATTAAACTAGGAGTAAGCAAGAAAGAAACTGGTTGAACTCCCAATGGCGGGAACCGAACCTGTGTGAGTACTGAGAAGTGTATAGCAAGATTGACCTTGGTTTTAATGGACGTCGCCATATAAGGAAGTATTTGTAAGTGTAAGCTAGTGTAATTAAAACAACTAGGCATTTGAATTTATGAGTAGGGAGCTTTTAATCATTATTACTATTTCTGGTAGGTGCAGTGGATTTTTGTAATTCATAAGGCAGAGTCAGAGAGAGATAAGAGGTGCACGTTTGGTATTGGCTGAGGGCTTGAAGAGTAGATCAGACTATGAATAGAATTCGTGCTATTCCCAGAGGGCCAGTGGACATCTTTGACACTGGTCAGCAGACTGGTGTTGAGGGGGAGGAGAAGGGCAGTGATAGGAAGAGAAATATCAATTTAAATTGCTTCCTGCCAAGCTATTAATCATTTTTTAAAATTAAGTTTCAAGAAGAGACTGTATGTTTGGATAACCCCCATATCTCCAACATCCACACCTGATGCAGTGCCTTGCACATTGTTGATACTCTACAAATATTCATTCAAGGCATAAATACAAAGGCTTTTTAAAGGAAATTTAATGTTGTAGAGCATGGCTTTATGAATTGATCTGGATGTTGGAGTAGATGACCTACAAGTTCTTCCAGCTCTGAGATGACATGATTTATGTATAAACAGCACTTGATGTTTATCTGGATATGAAGCTAATGTAATGTCTTACAACTCTAAGCATTATTTGCAATAGCCACATAAGTATTGTTTAATCTCTTAAAAAAATTAATGAACATTTTAGCTAACTTTAATAAGGTGTCATGGTTTGGGGATCAAAGTGCATCAATAAATTCTGGCATTATGCAGTTCAATGTTTTACTCTTTATTATTTTTCAAAACTCTCTAAGAAATGAATCAAATATTTCCAGAATCAGTTCAAAAGAAAATTAGTGAGGGAAAGTTGCTTTGGGATACATTTTATCCTCTTTAACACTTCCTTCATCTCTTTATCTACTCTTCTTTCTCAGGAGGCACCCAATGCTCTCGGATTTCCTCGCCTAACTTCTGGACCAACACTTATTTGACAAATCTCTTTTATAGCTCCTATTATCACAGGTTTAAACTTGTTAGCATTGCTTACATGGCCCTCTGGGTTCTGAGCTCCACCAGCCCCTCTGACTTTGCCCTTAGGTAGGGCCATAGTGAGGCACCTTATGTTTTCTGAGTCATTACGTGTCACATCTCTTCCTCTACATGGGTTACAGTCCCTTTTCTGTTCATTGAGAGCCTTTATGATCTCCGTCTATACCAGTATGCCTGACAAATTCCATTTCATCCTGGAAGCACATCTTTTTTCTCTAACCATCCCTTGTTTTCTCGCTCCCATGATAACGTAAATTTCACTGTGCAGTAACAGTAACACTTATCATAGTGTCCTGCAGCTTAAATTTTTCTTCTGGTGTGGGGCTCCAACTGTACTCCCAAGATACAAATAAATTAAGGACAGTGGCCATAACTTATGGAGCTCAGATGGCCACTCCAATGGAAATGTCATAAAGGTAGTGACTGGCTCTGTTTTATTTACTACTATAACCCAAGAGGTTAGAACAGTATCTGGTCCACTGCAGTTGTTAAATGAATGTAACTATACATCCAACATCTTTCATAATAGAGAAACATAATATTTGCTGAATGATTGAATAGTTCAGAAGTTCTAGGTTCAGTCCTGGGTTTACTGGCAATCCATGCTTGACCTTAAGGATTAATCTGGCTGTGAACTTTGCACTGAAATTTGTAAGTGAAAATACTATACCATATGCTTTAGGTCGGCGGTCCCAAACTTTTTGGCACCAGGAACCAGTGTTCCTAGCAAATCCAATGCCTGGTGATCTGAGGTGGAGCTGAGGTGGTGATGCTAGTGCTGGGGAGCGGCTGCAAATATAGATGAAGCTTCACTCACTTGCCTGCTGCTCACCTCTTGCTGTGTGGCCCGCAACCTAACAGGCCACAGATTGGTACTGGTCTGTGGCCTGGAGGTTGGGGACCTATGCTTTAGATAACACTCATAACTGAATCATATATTCTTCAGGACTGGAAGGACCTTTACAAAGGCTACTTCTTACAGCAGCACTGACAATGTGCTAGGCACTGTTGTAAGTATTTTACATATAAAACTCATTTTGATTAAATCATTGTTATGACACTGCAAGGTAGAGATTATTATTATCTCCACTTTACAGATGATGAAACTGAGGCACAGCAAGTCTACATGACTTCCTAAGGTCATAGAGCTAAGGAGTGCAGAGCTGGGAGTCAGCCCAGGCAGTATGGTTCCAAAATTCCTTTTCTTAATTCCCATATTAACTGCTCCTTTATGATGTCTTTAGTCATTTTCTATGTTAGCCACTTCTACCTATGGGGATGCTTTTGGCTGTAAGTAACAGAAAACCCATTTCAAAATTTTTTAAATTGTGTAAAAATTTTATTGGCTCATGTAACCAAAATGATCAGAGATAGGTCAAACACTGGGATAGCTTATGAGGGTTCTGGTTTGTTTCTCTGTGATTCTCACAGAGAATCTGTCTTTCTCAAGATATTAGCCTCATTCTTAACTAGATGAAAGAACTGGTAGAGAGCTGACTTTGGTTGTTCTAAGTGCCATTATGCAGAGGAAGAGACATTGTCTCCAGAAGAGAAAGCTTCTATCACAGAAGCCCCTGCAAATACCTTCTCAGGCCTCAAAGAAAGGTATTGCGTCACATACCATCCAGTACTAATAGCCAGTGATGGGCTTGTGCAGATCATGTATGCCTGAACTCACCTCTAGCTACAATGGTGGAGTCAGCTTTCTTTGAAGCACATGTGTTCCTCATGGGACATGTGAACAAGCAAGCCAAAGGTGGTTGTTACCAAGAGATGGGGGAGTAGATGGTGAGCAGAGAGCTCCAATGCTCACTACATCCCTCATTTTGAGGATGCAGGCCCTCAGAGATATGTCGACATCACGAAGTTGGCTAGAGATTCATTTAGCTTTGACCTATAAACTTCTAAATTGAATTCTAACGACCTCTTCAAGATATCTTTTAAAACTATGTCTTATTGGAACTCTTTAGGGGAAATAGCATTTATCTCTAAATAATTTTTATAAAGTGAAATAATCAAACTACTAAGAAATTGGAAAATTTTAGTTATGAAGGAGAAAACAGTTTTAAAATAGAACTGATAATTATTTAACTCATTTAAGTGTTCTTAGCAATATTTAATAAAAACAGTATAATATATTATAGTACAATCTGCAGTATTACTTACTACTTAGATATTTTTTTTTATTTCACTGTGAGCCCATATGCAACTAAATGCGATTGAAAATTTCTCTGAAAAGTATAAGGATAGAATGTATCACAGAATGTCTGCTAATCAGCCCACTGCAATCTCAGTTCTCTGTTTCACTAAAATGGTATATGCCATGTTTAAAACTGTTCTCAAAGCTAACTCCAATAGGCATGCATTCATCTATTCATTTATTTAATGAGTTCTGTATTTATTGAGGGATAGAGTGGTATGTACTTGTCAATACTTGTTATTAGAATTCTCTGTGAATTCTCAGGATTTGTTTCCTGAGAGGCTTTCTCCTAATTTAATTTTCCTTCCCTGACTGAACCATCTTACATCCTGCCAGCAGAGAAAATTTTATAAAACCCAAATTTCATTATACCCATTTCTGTTTAAATAACTTCAATGGCTTTCTAAGACCTTTAGGAAAATAGTCAATGTCCTTAGAACAGCTTAAAAAAGTTTTCGCAAGATAGTTTGGATCTGACTTATCAGCCATACCATGTGCTACTTTCTCACACTACACCCCTAAACCCATCCTACTGAACTTCTCACTGTGCTTTATAGATTTTTTTGATGCCATGCCTTTGTGCATGCAGGCCTGTTTTTCTGGGACATCTTTCCTAATCTTTCTCACCTACCTAAATTTCACTCATGCTTCAAGAACCAGCTCAAGTATTACTTACTCTTTAACTACTTCTGCAAATTCTTTAGGTAGAGTTACTTAACTTTATTATATTCCCATAAAACTTGATGTGACTCTATTATTACAGTTAATCCATCACATTGTAATTTTTTTACAAATCTTCCTTGTGAAACAAAAGATAATGTCAATTTTTGTAACACTGAGTTATCATAGATCAATTTATCAATGCATTAATCTGACCAAAACACTGACCAGTGGTCATTTTCTCTTAATATTTCTAAAAAATATTTACTGAATACTTTTTCTGGGTCAGGCACTGAATTGGTATTTAGTTCCAAAATATGCCACAGGGACTTTTTTTTTTTTAATCCAGGTGTTTTTTGGACAGTTTGGTGTTTATTTTGGCTTTTTTTATTTCCCATAAAACTTGATGTGACTCTATATTAACAGTTAATCCATCACATTTTAATTTTTTTACAAATCTTCCTTGTGAAACAAAAGATAATGTCAATTTTTGTAACACTGAGTTATCATAGATCAATTTATCAATGCATTAATCTGACCAAAACACTGACCAGTGGTCATTTTCTCTTAATATTTCTAAAAAATATTTACTGAATACTTTTTCTGGGTCAGGCACTGAATTGGTATTTAGTTCCAAAATATGCCACAGGGACTTTTTTTTTTTTAATCCAGGTGTTTTTTGGACAGTTTGGTGTTTATTTTGGCTTTGGTGATCTTCCACGATGTATTGAAGTAAGAACTGCCTTTGCCAGAAGTTAATTGTGTAGCAGTATTTTTCTGATATCCTTCTAACATGCTATTTATGATAATGGCAATTCAATACTAAAATAGTTGGCATTTTCCCCTTTTTCTCCCAGATAAATCTTATGCCTCTCATATTGTTGAATGTAACAAAGTTTTAATTTTTCACATTTCTACCTGCAGATTACTCACTGCAAAATTTCCAGTTAAAAAATAAAGTACTTTTATTTTGAATTAAGATTCTTACTTGGGCTTCAAATTATACCATTTTATAGAAGCTTTAGTGAATTACTTCAAAGTCCTCTGATGACATATAAATCTGAAAAACATATTTCATGAAAGAAAAATTGTGGGCACTTAAGTGATATTTTAAAAAGTTCCTTTGAAGAACAAGCTTTCTGATCACAACTCCTAATTCTTAATATATCAAGACATGCTGCTTTTATTTACAAATATTCTTATTTTAAATATGCACAAAGCATTAAAAGTTTATGTCATTCCCCATTATAAAAAATAATTCATTATGAGTATCAGTGTAAAATTGTTAGGTGACATTTCAGAATTGCTTCAATCATTTTCCAGTATATAATGAAAGTATTCATCTTTCTTCTAATAATTTTAGAAGTAGATTTGAACTTGAACTTCCTTTTCAAATTCAAGCAGTACTTTGTTGGAAATGGTTTTCTTACAAAGAGATTTTGGATTCTTCCTTCTTTACAATTATTGGTTCTTTGCCTGGAGGATGAATATATTCCACCAAAGCAAAAAAAAAAAAAAAATGCTGTCTTTACCAAATAATTATTACATCAAATAAAATTATGACAATGCAAACTATGCTTTTGGAGAAATTGAGATTTTAAAATAATCCAAAGGAGGTTAATACTGAATAGTCATTTCACAAAGATTATACTCCTTTGACCATCAGCAGGGAGTCTAAGCAAGGCAGTATGAATTTTGATGACGTTAGAATTTACTCTTATTTCTCTATAAATAGATTTGGAATACAGTGACTGTGGAGTTTGTGTTTGTGGGACATCTTTCCTACTCTTCATCCTGAATGTTAGAAGACTGGGATGTAAGTAAGCTTTTAAAGTCTCTCTCTTCCCGCCTCCCCCCACCCATTCTCTGCTAAACCTTGAGGAATGTAGTCTTGAAGCATTAAGGAAATGAAAAACAGAGTGTTATAGGAATGATTGTCTTAATCTGTCACTGCCAAGTGTCACAGAGTAAAAGGCTTTAGACTGCATTTGTATTTCTAAGAATTGGATTAAGGATCTCAGCACACACACACACACACACACAGAAAGAGTTAGCTATGTGAGGTGATGGATGTGTAACTTATCTTGATCCTGGTAATCAGTTCACAATGTATATGTATATCAAATCATCACATTGTGCGCATACATACTATTATGTTTGCCAATTTTTCCTCAATAAAGCTGGAAAAAATAAATAAAAGATATTTAAGATAAAAAAAAAAAGGTCCTTCCAGGAAGATAGAAAAAAAATAACATTTCTTCAGCCAGCTTAATCACAGACCATCTCAGCCCACTAAAAGTACTAGGTCTGCTGTCCTGATGCGAAGACAGTTTGGCACACCATGCAGATTGAAGTTTATGCTTCCAGCCTTATTCAGACTCAGGATAAAGGCACATTTGGGACAATCCCAGACAGTTTCATTGCAGAGACAAGAAATATGTGACAAGATGACAAAGGAAGTATTAATTCGTTGGCGAGATAAAGATTCAGATGCTATATAATGTTAGCTTTCTTGTTTTCCCTGTCGAACTGTCACATTTTCCCTACTGGGCATTGAGAAAGGGAAGCTCCGCCTGCTCAGGGAAGGAAGAGCCCATGGATGGGAACATAGAGCTTCTACAGTCTGTATTCTAAGCCATATTTTAAGCTTTTATAGTCAAGAGACATCTTGGTTTATGACTAAAAAGATTTGAGGTAGGTCCACAAGCAAGGAGAATAGGTGTGTCTTCTGCTGTTGATACCAGATAAGAAAACATCACTGGAGGTGAAGAGTTTTAAAAATAATAAGTTAGAAGTATTGTAGGGACCATACGTTCTGCTTCTTCTCCATATTAGGAGTCTGATGTGTATGGGATGTGGGGAGGGGTGGCATGGAGAGGACATGATACAATTAACTTTAAGTAGGAATATGAGGTTAAGTGGTCTCATGCCCCACTTTTCAACTGAAATCTTAGATAGTGGCAGCCTCATAAATATGCCACAATCTACTAGGGCACTCTCCTTGGAACAGTAAAATGATATATTGAAAGAAGTGGCAGGTTAACCAAAACATTTGGGGACTAGAAAAGTAGTAAACAGATGTGTTTACCCACAATGAATACAAGGGACTGGCAGTGCTAAAATGCCAGGTGACTCAGGCATTGTCATTTATCTTCTGAGTATACCATATGCTCCATACATGCTGTCCAATTCCACATGAATCAAGTTACATCATTAGAAAAAAATCTCATCATAGGATGGAGAGAAAGGGAGACTGAGAGACAGAGTCCCTGTTCTTACTGTTAAATAGTTAGGCAGGCATGAGTGACAGGAGTTAAGTAACCACAGAAACTTCCCTTGAAGACCTTCCTTAAGGACCTCCCAGGAACATCTTCCTTTTAGGGTTATAAATTACCTCAAATCCTAAGGCCATAAAAGCTGCTGGCTAAACCAGCCACAAATGCATGTGCAGAAAGTACTACCTTACCCTGTTCACAACCTCAGCCTCATTATACCATCATCGTAATATCATGACTATGCCCGGAAGTTCATGAATCTAATTATAACATACTGAATTCTCAGTAAGCACGTGTATAGTAGGCAAAGTTTTGAATAGCAGTCAACTGTGAGTCAAGGTAACCTCACATACAGATTATCTAGGACCTCCCATCACGGCCCAAATATAAACAGTCCTTCCCACTTCTACATTGTTACAGCTCCTTTCTCTGAAAACCCTTTCCTCCCTTGGAGTGTACTCTATCTCTTTTATTTCTTTTAACTTTTTATCTTCCAAATTTCACAGGGCTGCAGGCTTCCTTAGCACGACCCCTCTCCTTCTAAAATATACCTTCAGTAAATCTTACTTTTTCTAAATCTCATCGATCTGTAATTCTTTGTGGAATTGGTAGGGAAGAACTGAGGACCTCCCCAACCCTCTGGCATGCCACTGGGGTGATGCCAGATTTCACATCACCCAAGTAGTAACATTACCACTACTATAGGAGGCAGTTCTCTAACTACCATGCACCTTCTTGACTCTAGGAATATTGATTAGGAATAAAACAGGAGCACCTTAAAGGTGAATGAATAAAAAATGAGATTGATTAAAAGAAATCACTGGATTGGACTGAGAAAATTAAAGTTGACTGTATTGAGACTTTTTGATATGTAGATATGAGAGTTCATGATGGATAATAAATTTGTTAAGAAAATAGTTATATTTTTACAATACCAAGAATTTTGTGTACCACTGTGTCTGAAAAATGTACATACACATAGAAGGATAAGATGAACAAGCAGAGAACAAGATGGCAGGTTGTGTGTGTGTGTGTGTGTGTGTTCAGAATAGTTGACTCTGGAAAGCAAGGTTTTGTGAAATTCATGTCAAGAATGTTGTTAGGATCAGATTAAATTCAGGCATTTTGAGGTGCATATTTATAAAACTGTATTTGGCATAGCTGAGCCAGTTATCTCTTTCCCATGTTCCTGTTGAAATATGAGAGGTTTTTTTTTTAAGTTATGTTTTTCCCACCTATGAAGGGTAGTGAGCATATATGTGTTAGCACTGATGAGAGAGAGAGAGGCAGAGGGAAAGGTAGAGGCAGGGGCAGAGGCTGGGACATGGGCAGGGGCAGGAGCGGAGTAGGGGCAGAGATCAGGGAAGGCAGAGACATCCTGGGAGCAGCAGGAAGCCTCCAAACTCAGAGGATGTCCCGCTAGCTTCTGTGCTCTGCTCTATAGCATAGGCCACTCTTCCATAATCATCATCTGTAAAATCCTGTAATGAATGCGTGAAACCACAAAGAAGCAAAAAGGGAATTCTCAAACACACCAAGAATCACCAGACATTTGAGAAAAATCAAACTGAGGAAATAGAACTAATGGAGAAAACAGAAAACTTAAAAATATTACCCTCCTCAAAGACATTGAAGAGATAGCATATCAGTAAATCAAGAACAGAGGTTTCAAGAAATTAACAAGAGTTCAAAAAAATAAATAAAATATAATATGAGAATTGAAATATGTATCAGTCAATGGCTAGCAAAAGAAAATGTGCCAATATTAATATCAGGTAAAAATGTAATCTAAGGAGTACATAAATTTAGGATCACTTTCCATTTTATCCTTGTTCTAAATTAATTCTTCACACAATATTTTTCACCATGGGATAGAATCTGTCTTGTTCATTATAGTATTTTAGATAATTACCTTACACTTGATAAGTATAGTAACTATTTCTTTAGCTGAATTGAATTGAATCTAAATTGCATGGTCTCTTTTTTTCAGTGAAGTAGACTGAAGGGGCATATAACTTAGTTGTGTGTGTGGGCGTGTGTGTGTGTGTGAGAGAGAGAGAGAGAGAGAGAGAGACAGAGAGAGAGAAAGAGAGAGAGAGAGAGAGAAAAAGAAAGAGACAGAGACAGAGACAGAGAGAGACAGAGAGAGACAGAGAGAGAGATTGAGAGAGAGAGAGAGAGACAGGAATAAATATTAGTGAAAATTTCAAACTCTTTGGTAGCAATTTCATGTATATAGTGATGCCATTTTTCCAATTCTACGCCCCGTTCATATTTATTCACTTTCTAACAGTGTCAGTTATCTCCTGAAATGCTATTCTAAATTTCTCTTTATAATTACACTCCTGAGGTCACATAACTCACAGTTACAATGGGTCCATTAAGGCTGTGGTGACATTGGTTTTAAGTTCAGCTAGAAAAAAAATCTTTAAATTTCAGTGAATGGAATTTCTGAGTCATACATCCTTGTTCTACTTCATGTGCAGATGCATCCTTAGAAGGTGAAAGCCATTCTGAAGAGGCATTTGTGTTTTTGTCAAGGATCTCCAAAACAATTGATTATTTATTTAAAAGGCATTTTTGTCTTTGTGAAGTATTATAATAGATTTATTCCAGGAGCCCTTGATATATTTATCATATAATTTTCTAATGAAGTTTAAAAGTCCTTAAGGAACTATCCAAGATTTAACTTTCTATTTCTTGAGGAGCCAGGTGCTACCAACAAGATTGTGGGAGAATCCCATTGAAGCTTTGCTGTGTAATAACTGTGATGGTATGCTGACTTCTCTTGAAAGCTGAATCTATTTAGTGAGATTATATCATATAAACAAGATATAATGACTAAAAAACACCTCCAGTGGGGACAGGCAATCTTTTCTAATCTGGTGTAGACTTTAAATTCAGAACACCCACATACTGCATCAAAATACATCTAATAGCAGATTTGCAGGCCCCTGCTCTATTGGCATTATTATTAATGATCCAATATACCCCAGAACTTTACAGCATGTTCTCTTTTCCCAAATCTCTGAGACCTTGACATTTCTGTTCATTCAATCTAGATTTATTGAGTGTCTCCTATGCACTAAGCATGGCTCTGTGCACCATGGATTCGATAATGAGTTAGAAACACTTCTATGCCCAAGAGCTCATATTTTAGAAGGGGTGTAGAATTATAAACAGATAATTAGAAACAATCTGCTGGTGCTGTCATAGAAATATGCCCATAGAGATATGGAACTACTACGGAGGACAACTTCACCTGACTTGGAGATTTAAGGAAGACTTCCTGTTGGACATAATGATGGAGGTTAAGTAAATTAGGTGAATAGTAGGCAGAAGGCCATTCTACAGGGAGTAGACTGTATTTATTAGTACATGGAGGCAAGAAAGCATAATATGTGAGGAATTTATGAGCAATTTGATGGAATAAGGAGCAGTGAGTGATAAACCTGGAAAGATGGTGGGCCATATGTACAATGGCAGCTTTAACCTTATCTTGTGAGTTAGATGGACTAACATGATCAGATTTTCACTCTAAATCTTTCCCCATCTATATGTTTAGTTGATGGATTTGAGTCCAATTCTGGAGCCAGGGAAACCATTTATTTAAAAGACTTTCAAAAGAGGATGAGATGCTAAGCTAAGAATGGAGAAGCAGGGTAGATGACATCTTTTAAGATATTAGAACAGCAGGACTTAGTATTTATGCATGAGGTATAATGCAGAATATGAAGTCAAAATGATTTGGGATTTTTCATGTGGGTGACTAGATGGTTTGTAAATTAGATATTTGAATGTGGTCTGAAATGGAATACTAGTTTAACTTTCATAAACATGCAAGTTTTGGTAGAATTCATCACCAAAAAAAAGAAATCGAAGACCTCTATTTTGTGTTCCAATATATTTTCTAGAACTTAGATCCATTGGATCTTGATGATCATGAATTGAGAAAAATGAGGTTATTCTCCTATGAAATTCTCATATATTATTGGTGGAAATGTACAATTTGTAGAAATGTACTATTCTAATGAATTTAAGAAAAGTGCATGGACACTGGTACATTTAGTACATTTCCATTTTGGAAAACAATTTGGCAGTTTTTTAAATAGTTAAACAAACTTACCGCGTGATCTTTCTACTCTTAGTTATACCCAAGTGAAATGAAAGCATGTATCCATATAAAAACTTATATACTTATGGTAATGGCAGCTTTCTTTGTAAAAGTCAAAACCTGGAAATAATCCATATGTTCATCAACGAGTAATGGATAAACAAATTAGTATATCCATGCAATGGGATACTACACAGCCAATAAAAATGAACTATTGGTACATGCTATAATGTGGATGACTCTTAAATAACTATGCTGAGTGAAAGAAGCCTGACAAAAAGTAGTACATGCTGTATGGTTTCATTCATATAAAATTTTATGAAATGAAATCTAGTGTGTCTTAGTAGGAAGAAGATCAGTAGTTGATGGGAGGGGTGGGGAAGAAAGGAGAGATAACAAAAAGACACAGCTAAACTTTTGGAGGTATACATATATTTATTACTTTGATTGGGTAATGGTGTCACAGATGTATACATAAGTCGAAGTTTTTTAAACTGTGCATTTCGAATATGCGTAGTTTATTGTATACCAACTATGCCTTAATAAAATTGTAAAGAAAAAATAAGAAAAAATCTCCACCTGATTCCCAACCAATGGATATCTCAAAAATACCTTATTGAATTCCCTGAATGAGAGGATGTAAATTATTTTCCCAACATGGTAACTTGCAATTCCTTAAATGAAGTAGAAACATATTACATTTTGACAACAACAGTCTTTAACAGTAACTTTTTAAAGTAAAAGATTCTCTCAGGTATTATAATGAATTTAAGAATAGTGCATGGATGCTGGTACATTAGTCATGTTTAAATACAATTTTAAGTACTGGTCTTTTCCACCTGGGTTGTAAGGTAGCAGAATGAGAGAATGTGTCCTCTGCTCTTATTTTCTTTCTTTTAATTTTTCAAAAGGCAATTTGAAGAGGTTCAATCTTTTCTTAAAAGATTGCTGGTATATTGAACTGGTTAAGAGTCTGGGTTTTAGAGTTAGTTTTTCTAAGCTCAAAATCGTAGCAATATGATTCATCTTTGGCAAGTGAATTAATTTCTCTCAGCTGCAGTTTCCTCATCTTAAAAATGAGGATAATACTAGTTCATATCTCACTACAGAGTTGTGTTAAGGACCAAATAAGATAATACATAAAAAACACTTAGCATAGTGCCAAATATAACATGCCAAACGTTAGTTATTATGCAGATTACTTGAGAATTTCCCACTGACTATGGGGAAACCTAAAACTGAGAAGCCTGACAGAGTAGGGGACAAAAAAGGAAGTCATCAGAGATAACTATAAAATTGTACTTTGGAACATTTCCTTTATTTAGAAAAATATATACCACTGATATAAAACCAGAGAAATAAATATATAAAGAATTCATGATGAGAGAAATAATGAAGAGACTAGCTAACATTTGTGCAAATAAATAAGTAATCTAAGTAATAGACATTTGAAAAATTATTATATATACCTCTAAGGGACTATTTTATTTTATTAATAAATTTTAAATTATTTTTATTTTTCAATTACAGTTGACATTCAATATTATTTTGTATACTAGTTTCAGGTACACAGTATAGTGGTTAGACATTTATATAATTTATGAAATGATTACCCCTGATTAGTCCAGAAATTATACACAGTTATGATAATATTATTGACTGTATTCTCTGTGCTTTGCTTTACATCCCCATGACTATTTTGTAACTACCATTTGTACTTAATCCTTTCACCTTTCTTACCCATCCCTCAATCTCCCTCCCATATGGCAACCATCAGTTTGTTCTCTGTATCTATGAGTCTGTTTCTATTTTGTTTATTTTCTTTAGGTTCCACATATAAGTGAGATCATATGGTATTTATCTCTCTTTGTCTGCCGTATTTTACTTAGTATAATACCATCTAGTTCCATTCTAAGGAACTATTTTAAACTGAAGATAACTTTTGGGGGGGAGGGTAGGCAGAAGGTGGTATTTTGAGAATAGATGTGATAGGTGAAGAAAGAAGGGGATTCATAAAGTGTTTAGTTCTTGTCTCTTCCTTGTCTCAACACTCAACAACTCAATAGAAAATCAATTAGAATCTTAAAGAAAATAGACTGTTGCAGCCAAATTCACAGGCAATTCCTTTTGCATTGGAGTTGTTCCTCTACACTTCCTGTGCTCAGCTATCTTGCGTTGTTTGATCTACTACCCACATACTCTTAAGTTGAAATAAACTTCCTATATTAATATAAGTGTTTTCTTCATGAAATAGTTTCTTGTGAAAACTTTTAAATGGGAGGCTGCATTACTTACATTTCTTTTGTCTACACCCTGATTTCTTTGGCATAGCAACATTTCTTATGTTTTGAACATTAAAACATTTGTTAATAATCAATGATTAGACTAATGCGGCACATATGCCAAAAGATGGCTAACTTTTCTGCAATGGGATGATAATGACCAAATATAGGAAATGCCTGGCACTTTTACTTCTAATATGCAGTGAAATATGTTTTGACAGTTGTTCAAATCTTTCCCAATGATAGGGTATTATTATTAGATTTTTCAATTTTTCCTCTCAATTTCATATTTATATTTTTAATATTAAATTTATCTTGGTTTAAGATTTTAATTTGGAAAATTTTATGAAACCTCTCTGGATCACTCTCTTTGGAGAACTATTTAGGTAGCAGTGTTTGTCTTCTTTTCTTGTCTGCCTGTGTCGTAGTCAAATGCAAGCAGTTCATGTTAGTCCCATCATCTGAACACAGGAGTTTTTTCCTTTTCGTGAGTACTTACAATATTTCAGGCACTGGGTAAAATATGTTATTTAAAAAAATTTTCTCCTTTGGTAATGTCTTTTCTATGAACTTGTCAGTAGCATCTGATTTAGAGGAAGTTTTTTTTTAATGGATATTTTTAAAAAATGGATATTCGATGATTGTCTTTCTAGTGGCCGTCTGTACAAATCTCTAGGAATTATATATCAGGCAATCCTTTTGTATTGAGCTTAGAAGTGGTTTGGGAGAGGAAGGGGGATGGATTGGGCAGTGAGTCCGTTGGGGACTGTGTAAAACATACTTTTTTCCAGCCTCACATGACTTGTGGCTTAAGGCATATTAACAATGTTTACTGAAGACACACTAGAAGGCGAAACAATAACCAAAATAAGTAGTAAATGCATTTGCCATTGCATGTACAATGTAATTGTTCAGTTAATTTGTATGTAAGCTAATTATACATGAAACTACATATATCTATGTATATATAGAGAGATATAGATATATAGTAAGACATAGCTTTATTCTCCACTGCAACTCTTCATCGTTTGGTAGGGTGGAATATAAAATAAAAATAAAATAACAGTTCCAAGTTATGCTACACGGCAGTAATATTTACAAGAGAAAGATCTGTTTCTTGTCCATGTGTCACCATGAAGATCATGTAGTCCTAAAGTCCATTCCAAGGATCTGCAGGAGCTGCAGAATATGATTCTATTCCTTCAAGATAGAGCAGGGCCCCAGGCTGAGAGCAGAGTGGAGTAATTCAGGCATTGGTGCTACTAGGAGGATGACTATTACACACAGAGACACATATTTAACGTAGTTCATTTGTTCTTTTGCATGTATATTATGCTAACAAAATCTCTTCCTCTTTAATCTATTTTACCGAGGACCAGGAGTGAGATTGGGAGGAAAAATCAAGTCCTCTGCATAAAATATCTATATCCAAGATGGGGAAGAAATTGCTCTGAAGTTTTAAAAACTGTATTTGTTAATGCCACTGTTTTAACTCTGCAATTTATCTGTGCCGTACTTAATTGGAAGTAGGTTTTGTATAACATGATACATGGTTCAAGTAAGTGCGTGCTCTCTGAACTGGTATACTCTGAATATACCCCATTCTTTCATGGCCAACTGCTCTTTTAGGGGTGTTTTCTTTGTTGATTTAATATTCAAGAAGAGAAAGTGAATTGCTTTTCTCATATGAGACATTGGAATTGTTTGCTCTGAACACAAACACAGTACCTTATTTCAAAATGGCAGAATAAATTTCAGTTTGTAAATACAAACATTTTAAAAGAAGGCTTTCATGATTTTCTAAGCTTTCATCATATGAAACAAAAACCGTTTTTTTATTGTAAATATCGACAATGATTAAGTTGTTTGGCATATAGTATAGGTAGTTCCTAAATTTGATGACTAAATGGATGAATGAATAAGAATATAGAAACACAAAGAAGCAGACTAAGTTGAAAAAGGATTCTCGTTCAGAGTAAGCATGCTTCTAAGAGGGCCATTAGCTGTGCTGCTGGTACAGTTCTCTGAAAATGGTTTTCAGCTGAAGTTGCTACAAGAATAATGTTTTCCTTTCCCCCATTCCACCTCACCACACTTTTTAATTAAAATTACCTGACAGTCAATTGATCGACATGTTTAAAGCAATAAATTGAGGGAAATGATGTGTTAACTACAACTAACCTCTCCCAGGTAACAAACACTTGAGAGCTCAATCTTTGGAAGTGATCCCTTCTTTCTTTTGGATGTGCAGCCTTTTTCCTGCCACACTTGTCCCAGTCTGGCTCAGTGAATGTGGAGAATAAAGGTGCCAGTGCCCCACCATACCAGCTATAGCATCCCTTTCCCATCACCCGGTCCTTAGTACTTAACATGGCCCTGCCAAGCAACCACTTTTGCTGTCTGGGCCTTTTCCACACGACCCACCAGGCCCAGGGGGATTTGTGATGGCCTTTCATAGAGGTGAGCCTTTGAAATGTAAGTGATTGTAAAAGAGCCCCATCTTGGACTTCAAGAACCTGGTTTACAATCTTGGTTTTGCCATTCATAAACCATAAACTCTTGGCTAGGTTATTCAGCTTCTGCAGCTCCCATATCCTCATCCATAAAACAAAATAATGCTGGTAACTACTAAACTCTCTTTTGATTGAATATTCTCTGTTAACATAAAATAGCCATTTCAAGAAAAAAAATATAATTGAAAATTTTTTATGCATTGGTTGTGGAACTTTTACTTGAGCTCATTTTGCATAAATATTATGAAAAGTGTCCTGCGAAAATTAAGCTATTGTTAAACAGTACTGCAGTCTTGCTTTTTTAAAAAAAAAAACAAAACTCCCCCTTTTTTTTTAATGACAAACTTGTGCCTTTTAACTTTGCCTAGTATATTCTATGATTTTAAATAAAGGGATTTAAGAACTCTGTATAATTAACAAATCATTTCAATATAAATTAGGAGAAATGAATGTCCTGATTTATTTTGTTCCAGACTAAAGTCTGAAGTCTGAAGAATACATAAATAAGGAAGCAAAATAGAACCCATTGGAAAAATCACATCTGTCCACCATCATCATACAAAAAGGCACATTGTGTGGTCTTGAGAAAGATTACACAGCATCCATGGAAGGAAGCTTTAAGAGAGAGATGAATAACTAGAAAAGCAAAGGCTTCTGTGAGAAAAATCAAAGACTGGGTGGGTAAAGCCGGAATTAGAGAAATAATTGTGGCAAGAGGAAGAATCAAGGACAAATAGAAAGTTTAACTGGACATTCAGACTTGCAGGCGCCTTCTGAATTTGTAAAAGGGAAAAAAAAAACGAGTCTGGGATGTGATTAGGATAGCTGTATTGTGTATGTTGAACAAAATATAATGAAAGAATGAGCATGATGATTTAAGAAGGAACATTTTTTAAATTCAGTTTCCTTATCTGAAATTTAGCATTTGAATTTGAGTATAGAGTATATAATCTGAGTGTAGAGTATATAACCTTTATAATAGCTGGATCATACCAAGCAGATGGCTGGGCATCTAAAGGTACAACTATAGGTCCCCGAAAGTAACACAACATGCTCAAATTCTATGAAGCAAGGAAGAACTTCCTAAATTATAAGTGGACAGCAATACTAGAATTCAGGTGTTACTCGACAGGTGTGATTTGCTTCCTGGATATTTCGAATGAATGAATGAATAAATAAATAAATAAATGGATGCATTTAAGCCTGGGATCCCTTCTGTGGCAGACACTGCTAGTTGGCTTGCCCAGCACTTAATTTCAACTTTTTCTTCCTTTCCAACCCCAGTTATAGAGTCTGAAAAAGTGAAATGCTTGCTCTCCCAACTTCCCTTAGAACTGACGGTGGCCATGTGGCTAATGAGAGATAAACAGACATCTGGAATCTCCCCTCATCCCTCTGTTCCTTCTGCTCAAATGAGGACATGTTACCTATTGCTATGACAGCTCTCTTGTGACCAGGAAGAAAAGAGTAAATGAATCAAACAACAGCGATCACATCCCCGAGCCACCGAACCCATGCTATCAGCCTTTAAACTTATTATCTAATAAAAGTAACTTCACATCTGTTTAAACTCATTAACAAGTTTTACTCTTTCTGGTAGATAAATGCATCCTTAAACACCCTCCAGAGAAGCAAATTTTGTGCTATGCTTCCACATTATGCACTCTGACTCCTCAGTGGGGTGAGACTTGTTATGCAAAACTCACTTTGAGATAGGGACTTCAAGCTTGCCACAAAAGCAGTAGTATAGAGAAAGGCTTGGCATGGCTTAAGTGAACTTCAGAGTGGCTTAAACGTAGTGGGTGATTCATAAAGAAAGTTGAGCAAATTTATGCAGAATAATCATTTTGGGTGGCAAAATAGGGGATGTTCGCACAGAAGAGAGAGGAAAGTGTGGAAAGGTTATTTTGGATTCAGTTTCTCTTCTAGTCACTCAGATTCTATTAGCAATAAAAGTAACTGGCCATGTGGAAGAAATATGTACAAGTGACCTGAACAACATTGGGTATGTAGGTACTCATGGAGACATCTGTGGAAGGTCCATCCAATGAGTAATATCCATAAATTATCAAGAGACCTTGCAAATGTTAATGGAAAATATCTGGACTACTAGTTCAGCCTTCAAAAGGGAGAATAAATTTGAATGAAAAATAGCACTCACTGGATACACCTGTCCTCCACAAAATCCACACATAGCCTTAACAGGGGTAGAAAAATTTTGCAACATCCTTCTGAAGTGTTGCTTAATAAAAATCGTGAAATCTGTGACAGAGACCACTGTTACCATAGAACCAGCAGAGCTAGTAAGGTATCAAACCATTAATAATTAGTAACATTAATATTAAATTGTAACCTAACATATTATTTGTGCTGAAATAAGATGGTACCTAATGATAGTAATATAGAATATATAGTATAATTTATTTAACTTAGATTTAAGGTGAACTTTCTTAATTATGAAGGAAATGTCACTTCACTTGTCAAGATATGAGTTCATATGATTGGAATTGGAGATAAGATTTCCTCTATTAAATATGAAAATTCGAAACTACCTAACCCATCCATACACTTTGGAGAACTGAGAGAATTACAAGGTATGTGTTTTGACTTCCTGTCATGGAAATTATAGCTTCAGTGGTATTTGGGGATTATTGACAAATCATTTATTAACCATCGACACCTTTTTCGGAGAAAATTAAGTGGATTAATAGATCCACTGATATTGGGGATTAGAGTTGAATATTTCTTGTTTCCACTTGGTTACCTGTCATCTTGTCATCTTTCCTAGTTCTTCCTGGCTATTGATTAAGGAGTTGTCTATAAAGTATAATAAACTCAAACCTGAAGAACTCTGTTTTTGGAGGCAGCACACATATTTTCCGAATGTGTACCCTTGAAAAGTGGAAATACAAAGCTTGGTTAATATTCTGAATAGTGCAGTTTAATATGACCTAACTGATGAATTTTCCATGGACTCCCCAGAGACTGAAAAGGTGTGACTATCCGTAAACTTTTCTTGTGTTTATCTTCAATTTTCCTTTTCATACATTCCAATCATCATATCTTGTTAACATCCCTCAATGGCCCACTTTATGTGACTCTTCATTTTAATGGAATTTATGCTCTTTTTCTATTTCCTGGTTAATTGCTATCCTGCCAAATTATACATTTTCTTAATCTTCATTTATAGCTTAATTCTCCCAAAAGCATTTCAATGATCATCAAACATTTCTTTAAATATGCCTCTTTCTTTAAAATACAGGTATGAACGTAGCATTGTCACTAGCATTATGTAGAGAATTTTTAATTTCATGAAAATTATACTACATTAAATAACCTAGCATTTCATATGTTTTCCACTATTATATTTAACCATAAATTTGTATTTTAGCTCTTTATCATGTGTTCTTAAATAACTTCCTTCAATAGAATTCATGGTGAATTAAGTACTTTGTCTTTACATTATTTAAAATAACTCATTTTCCCTGATAAAGTTCGACTTTTTCATTTAACATTGTGTGGTGTGGGTTATCTGTATTCAAAACAGCAAAGTGAATGCACTCTGTGCCTTTAGTATTTTTGACACATGTCATACTGCTACAGGCACAGCATTTCTGGGGCTCCCTCCTGGTGTGTGCAGGGGTAATCCTGGGCAGCACTTCTTCTTTAGAGACGACTGGAAGAGTCTCATATACCAGAAAAACCTCTGTTTGGAAGAACATGTTTACTGTTTGTTCTAGTGATTCGTCTCTGATAGGAGAACAAATGTTTGATATATTAATTTATCAGAGAAAATATGGGGCTCCTAACATAGCCAGAAGGAATCCCTTCAGTCATCAGTTATATTGAGAAACACTGTGACTCGTTTTAAAAGGAGTTTGGCAATTATAGTATCATGGGCAAGGAGTTTGAATAAAATATACAACTATACATGATCTCCTATCTTCTTGTTTTAGTCAGAATCATCTTAGTCTTGTACTTCAGTGTTTTAGTTTCTAGTCATAAGATTTGAGGAGAAAAAAAATTAAGATAAAACAGGACTTATTCACTTCAGGAAGCGTAGAGTTAGTTTTCTTTGCAAGTTTTTGTTAGCCCTCTTCTCCTTAGCCCACCGATGTGGTGAACGAGGCTTCCAGCCCCACATTGTGCCTCTCTCCAAGGGATGCCTTCTCGCACTATGGCTATGCAGTGACTGCCATCAACTGTGAGGGTCTTTGGAGGCCCCTTTGAAGATGTCATCCAGGACCTCTTGACCCTAGGCTAGGCATCTTTCATGATCCCTTGTAAGATACTAACTCATTTGATTGGTGAGAAGAAAATATATATTTTAAAACCAGATAACATCTAAGTTATATAACTCTAGAATTTATAGAAAAAAAAATAATAGGTTAAAAAAAAGAACTCTGGCATGGTATTAGTAGACTATTTTACAACATCTGGAAGTCCTACGAAATTAAGCTTTATTATTCTAACATGAAAAAATAATCAAAGCCCCAGAAAAAGCTTTTTTTGGCATTTTAGCATTTTATAAATCTAGGGAGTATCTGTGTAAAATATCACTTGCTTAATTATTGAGTGTTTCCCTAAATGACTAGTGTCATCTCCCAATGGTCATTAATATTCTTCTCCAAAGGTCCCATCTGTCAGAAATGGTGAGATGTGATCCAGTGTAAATAGGATGAGGTATTTTCATTGGTTCCTGTGGTCTACCATGGCTTGCTGCTGCTCCCAAGGGGAGACAAGTTCTATTCAACACGGTTGGAAAGTTTCTAGTTTCCAAGTGTCAAACCAGGAGTAGAGACACTGCAGTCTTCAAAGGAAGACAAAACAAACAGCTGATACATTTATCTCCTTTTCTCTTCTAGTGCATATGCTACTACTTTCCCATTTAAATTTCACTCTCTCACCTTTGTTTCAACTAAAGCTTGCATGCGTTTTGAACCAATAAAAGCTACAAGAAGGAAACATCTGTAGTGTTAAATAACTAACTCTGCTATGATAGTACAGCAAAGTGAAAATCTAAAGTTCATATAGGCAAGCTCTCAGTGGATGATATTTTTAGGGCAGAATAAAATTTTTTACTACAGTTATTGATTTCACATATATGAAATTAGATTCATATCTAATTTGTATTTGTATTGTCATATATTTTATAACATTTAAAACATACACTATTCTTTGACATTTGATCCTTGAAATAAATTGAAAAATAGGTATGTTGCATAGATTTATTTTACAACATATAAATAATTAGTAGAAGACCCAACTCAAGATCCTAGCAAATTCCTTACAAAAGTTATCTGCCTTTGTTAGAAAATGCTGTTGAATTGTAATTAAGTGAATTATTTAAGAAATTCTCATTGATTTGCTGGTAGTTCTTTTAAATGATATTCTAATTTTCTCAAAAGCAGTTTTAAAAAAAACAACTTTTTTTTTGTACACTTTGACTTCAAAATTCTACTTCTGAAAATGTTTTAATTAAATAATTAGAACATTTGCTGAAAGACTTAGCTACAGATTCCCCTTAGCATTGCTTATGCTTTTTTTTTAGAGTAAGTAACAATAGCGCTAGGTGTTATAAAAAAGAAACCCCCAAAATTTTATGACTCAACATATAGAAAAACATATTTCTTGCTTACATGAATTCCAAAATGAATGTCCTTGGTGAGTGCACATCTGTATAGTTATTCAAAGACTCAAACCTCTTCCACCTCGTAATTCCTCTATTTCCCGAGGACTACACATCCTCCAAAGAAGATTCTCTGCCCTTAGCTGATCTGCATGAAAACACGAATATGGAGGTCACGTGGAAGATGCCTTTATGCTGAATCTGCAGGTGGCATAGACCACTTTTGCTCATGTTTCACTGGCTAGACACAGTCTGTGGCTACCCAACACTATGGGAGGCTGGGAAATGTACTCCAGCTGTGTTCTTAGGCAATAGAGGAAATAGATTTTGGTGAACATGTAACAGTCTCTGTACTCTTTACAACTTATAATTGTGAATACACTTTAAAATAAATTATATCCAAATAGTAGCAGTTATAAAAGAGTTTTTAACATTGAATGCAATAAAAGATGTTCTCATATTGAGTGAAAAGCATTTATTTTAAATAGTGCTTTTGGCACAAATGTTATTATTCACGTGGTCATCATGCCTTCTGATAGCCCTTTAGTTATTGAAAGCTGTCAGAGCAAAACTTGTGAAATGATATATCATCTTGGTGATCTCATAATTCTTACTTTCTGAAGATTTCCTTTTTTTTCTTTTTCCTTCTAAAGCCACATGTGTTTTGTAAAGAGAGCATAGCAGGTAGAAAGATTTCACACTGTATAATCTGACTGATATAGAGTCAAATAGGGGTTTTGTCATTTCTTCACTCAGTTAACTCAAACCAATTAATTTAGACGAGATTTCATTATAAGAAAAAACATTATAAGAAAAAATGAACAATTATTTAAAGTCTCTGGAAATTGTCCTAAGAGCATAAAGCAAATGGAGAAACATTTATTTAATAACATCTACTAAACTGATAAAAACAGTAAGAGTCTGTGGAGTTGCTGCAGCCATTTCGTACTTGGCAATACCCTGAAGAGAGAATGGAAATGAGGAGAGATGCTTGGTAACACCATCTAATTCTTGAGCTGGCTAATTTGAACAGTCTACTTACTGACTGTTTTTCATGTGAGAAAATAAATTTCTTATTGTTTAAGAAATTTTAGTCTGAATATTTTATTTTTGGGATGCATCGAAATTCACATGATTCTTTGAATAGAACTGATCCATGGCAAAGATCATATAGAGGATAACGTTTGCCCTTGGATATGTTCCTTCTAAAGCACTGTTCCTTACTCACTCACTTCCACCTGCCTGCAGAGTGCTTCATCCTCCAAAGGCTGCTTTTCCTAATCCAGTATGTGTGCATGTCTGCATACTCTCACCATTAGTTTTATGACCCATTCAAGTCTAAGGTGTTGAATAACAAGTCTTTGCTAATACAAATAGAATTACTTGGACTTAACATGTTCATTTTAGCTTTTGCATCCTGGGTTCTACCAAAATGTGTAGTTAGGTATCATGAGACAAACGTGGGCTCATCAGAGTTATTAAATAAACACTGAACGCTGGCTTATTTTCAGGGCTCATTTTTATTGACCTAGGTGTATATGTGGTGGATCTCTCTGCAGAAGAGTCTTATAGGCATGACATGGCCTGTATAAAAATGAATAATCTAAGATTCCAAGTTATCTGAGGCAAAATAGTACTGCCTTCACAAAGTGCAGGTGTAACCTGTGTGTGAGCCCACTTAGTGGAGCCCACTTAGACTCTGTCTTGGAGGAGAAATCACTTCTAGGAGGCATTTAAAATTCTTGCCTTTGCACTGTCATAATTACTTCAAAATTTATTATTATGTTTTACTGTGTTTCTCTTTTCTTTGCAAGAGCAATCACCATCAAAAGAATACAGATGAGATGGATTAATAAATATTTGGTAATTGTGTTTTTAGTCTTTAGTCTTAGAAACTTTATCAGCCTACTTTTGGTATTTGAAATAAAGATGAAAAGAAATTATATACATGAAATGAAACAGCTGCCTTGAAAAAGAAACAGTGACATACCGCCTTTGCCTTTGCGTTTTTAGTACATTTAGCTCTCCTAGGTGCTATTTCAGTTTGCTCCTCAATTCATAAGAAAAAGTAACAAATAGAGCTCATGATTATATGTGGTACTGAGCCAGGGTCATGAAAAAATATAGTGCTTCCTAGTAATGTAGCTGAATAAGTTTGAAAATCCACTTCAATCAGTATTCCTTTCGCGGGTTGCTTGCTCATAGTTTATCATTTCCCTTATGTTGAATTCTTTGCAGTTTCTGGTTTCAGAAACTGCCTTTTAAAAGATTTGCACTGGGCTGTTGGCCTTTCATTTATAATAATGAAGTGCTCTCTGTGGCTGACCTCAGATTCAGGCAATCTTAAATCTTAACTGCTATTGTTTCCTGGGGGAATTTGCTCTTCATGGGTCGTATTTCACTAATAAAAGTATGCAGACAGTAAAGTTTTTGCAAGATAGGAGAAAACTAAGAGCCAGCAATTTCACAAGCAACTTATGAGACAAAGTTAAGGGCATAATACTTCACATATCTCTATTTGTAGGATAAAGGGTCATTTGCAAATTGAAAAGGGCTTTTTTTGTGTGTGCACGATTCTTCCTTTAGCCATGTCTAGATGGCTGGAACACAATCTCTACAATATCCTAAAAATAAACACCAAACTTGGGTCGGAAAAACCCAGGTTCAAGTCTTTTCTGCGTTTGGTGTGATGTAGGGACTGATGATTAGAAAGGGCAGACGAAGTGATTGAGAAACCCCACTGGAGGTCAATGGGAGAGTTTTACTCAATAAAGAATTGTTCTTCATAATTTTTCTTTATTGTTCTTCTTAATTGTTCTTCATTATTTTTCTTTGAAAAAAGTAAACCCTATTTTGTGAGCTTCTACTAATGCCAAGGAGGACTGGTAAACTGATGTACAAAGGAGTTGCCTCATATTACTAAACTTGCTTTTGGATGATTAACTTTCTAACTTTGAATTGCCCACTTGCATCTTTCCACAATAATACAAAAAAGTGCTGAGCTAAGTCTTCTCACTTAACTAAATATGCCTAGCACCCAAGACTGCCCTCGACTTGAAAAAGCCAGGTTGTTTGGAATATAGCCTCGCTGTGATAGTGTCATTTCCCATGTGATGATAGCCATCTATGGCTAAGAAAGGATTTAATTTCATAGTATGTGGGCTTGCCATGTGGACAGAGGAAAAAGTTAGAAGAGGAGAGCAAATTCTTGGTTGTTCTTTGTATAGGGAGGACCAACCTTCATTATAGCCAAAGTATAAACAATTTTGCTTTGAATAATTTTCTCTATAAACCAATTCCCTGTACCCTCATAAAGATCTAAAATTATGAGCTTACTAATTATTAATATAATTATAGAATAATACTAACTTAAGACATTTGTTAGAATAAACAGAGGAGGCAAACATGAACTAATAAATCTTAGATGATTAATAAAGTGAAGGTTTTCAGGCCACCGGTAACAAAAATGAGGCTTTTAGCCAGCAATGGATGGCTAGACATATAGAACAACAAAGAAAATAGCAAGAAATAGAGAAATAGATGTTTGGTTACAATCTAAGTAGAATGTATACAGGATTTAAAAATATCTATTCTGGTACTTCATCGAGTAACAAAATGATATAGGTTTTTGGAAGAGAAATGTTATGCAATGATTTTTTTAAAAATGAACAACAGTCTTTACTGTTTGTATAACTAATAATGAGCTTCTCCTTCATCTCCACTCCACTACCCTTCTTCCTTGTTATTGGAATCCCAGTTTTGCTTACATGTCAGTTCATCAGTTGCTTCTGACCCCTTCCCTGCCTCAGGATTTATGGATCTTGATTAGTCTAAGCCAAGTAACCAGACTGCCTGTAGCCTAGCTGCCTGTTTTATAAATAAAGTTTATTAGAACACACCATGCTCAGTTATTTAGTATCACCTATAGATACTTTTCTGCTATAATGTAAAAGAGGTTGCTTTTTGTTGATCATAAAAATAATATCTGTTCTGTGGACAAAAATGGAAAATATGAAAATTTATAAAGAAGATAATTAAAACAGTGCATAATTATATTACCAAAAGAATTATAATCACTCATACCATTTAGAGACAAATGCAAATAATATTTCAGTGTAGTCTCTTCCTTTTCTGTGTATTTTTTTACATGAATTTAATTGCAGTATATTTGCTTTGTAACCTTGGGTGAGATTTTTTGATGTCATTAGTCTATTCTGATATCACTTCATTGGTTGTACAGTAGTTGGATATAACACTATTTACTTTGGTAGTTCCAGGGCTCTGGTGTTGCACAATTCCACGGGGAATTTGCATTGTATTTTTGCATGTCTATTGCATTTTGCATTGTATTTTGAATTTGCGTTTCCACTGTATCCTGCATATGAAGCACAATTATATGGTCAAACAATTGTTCAATGAGGCAACCCAATCGTGACTGATTCCCTGTTATTGAACTTCTGTGTTCAATTTTTTCTATTATAATTAGTCTATAATAATAACGCTTGTATAATAGTTTAATCTTAAAAGCTCTCATTTTTCCCTCATTTTTTTATCCTACACCCACAAACCTGCTGGTAACAGTACATTTATTCCATTCATACTTACCATCTTTTTTGTTGTTGTTGCTGTTGTCTTTTTTTCAGTTTTGTCTCTTGCAACTGATTTATATTCCTTATCTTGAAACACCACTAGCACAGTACTAAATAGAAACAAAAGAGAAATGGATTCATTTCTTTTTGTCACTTCTACCTCTAATCCTTCCCCTAAGTATAGCTATATCATTTGGAAAAAGTCTCCATTGTATTTGACAAACTATGTTCTTCCTATCGTTTCTGTAGTTCCTACAACTGTTTTTCAAAGGAATCATAACTTTGACTTATTTGGTCTCTAATTTATGTAAATGAATAGTCCTCCACTACAAAGCCAAATGCAAAGTTTCTCTAGATACCAGAGTTCCCATGAGCCTCAAGAGAAAGTCCACATACAGGAACTATGAAGCACACAGCCCTCAGGTGTTTGTTACATCCTTAGTGGTCTATTTCCATAGGTACGTCATTGTTCACATCTTTGGAAAGGATGAGAGGAGTTCCATGCTCTTCAATGTAAACTTCTTTGTTTGCATCTTCCAAGTGTAAGGTAAACCCCAAAAATAAGTGGCAAAGAGGTTTTTTTTAAAGTAATAGTTAACTAGGGAGTCAATGCTTCACTCTCTAGTAAGAAAAAAGAACAGT
Source organism: Pteropus alecto (assembly GCF_000325575.1). Taxonomy (NCBI): domain Eukaryota; kingdom Metazoa; phylum Chordata; class Mammalia; order Chiroptera; family Pteropodidae; genus Pteropus; species Pteropus alecto. The sequence goes on from NW_006434839.1 coordinate 19,397,236, forward strand.
TGATTATGCAACAAACATTAATCCAGTAGTTCTTTTTTTTCTTATGTAATAGAAGCTACCAGTACTTTTAAAAGAAGCAGTACATTATTATTTTTAACCAAAATTGTTTATTTAGAGAATCAATTCATTGACTTGAGAGAACTGTCCATGATTTTTTGTGGCAAATCACATTATCTAGGAGAGCTCAACATTTGTGGTAACTTGAAGAACTTTCTTCTAATCTTTAGGTGACTTCACAACAAACTATAGAACTATTTATCAGGCATTTGAATTTTGGGAATTTAGCAACATTGGAAATTTAATGGCTCCAGAAAAAACAAAAAAAAAGAAAATATAACTAAGAGGTTTCATCTTGTATACCATAGAGAACATTTCTGTTTTTAATTAACTATTCATGTCCTTTGCAGAATATGGCTTCAGGCAATCAAATAAATTATTTGTAACAATGTCTATGGCTTACTAGTTTATTTCATTAAAGCATCACATTAATGCATCTAAGTTTCAGATTCCTTTATATAACTAAGGTTTCATCTTGTATACCATAGAGAACATTTCTGTTTTTAATTAACTATTCATGTCCTTTGCAGAATATGGCTTCAGGCAATCAAATAAATTATTTGTAACAATGTCTATGGCTTACTAGTTTATTTCATTAAAGCATCACATTAATGCATCTAAGTTTCAGATTCCTTTACAAATGAGCCAATAAATTTATTCTGGTTTGGAATCAATGACTCCATTCAGATTCGGCCAGCCATCTTGCAAAATTATTCCTTGAGACTAGTTGAGTATGGGTGGACAAATCAGTTCAAATCCATTATACCACCCCTTGGAAAATCCACCCAATGATGTGTCAAGAGTGGTTCCTTCATAAAGGAAGAGCAGCTTTGTGGTATAAATGTTGCAAAGCCGAGTGGTTGAGCTTACAGACATCCCAGACAAACTTACTGAGTTTGTATCCTGGCTCCAAGCTTACTAAACATCTGACTATGGGAAAATTACTTAACCTCTATGCTTCAATTTCTCCATCTGAGAAGTAGGTCAGATAGTAGCATAGAATTCGTAGAGTAATTCAGAGAATTAACTGAATGACATATATAAAGTACTTAAAGTAGCCTCTGGAACATTAGTTACTCAGAAAATGGTCCTACATAAGTTCTCTTGTTTTAGAAAGAAGAGCTTATTAACAGTCATGATGGGTGTGGAACTCAAAATTTTCTTGTGATCCTGTCTCATTTCAGTACAAAAAGTGATCACTATAAATGCAACATGGACAGAGTTCTCTGGCATCCCTGGATTTCCGTTCTTTATGGAATGTAGTAAGTTGGATGTGACCTGTCACCAGCTAATTGCCATTTAAATGAATGCAAATGGAAGTTCACACTTCTATCCCACAGTGAATGAGTCAGGGATTCCAAACCAACAATTTGCCTGCTTATGGAATAAATTGTTGAAAGCTCTCTCTGTGTGGCATTTTCCAGTTCTACCTGATTTCTGTTACTGAAGCTAATGGTGCTCTGAGAGAGGGTGTGTATGAGGAATTTAACCATGAAAAATCTTGATCTTTTTTGCCAGTATTCTGTGTCTTGACAATCTCAGGAATTTTATTGGCAGGTTGTCATGACCCTTCTGTTACAGAGATTGGAATGCACCAATGAATGAGACAAACAGATGGTGTGGATCAGAGATTTTCCACTTTCTACTGAGAAATTTTAAAAGATTGAAGAAAACTATTATCAACATTCAAGGAGAGAAAACTTCTAGATTCATTATCCTGAAGCAAAATTTGCTCTCCAAAAACAAAATTTATTTTTTATTTAAAATAATTTCTTTTCACTTTCTGTAGTGTTCAAGTTATTCTTCTAAGGGTGAAAGTGAAAATTGTATAATATTTTTGGAGAAGCTGAAATTTTGTGATGTGGGCTATGTAACATTTTTCTTACAGTTGTCATTAGATCTATTACTAAGTAGTTCATCTGATATTTAATAATATTTGCGAACTTCTGTAAACAGCACTATCGATATAAAGTTTTAAAGCCCTCAGACAGCTATTGTCAAACTGATTGAGTTCTAGAATTTCGAAAACCCTTTTCATTCTATATCATAGAAATGATGCATCTGGGGCAAAGGGAAAAAAGAACATCATACTTATTAAGTTTTACTTGTTAGACATGCTGTGTCATTATTTCTCAGGATAGTACCTTTTGGGTCCTTCTTTCTTTTTGATGGATGAGTATAAGCAGGAGGCTATTCCACAGGGTTAGGTGCAGTATTTTTTCAAGCTGAATAATTGGTCAAGTGAAAACCGATAAGGGTTAAATGGTGTGAAAGGTAAAATAATGGCACACCCAAACATGTTCACATCCTAATGCCTAGAATCTGTGACTATGTCGCCCTGTATCACAAAAATTTACAGATGTAATTTATTTTATTTTTTTTCAGCTTTATTGAGGTAAAATTGATAAATAAAATCATAATATATTTAAAATGTACAATATGATGATTGTATATATACGTTGTGAGAGGATTCCAGCCACCAAGTTAATTAACACATTCATCACATCACATATTTTCTCTTCTCTTCTTTCTTTCTTTCTTTCTTTCTTTCTTTCTTTCTTTCTTTCTTTCTTTCTTTCTTTCTTTCTTTCTTTCTTTCTTTCTTTCTTCCTTCCTTCCTTCCTTCCTTACTTCCTTCCTTCCTTCCTTCCTTCCTTCCTTTTTCTTTTTGGTTCTCAGAGTAGGTTTATATTGAAGGTAGTGGCATCGGGCTATATATATCAATCATTATCCTCCTTCCTTCCTTCCTTCCTTCCTTCCTTCCTTTCCTTTTTGGTAAGGACACTTAAGTTTTACTCTCTTAGTAAATTTAAATTATACGATACAATATTACCAACCATAGTCACTATTACATTAGACCTCAGACCTTATTCACCTTATAACTAAAAGTTTGTACCTTTTAACCAGCTTCAGTCTATTTCCCCCATGCCCCAGCCCTTGACAACCACCATACTACTCCCTGTTCTATGAGTTTGACTTTTTTTTTTTTTTAAGATTCCAATTCCACATATAAGTGATATGAAATATTTGTGTTTCTTTGGCTTATTTCGCTTACATAATGGCCTCCAGGTTTACCAATGTTGTCGCAAATGGCAGTATTCTCTTTTTTAAAGTTAAATAACAATCCATTTTGTAGATATAAAGGAAAGGTAACAAACATATCACCTTTTCTTTATACATTCATACATGGATAGGCACATAAGTTATTTCCATACCTTGGCTATTGTGAATAATGATGCAATGAACATAGCAGTATGAATCTCTTTGAGATAGTAATTTTATTTCCTTTGGACATATCCCTAGAAGTGGGATTGCTGCATCACATGGTAGTTCTACTTTTATTTTCTTGAGAAAATTTCTTACTGGTTTCCATAGTAGCTGTGCCAGTTTACATTTTCACCAACAGTGTACAAGGGTACCATTTTCTTTACATCTTTACCAGCATTGGTTAACTCTTGACTTTTTGATGATAGACATCCTAACAAATGTGCATGTATAGCTCAGGGAGAGAGCATTTGACTGCAGATGTGATTTAAATGAATACAAATGAAAGTTAAAAATCTTGAGATAGGGTGATTGTCCTAGATTACCTGGGGAGGCCAAATGTAATTATGAGGCTCCTTACAAATAAGAACAGGAGGAAGG
>NW_006434839.1:19400987-19432302 GCF_000325575.1 Pteropus alecto
TGCTTGAATATGGAAGGGGATTTGAAGATTGGAAGGGGTCACTAGCCAAGGAATGCAGTTGGCTTCTAGAGGCTGGAAAAGATAACAAAAGGATTTTCTCATGGAATTTCAGAAGATACACAGCCTTGTTGGTACCTTAATTTTAGCCTTTATAAACCTGTTTTGAACTTCTGACCTCCAAAACTGTAATATAGTAAATCTGTGTTGTATCAAGCCACTAAGTTTGTGGTAACTTGTTACAGCAGCAATAGGAGTCTAGTATATACAGGAACCAGTTCATAAACTGTGGCCTTGAGAACCCAGAGTTTAGAACTCACTTGTTCTGGTGAATATAGAAGCATCTGGCATCTATTGCTACATTAGTAGCTGTCAGTGTTTCCAGCCAAATGGGTCTATTCCCCGATCTTCAAGCCTTCCTGTCTTTATGCGGATGCTCTTACTGTTTCCTCCTCCTGAAATGTTCTCTTGTGTCCAGCCAGCAGGTTCACTTGTTTATAGATACACTATTGTCTCTTTGTTCTGCATTACAGTCATTTAGCTGAGAGAAAAATGTCACCTATTTTGGTTTTACCATAGAAAACTACATACCCCTTCTGTGAGTGAAGATTTTAAGTGTAAATGAGTCCCAAATCTAGTTATTGCCTAGAGCTGAAATGAAAAAATTCAATTTTAACTCAACAAACATTTGGGGAAAAGCCAATATCTTCAAGTCGAATTGTATGATAGGAAATAGGAAGAATAAAGTCTGCCCCTAGGGAGATGACGGTCTATGGGTATGGCAGGTAAGGACATAAGTAAGCATACAAGGCAGTGTGTGATAAAGGCTGTAGGTGATGTTAAATGGAAACAATAGGGCTTTGCCAGCAGAAGGACTTGGATTATTTATATCACATTAGTTTTCTGTTATCCTTGATTTCCTCATATTATTTTTAATCTAAAAAATGTGCAAAGTAATTTTTATTTCAAAAATTGCTATAAGAATTAGAGGACTGATTAGTTGTTAACTGAATATTTCAGTGAATATATGCCTAGCACCTACTATGTGTTGGGTAGTATTCTAAGTTCTGGGACTGTATTTGTGAATGAAATAAAGTCCCAGTTGTTCATGAATATTATATTGTGATAGGAAGAGACATACAATAAACAAATAAATGGATAAATATAATATCAGTTTGTGAAAAAGTGTTACACAGCTAAAAAATACAAAGCAAGGTATAAGTCAAAGAATGACTGGAGCAGGGAGGGGCGGTGCCAAGGAAGAATATCCCAGCATCACTGCACGATGCCTGACATCGCATGCCAGCCATCAAATTAGGAAAGGGTTCTAGTGTGTGAATTTTGCAGAATTTGATGGAGGAAATAGCGATTGGGTTTTAAGGATGGGGAAGATTTCAGTAGGAAGGGATGGCAGGGAAAGGTCTTATAGCTGAAAGAAGATAATGTACATGGACATGGAATTCCCAACGTGTGTGTTATTTCTGAGAAAGTGCATTATTCCCCACATGCACCTAACCTCACCTAACTCCATGTTTAGATTTTACTTCTTTTTTTTCTTTTGAGTAAGAGGTATTAATGTCAGTAGGGTTTTTGGCCTAAACCTGGGAAGCATTATCTCCTCCAGTGATTTAGCTGATTGTCTCTACTGCGTTCTGTGCTTCAGCCAGCTCTGCAAGTTTGGGCCAACTTCTTGACCCAGGAAACTGGACCACCAGGTAGGCTCTCAGTAATCAAGTTTTATCTCCATTCCCTCTGAAACTTTCCTTGTCCCTCTCTTTTTAAATTTGGCTGCTGTTTCCAATAGAATGAATCCCACCTTGCTTGCCAGAGATATTTTCCTAGCTTGTTTTAATAATCTTAATTTGCTAGGTTAGAATTGCCAAGACAAACTCAGTTTGAGATATAAAAAAGGAGAGGTGGGGTGAGGGTGTGGGGTGCTGGAGGGAAGAGAGAGCATGAGAGGGCAGGGATGCCTTTGGTTTACCACAGGATGTTCAGACTTTCCCACCAAAGGAAAAACAAACAAACAGCAAACTGCCTGAATCATAGGCTTAAGACCACGGCTGTTGCAGAAAGGCTGGGAATTCCAAAATGCTGACCGCTGTGGCACACTTGAGTGTGCTAAATAACTGCCTGACATTAATTTTCAGTTCTTCAGAATTTTAATTTTTTTAATAGTTTTTTCATTTGTTTCCTCAAGGATAAAGTATCCTTATCCCTTCTCATCTCTGTTAAAACTCCCACCACTCGAGCTTTCCTTTTTCAAAAGCGAGAAGCTGTTCCTCAGCTTTCTCCCTTCTCGAGGTTCTGTCTCTTCCTTTTCCCCATCATTTTTTGAAAGAATTATCTGTTCATATTTCCTTCATTGCCTTACCACTTACTCACTGCAATCTGGTTCTTCTGGCAATCTAATTTCTGCTCTCAACAGTCTACTGAAATGGTTTTCTCAAATGTCAAAACTGTCAGTTTGCCAATTTTGATGACCCGCTCAGAGTTTTTTTTTTCGACCTCTCTGCAGCATATGAGTCTTGATCACTTCTCTACCTCTAAGTTTATTGTATTTGTTTGTTTTTCCTTTTTATATAGATAGACATTCAGTAAAATTATTTATTTTTTCTCTTTGTTCCCTAAATGCAGGCATTTTTTGAGGCTTTGTTTTCAACCTTCTCTTCTTTCCTCTCACTTGGTATTTTTCCTGCTCAGTAGCCTTGACCTGCTTCTTGAAATTGGGATCCAAATTCCCAACTACCCGGTAGACATTTCCATCCATGTTCTCTCACCAGCTTCTCAATTCAAACACATCAAAGACGTGGTTCATTTTCTTTCTCTGATGTCTCCAATCAGGGGTCTAAAAAACAAGTCTCATAATTATTGCATTCTTTTCAAGCAATTTAGCAAAAAAGTAATACATGAAAATAAGATTCGGTTCTTCAATTGCTGGTGCTTTTCATTTTAAGTCTTCCCTGGTAATGTTTTTAAGATAGTTTGGTACACATTTTTAAGAACAATTTTCAGAATGGGATTCATATACTTTTCTAAAATTGAGCATAAGAATTCAAGCATTTAAAACCTATTTTTAGAAGATCCTTTGGAAGAGCTACTCCATTTCAATACATGTATCATTCTATTATGGAGCTCTTTACATGCTACATTTCTAAGTTCCAAGTTGTTTCAGACAGAAAATTTATGAACATTTTATGTGAGTTCTTTGGTTAATATCAAATCTCTATACAGCTTGGGGAAGATTATGAAAATGTGAGTACTTTTTAAAATCTTCAATTAACCCTCTCATCTCCATCACCTGATTCTTTATTGCACAAATATCATGTTTAGAAATTGTTTTTCTTCATAAGTCTCCAGCTGCTGCACCGCCAGGCACTGATCAAGACTTGTGCAGCTCCGTCATAGGCAGGGTTTCCTGTCAATAGGCGAGAGGAAGCAGTACTTTTGGATGAACCCTCATTGTCCCAGCTGGAACAGTGATCATCAGGCAGTGATAAGGACCTTTTTCAACCTACGTGATCTGCACGATTCTGATTAACCTTGTTGGGAAGAAGAGGAAAGAAGGGGCAGGGACAAAAGTGTTGGGACTATTTCTTTCCCTCTCATATCCCAGCAACTGAAAGAATCTGAAACACACTGAGTAAAATGATTGTTTTAGTCAGAATGTTTATCTTGCCAAGGTTTTGGATCTTGTCTCTTTGCAAAGTGTATATAAAATTATATCATCACACCAATTACAAAAATATAATTAATAGATAGTCTTTTTAATTAAAAATCAGTGATTGTAATGTGTTTTAGATTGTGTTTGATTTATTTATTTATTTTTATTTGGAGTAATTTACGAGTTTAGCGTCTTACACTTAGAAAAACTATGACACAAGGGTCTTCTTTTGCTTCACCTTTATCCTCACTCTTTCTATCTCATTTTCTTACCTTCAAGGAGCTTTATATCTAAAAGATGCTTCTTAAATATTTGTTGAATAAATGCTTGCTATAATGAAAGATACTATCAGCTTGTCTTTCCTTCACTTAAAACTTGACATAAGTATGACATTTTCTCAGTTATCTTAAAAATTATTTTTGATATGTTAAACCAAAACTATTATTCTCATTTTCCAGATGGCAAAACTGAACCCTACAAAGGTTAAATCAATGTGTGCAAGTGTGTGTGTATGTGTGTGTAAGATGGTGAGTCAGTTGTGTGCAGGGAGTGAGTTGGCTTGTAGATAACAAGTACATTAACAATAATCTCTGATTTTACTGTTGTTTCCAGTGACCTATGATCCTAAAATATAATGAAAAGACTCCCATAATTTAAATAATTTTCTTTTTAAGAAATATTAACTAGCGATAAGGCTTAGAGAAAAATTGAAGGACAGCTAAAAGATGATTTTGGTGTGTCTTCCTTACCCAAAGGTTGACAGTAGCATGGTTTGATTGTTCAAAAGCATTTACATTGAACTTGGCATCTTGTGAAGTTTTATCTCAAATGCTCCTTATCATAAAATTCTATTTAAAATTAATAAGGGTTGGAGTGGCCTCCTAAATCCAGGTAAACTGGGATTAAAAAGTATATTCCAGGCAAGTGTAAAAAAGTAAAAAACAAACAAACAAACAAAAAGTCCTATTTATCTCCATGTTTTTAAACAAAACATTTTTAGCTCTTTCTATATAGACAGCAACATATAGATTTGAGAGCTTTGGATTTAAATAATTTGGGTTTGAGTCTCAGATACAATACCTTGAAATTTTGTTGAATCACCATGAGCTAACTGACATTATTTTAATGTCAAAATATAAATGAGCAATAATGTATGATAAAGTGTCAAGTATAGCAATAATAGTAGATGTTTAAAAATAATAGCTATTAAAACTATTTATAATTAAAGTTTTACTAGCATTATTAATTTAAATATACTTACTCTTATTTTTAGTCACCAGTTTTATTTCAAGAACTAAACTTTTCTTGACCAATGAATGTCATGCTTTCTGAATGAATATACTAGATGCCATTCATATTGATTATGTGTGAGAATAGAGTCTATTTGGAAAAGAACACTTTTTTGAAAAACCATAAAAATGTGTGATAGATGTGTTATTTTATTTGCTTGTCATTAGTTGAACATTCTTCACTTCAATTTATACCATGAAAAAGCATATTACTTTATAGAATTCAAAACTCACATTGTGTGTGTGTGTGTGTGTGTGTGTGTGTGTTGAACTAAACAGGTATATGTCCTGGTCAAGATGGAAATGACAGTGTTTGACTTGTTTAGGTAAGATGTATTTGATTTAACTTTTGGAGTTTCTAGAAATATAAATGTGTGATCTAATATAACAAATGTAGTGTGATACCAGCATGACAGATTTCTTTAAAGCTAAAAAACCTTTCTAAAATTGTTTCAAAATAAGCAGAAAAGCATGTAAGGAAGAATTTCAGTATGCATCTGGAGAACATTTTGAATATGTTCTATAGATGTTCCTCACTTTAGGGGTATGTATTTTCAAATTAATTTAAATCTAAGAAATTAAAATGTTAAGATGAAATCTTTTAATTTTAAATGATTTTTATAATGATGCTAACATAACGCCGTGGAAAGTGACACAAAATAATAAGTATTGTATTTGAAAACTATACCAGGTATCTACATATACCTCCCATAGGAACTTGGGGCTATATGTAGATACCTGGTATAGTTCCAGATTAAGTGCTCAAGTCAAGGATGCTGGATGGTGCTTGTCTGCTGGCCTTCCTCCTCTCAAACACCATTCTGGCCTTCCTTATAACACTTTCCCATCTCACTCCTCTCCCATCCTCTTACACATAGAATAGGTCTACTATGTAATGTAACTTCAAGGGGTGACATTTACATTATTGTCTATGTATATAAATGGTGACCCCTGGAGTTGTGCAATGGTTAGCATGTTGACCACAGGGCATAACACTGTCCAAAATCTGAGCAAAATACACATTTAAAGAAATAGCAGTTTAGAAGTTCAAATCGATAATGCAAATAATCTCTTCTTAACAAATATGTTTTTGTTTGATAGAATATACCATTGTTAAACTTCACCCTCTTCTTCCAGCTTGTTCAGCCTACTGTACCTCCAGGTGTAAGCATAGGCAATTACACCACTGATCATTTGACTTCTTAAACTATTGCCATATTTTCTGAGGTACTTTTGGAGACCATTTAATATTGAAAGGTTTTGGATTTTTTTTACTTCTCTTTGATTTTGAAATGGAGAGAAATAACTTAGCTAAGCCTCCTAATATCACTCATAACTAAAGACAATATGCAATTAAAAGAATCATCATTATTCTTTTGCATTGGTCAAGACAGTGCTTTGTCACTGACAGAAGAACTGGGACTTGTAGAAGGGCCTGAATAGACTTCACGACATTACTCTCAAAAGCTAAGTGATGTACGCTAACATGTTTTACAGCCTAATTCTTGTTTATTATTTATGAGTTGTCTAAAATCTCCTTATGCTGGTGTTTATTTCTTAAAAAATACAGCCAATCAGAGAAATAGATTCTATAAGTTTGGGTTCATTACATAAAGTAGACTAATAATACAACCATCTTATGATATGGAAGCCAAAAGGCGACTTTCTGATTTTCTTATTCTTATTGTATATTGAGACTTAGCAGTAGAGTATCCATTCTTCAAAATGAGCAGCTTATTTTTAGGCAGGACCTAGCTGATGTTGGGGACTCTGCCTTATTTACCTCAGTTTCCTTAACGTCTACCTTAATGTTTAGCATGGAGTGAGCACTGAATGTGTGTTTGTTAAAGTTTAATATCCTTTAATGGATCTATCCTAGTTCCATTATATCTTTGAGGCTCAAGCAAGGAGATATACAAAAAAGTATTCTGGATTTTGATGTGAATTGCTTTTGTTTGTTTGTTTCCAGGGACAGATCAATTCTTATTTTGCAACTAACAGAATATTCTAAAATGACACCATTTTTATTCTTTTGAGCCATAGAAGTAAATTGAGCTAAAGCATTAACATATCATTAAACAGGTTAATGAGTTGCTACAGAGATATTTTTAATCTTGTTGTTTGAAATAATGCACAATTTACAGTATTAAAAAAATCTAATGTGTTAGTTATGTAGAAGTTACAGCAGCAACACTTACATTCAGATGATGATGTTTTACAATTTCATGTCTATTATCTCATTTTATTCACACAACAACACAAAGAGATAGGTACTTTTTACCTCCCTTTTCATAAAAAAAAATTGAGAAACAGAGAAAGTAAGTAATTCATTCCTTTACATAAGAAATCAAGATACAGAGAAAGTAAGTCATTCACTCATAATTACACAACTCACAAGGTTATAATTCGGATTATCTGGTTCCAAATTTAGTGCTCCTTTCTAAACTTGAGTAAGTCATTTATCTTTCTGAACCTCTTTTTCATCACCTGTAAAATGGGAATTGTGATATTCACCTTTCGAGGTTGTAATAAGAAATAAAGGTGATAAGTGTTAAGTGCTTGGCATTCAATAAATAGTGGCTATGCTCTTAACTGAACATAAGGTGTATGTGTACCTCAGTTGATGACAATAAAACTAGCCAATCAAAAGTATCTATGTTCTCACAAATGGTAGGAATGAAACGGCTAAAAAGAAAAATAGGGCTAGCCTTATAGCAGAGGTGAAAGATAACACCACTCAAATGAACATTATACAAAATAATATACAGTCATTGCTAATGAGTTTCATGGAAAGAACACTCAACACTGAATGCTGATGACCAGAACCACACCACTGTCACTTGGAGAACTAGAGGACTAGGACTACCTTGAACATTTTAAAACCCCTTCAGAGAAAGAGACCATGAACATCCAATAAACATTGGTGGAATGAATGAAATAATCATGTACTGCACAGTGACCTCTTTCATAATGCTGTCTTGTATTGGGTTGATACATCAATTTCATCTTTATTAAACTATTTCTATAATCACACTTTGTCTCCAATGTAGTATATAAGTGCTTGCATTCCATAAGGTACCAAGTATATTCCCCTGAGCATAACAGATGTTAAACAGATATTATTTATAGGAATGATTGCCAAAAGGATGTGACAGATGTGCTCTTGCCTCTCTCACTTTGAACTGTCCTTTAAAAAGTTAGGTTGCCTGGTGTACGAAAGTAGCCTTCAGTGGCCCCTGTTTTCATTTATGTAGGTGCTTTTATCACAGAACTTAGAAATTTTAGTTAATACCTACCCTAGATAGATTCATCATCTATTGGTTTGATCCTTGGGAAATTATTTAATTAGCCTATTATTATACTAGCAGCTTGCTGTGTTACTAGATTACTTATTAGCTCACAGTATTCCTATTTTTGCCCTGTTGTGGGCATGGGAATGGCTCACACAAGGTCTGAGAATGATGCCAGGTGAGAAAATAGAAATGAAAGCAATGGTCAAAAAAGCTGAACATTTTTTTCTTGTGGAAATAGATAAGAAAATGAGTTTCTATGCCCTATATTTTTGCCAACATTATAATTAATCACCGAATATGGAATTCTTTTTAGTTAGACTAGGAACTTTTAAAGGAATAATTTTTAGTAACATGCATAATTCCCATCTAAAACTGGAAGAGATTGAGTGACATGGGAGCAGTGAGTCCCCCTGAGGACAGAAATGTTAAAACAGATACTTCAGAGATGAGATCCATGAATGAGATAGGGTTATTTCTTGAGTCAAACCTATGATTGTGTCCCTATAATTCTAAGCATGGTCTATGTTTCTATGAAAGAATTGACCTAAAATCTTTACTTAGGATGTTATGAGAAATTGACCCCAAGAGAAAATCTCATGAGAATTAGAACACATTTTTAAAAATCCTGTCAGGATCAGAATGCTAGAGGAGAACGAAGGACGGCAATCTGGCCTAAACCAGATTGGTGAAGTGAGTGGTGCTAATTCTCAGAGATTTAACTTTAAATCATTCTAGCTGAGGGAGAGAACTTTCTTTCTTTTTTTTTCAAACGAAGTCTTTTGGAGTGTCTCACTTTTCTTTTTCCATTTGACAAAATTATAGGATTAACAGTTAAATTTTTAAGAGAGGACAATTTGGCAGGAGTCAAAGTCAATTTATATTTGGGATTTTCAAGATCGCATCAAGAGACAAACAGCTCAATTTTTTAGGGAGCCGAAATCATTTAAAAGAATTTCTATATTGTTCTTTCTGCTATGGTAAAATATGAAAATTTCATTTAGGAAAGGTGATTTGCTATGATCTAGACTATTTATTACAGTTAAGTAAATGTAAACATTTACATAGACTGAACCAAAGCCCATAATTTATACAAAGGAACAGTGTTTAAGGCACTGTATTAGTTTTCCACTGCTGCATAACAAATTACCACAAGCTTAGTGGCTAAAAGCAACACAAGTTTATTATCTTACAGTTTCCGTGGGTTAAGAGTCCAGTGTAGCTTAGGGGGATTCTCTTCTCGGGGTCACATGAACTTGCAATGAAGGTGTTGGCTGGTGCTGCATTTCACCTGGGGTTCACTGTCCTCTTCTAAGCTGACTGATTGGCAGAATTCAGTTCCTTTAAGACTGAAGCCCTTAGCTCAGAGGCTGTCTATCAATCTCTGCCAGGTGGTCCTATCTACAACATGGCAGTTTTCTCTTTCAAGGCCAACATGAGAGCATCTGCTACTGTTTTGAGTCTCTAACTTCTTCATTTTTTAAATGCTCATATGATTAGGTCAGGCCCACCCATGAAGATGAACTTAAAATTCAGTTGATTAGGGACTTTAATAACATCTGCAGGAGAATTTGAGATCTTGCTCCCTGGCACATGTTGTCAATTTGGCTCAAAGAAACTCTTATAAAAATTCTCTACAGGTTTGTGCTCTTCTTACATCAACATTTACTTGGAATAGTCTGCAGGATTCCAAAGAAGCCCACCCAGGACCACCCTGCAGACCTGCACCTGATGCTCAGTACCAGCACAAGCCCATCTTGCCTTCTGGCTCCCCACTCTGCATTGGATGAACCTGGGTGAGTTTCTCTCAGCCTTCGGGGCCTCCTGGCTTTAAGTAGGAGGCCTTGACTTTATTTGAGCTGTCCTTAAAAAATCTTCAAGGTAGATAAGTGTTGAGATAACCCAGGGAAAGGAAAACAAAAATGGGTTGCCGCTTTTAACTCTGGCCTTTTAATTGGATTGCTTACTGAAAGTCTCTGATGGTTAAATGAGAGACTGAATTCTCTTTAGAGAGAAGATAGGGCAGGGCACCCTAGAATGGGTTCACCCTCAGAAAGGGGCCCAAGAAAGGGGCACATGCCTTAGAAAGTGTTGCGGTTCTGGCAGAGTCTCTTAAGCTCTTGTTGACACTTGTTTGAGTATTCTTTGTGGGTATAACTGAGGAGGAATTTCCTTCTGGGTGTAAAGCAGTCCTATGGGGATCTTCATCACATTTAACACACCTGGAGACATGTCCATAAAGGCTGATTTTCCCTAGAAGTTTTACAGAATCTATAGATCTCAAAATTAACATGGAAATAGTGCTTCTTAGGCCAATAAGGCCCACCACAGCCCCATGAGTATTAAGATGGCCAAGATGAGGATCCTTTGATACTTCTAAATTAATCTTTTGTGTGCACAATTAGAAAAAGCCAGCTATAAAATTAGGCAGAAAGAATAGAAAACATTTAATTGGTCTCTGGAAGCTTCAAAAAGAAATTTTAAGTAAATAGATCAATTTATGATGATGTTTAGGTATTAACCCAATTCTTTGAAGCATTAAAAGCAGCTGCCCTTATTTTAAAGGGGGAAGATCATTTGGAACATGACTTGTCAAGGACAGATATAAATTGTAAATTCCTCCAAAACAAAATTTGGATCCAACTATTCTCCGTTTGTGTCTGCCTGTGTATGTTTACATATGTTGTATGATGTAAATATGAGATAATTTTCTACCTTCAAATGGTATTGTTAAAATTAATTTAAATGCAAGTACTTATAAGAATTGGGTATCATAAAATTCTAAGAGATATAGAAACTAACTCAAATGTTTTTCAAGTTCATGTGATCTAAATTAGTTTTTAGTAAATAAGATTTAGCATAAGTTTGTTGGTTTAAACAAAACAGACATATCTATATAGTGCCTGAGTTTAAAAAAAATCCATGTTAATAATTGACTTTTATGTCTTTGAAAAATGTTTCTAGAGGGTATAAAATGTCCAAGATAAAAAATACTAATTGATTACTTTTAGTTTTCATTAGACATCAAGGTTTTAAGGAATAAAATCTCAATATATGTAAGAACAACTCTGTGATATTTCAAAAGGGCCTTGGGAAACATTGTAAAACAAATGAGGACAATTTCTAGGGCATAATGTATGAGTAAACAATGGTTATAAATTAAATGTATAGTCAGGGTATGGAAAACCCCAGATGGCTGCTTGGTTTGTCTCTGTTCCCTGGCTCCTCATTTTTCTGATTTCTGCATTTCTTCATGTATCACAGTGCTGGACTTAAATGAAGGAACTTATGATCTGACATTATTGGAAGGAGACATCCTACACTGTTGCCAAGGTTTGATAGAGTCACCTCAAGAAAATGCTAAGTTGGTAACTGCTTTCACAGTGAACTTCCAGGTGACAAAGACTTTAAAGATCATTGACTGCCACCTGGAGATTTTGTTTATTAAAAAGGACATAAAATAAAAGACACTCTCCAACCTCATTGGAAGAGACCTACGAATAGACACATCTACCCTTATCTACATACATCAAAGACTTCTCTAGGATGAGAAGCTGCCGACACTGGAGTTAGACAGCCATCCCAAGACAGCAACAAGGATTGTATATCTATGGATTTATATAGAATTCAGAATTCATTTTGCTTGATTGATTTTACCAATTTGCTAATGTTATTATTCATAATAATAGTTATACTTGTTCTTGAGTTTTTCTTGAAAAATTATCTGTGAAATCTCTTCATCTTTGTCTTATAACCTTACTTAATCTCAGTAGTGACACTTACAGTCACAAATCTCACCCACACCCCAGGGGAGGGAATTGTATAGGGCATGTACATAAGGAGTCAGGAATCTTGGAAGTCATCTCAGAATTCTGCATACCACATACCTTCTTTTCTAGGAGTGAATGAACAGAGTAGATTGCCTCAGACCTTAGGTGGAAAGAAACAGAAGTCACAATAATTTCATAGAGAAGCGTTGAAAGTCAATCACACTTAAATACCTTAAATACAGTATTCTAGTTAAAAATATAATTACTTATGATAACTTAACAAATTGGTGATTGCCTTTGCCTTCCTCACACTAAAGAAAGCAGCAGACCAGTCACAATTTAGTTTTGTCCTTAGGATAACTAGTAGAGATTATCCAGGACTATTGTGTTAAGAGCAAGTCTAAGGCCACATCTGGACTTAAGCAATGCTATGATTAATGAGTAATGTCTGATATGGCAAAGGAAGTGGGATAGTGACATAAATATTTGCCATCTCTTATCTGTATGTCGAGCCATTTTTTCCTTGAAAATTTAACCTTATTTCAGGGCTTTAAAGGCAATACAAGTTTAATTACTTCCAATTTTAATACCTTTTTAATATCTTGAAAGCAAACTTTCAGAGATTCATTTCAGGTAAGCTCAAAATTGAGTTGCTTGTGAAAGGGGAATATTTAGGGAATGGGTACTTTTATTAATTTGCAAAATATTTGTAGTGTACCTATTTTAGTGTGACTATGTGCCAGACACTCTTTAAGTGCTTTCAGGCACTTAACATTGTCTAAACAATCCCATGAAGTAGACATTATTATTCCCATTTAACAGATGAGAAAGCTAAAGCATTGTGAGAATAAGTAATTTACCTACACTCACATAGCTTTTAAGGAGGAGCTGAAATTCAAACCCACTCTGGCTCTAGAGACTGAGGTTAACCACTGTGGTATGCTAGATAAATCAGAATCCTTGAATATGTGGTTGCATACTTCTTTCATAGATATTACCAATACAACTAATTCCACAATTGCTCTTGAATTCCCAATAAATTGATTTACTCAATAAATCTTAAATGACTAACATGTACTAAATGGTGTATCTGGTTATATCCTGGGGAAGATTTGGGAGATGAGGGAAACAGGGAGATAAATTAGATGTTTACTTTATAATATATAAATGTAGGCTCTAGCATAGATGATAAAATAAGTGAATAATACATATAACAATAAAAAATTATAATAAGTGCTGTAAGAAAGTTATAGGCAAAGATCTAAGGGAATTCCAATGCAGATTGGGGCAAATGGAAATTCACACATTCGCCTTGGAAGAGTTTGAGGCTGCTTGTGGAGGAAACATTGCTTGTGGTGATACTAATGGCAGAGGGTAAGTAATGTATCGAAGACAGAGAAATGTGATGGGAATATTTTGAGAATCGCTTGAAGTAAACAAGTGGAAGGAGGATAAGACACCATTCCGAGAGTAGTCAAGGGGACGAGTAGTCAGTGGAATATCATGGAAAATATGTGAAGCGCAGGGGAGGAACTGAGCAAAAAGGCTGAGTGCTTCAGAGAGAAGCAGATGTCCACGGTCATCGGGGGTGAAAGAAAGGTATCAGTGACCTTAGAGGCAGAAGTTTACACTTGCCAAGAGTTAAGAAGCTAATGGTCTTAGGAATGAGCATAGAAGACAGAAGTGTCATCAGTTGTGCTAATCAATTGCAGCTATCTTTCACAAATACATTTGCTACCACTGTCTTGTTCAGACTAGAAGACGCATGTATTTTCACAGGTCACAGCTTGCTTCTATAAAAATTTACTTTTTTATAAATAGAATGTACTCCCTGTGTAAGTCTCCCTGACCTCTGATGGTGAAAAGCAGTAATTTTCAAGTAAGTATGTAAATTTGGTCCACATGGTGAGTTCTTTCATTTCAGGTCTTTAACTTGGTTAACAAAGAGTTCGTGATCCTCTTCTGGGGATACAGGCACACACAAGGTAACGGGGCTTCTGTGGAGAGGGGACATTTGGGCTTTAGCTGTTTTCTGACATGTGCTGACATGGGCTGAGATGGAAATTATCTGATTTTGTTGTTGGTCTATTTCTACTGTATTCCCTGAGATCTCACAGTCCTATGGACCCCAGCACCAGATTGATGTAGGTCTATTTCTTCCCTGCTACCTTCTGCCTTTATTCTCGCATTAATTATCAGGCTCACTTGCAATCAATAGTTTGCTCACAGCTTCTTCTAACCTCCCCCAGGGAGCTCAGAAAACTGTCACAGGCTCACTTGAGCTGCTGAGAACCAGGGTGAGGTTGTGCTTTTCTGTCTCAGGTCCTCACTGCCAGACCTATCTTGGTCATTTCTACCTGATGGCTGTCACTCATCCTGGAGCACATGGAATTTCTAAAGCATTTATTATGTCCTTGGTCTTTAACTCTTCTCTTTGACAGCCTCGAACATGTCTGACTGGATTATTGGAAATCATCCCCCATACATAACCTATTGTCCTCAGCCTCAGGCTGCAGAGTATCTGGCCCTGTCTCAGGAGTTTGGAGGTTTCTAAGCTGTCTTCCCTCCATCCCAAGCCACCTTTGTCTTGTTTACAAGGGTTGGGTTATGCAGCTTTTCATATTTTTCTCTTTTCAGTCTATTTGTTAAAGGATCTGCAATTTATGTTAAACTTAGTCACCTATCTAGATTCGTCTTTTGAGTTTCAAAATACTCAGATCTTCTGAACTAGAATCCTTGGCTTTCACAATGATGAGCCTGCTATGAATTACAATAACTCGTTTGAAGCTAAAGCCAAGACTCTCCTCTGATTCTGCATTCAGCTGTGTTAATCATCCTCAAGCCAATGTGTGCCACTTGTGTCATAGGGCGATGGTCACAGGAAGAGTGTGTTGGGGTGCAGGTGTGGGGAGGCTCAGGGTGGCAGTATTATTGGTGAAGCAGGGTACTGATACCAAGGAGTGAAGAACCTAATATCTCAAACTCTTATCCTTTAACATATTTATGAAATTTATGAAATTGAAATGTCTGTTCATCTTTAAGAAAGCTTTCTTTGACTCTTATGAGGAATTTTTAAAGGACACAGGGCCTTTTAACCTAGAGAAAATGAGCCTCTTGGGGTTATTGACTAGGGTTTCTAAAGATTTACTGACCTGTTGTTGGTTGGGGGAGCGACCAAAGATAAGGAGGAAGGGAAATCTCATGTATTGAGTCCCTGCTTTACGCCAATACTTTTAGGCATTTTGATTTTTTTTAAATTAGATTTATTCTTTACAAAAATCATGTAAAAGTATTATCAACCTGTTTTGGCAGTAGAGAAATAGAGACTCAGGAAAGTTAAGTAACATATAAAGAAATAATAACATGAAGTGGCCACAAGCAGTCTCTGGAGCCAGACTGTCTAGTGTTAAGTCTGGCTCTGTCATGTACTAGCTGTGTGACATTGGATGATTTGCTTAACTTCTCTGTGCCTTGGTTTTCTTAACTGAAAATGGGAAAAATAGTAATATATACTCTTAGGGTTGTGAAGATTAATGTGCTAATATATACAAAGTAATTAGAAGAATGCCTGGCAGTTACTACATGCTATAGAAAGGTTTTTATACTATTATCATTTTAAGTTATCCTATCCATAAACCTATAAAATAACAGAGCATGAATTCAAGCCTAGATTTGTCTGTTTTTAAGCAAACATTTTATATATATATACACACATATATATATGTATGTATATATATGTATATATATATATGATCACACAAATGCAATACCCTATATTGCTATATGTTAAATTTTATAATTTCTTCAATAATTTTCTTCTCTAAATTTTTGTTAAGCTTTTCCTATATAATAAATACTGTGCTATATGACCTGGAGGAAATGATCTGTATATATACAGTTACGTGTTAAGTGGTACCACATCAAGAAAATTGGCTAGATGGATTGTCTCAAATTAGATGGGCTGACTTAATACACAAGCTCCATTGGTATTAGGAAAAGATCTCAGTGTTCAGTCTTCCCAAGAAGCTGTGACTACCAATTAGGAGAAACATATCAAACATATTTAGAAACTTGAAGAATGACCCTAAATCAAAAGTCACAAGAACACAGCCTCCACAGTGCAGGGGTTGATTTATAACCAAGTCACCTCTTATATGGGTAATGCCGTATGATAGTATGGATTGATTTATTCATTGATGGTGCCATAGGGGCAACTACACATGCAATAAAGGTCAGAAACACAAAAGGAATTGTAATTTCTAATCTTCTGTGACTGAGGTAATGTTGCCCTCGAGCCCCTGTCCCCTCTGACTAATTAGATGGGGAGTGGATGGAGAGGAGGAGATTTAAACTTGCCGATTGACATTACCTTAGTCTCCTCTAGCTTAAAATGATCTTACTTAGGCTTTACACAGTCTCTTTGTGGTAAATACTCCATCTTCCAGGGTTTATTCATTTCTCTTTAATATAGTGGCATCTTATTTCAAGGGAAAGACTGTGTGTCCTTGTGCCATGAGGGCCTTTGGTTCAGGCATTGTCCTCTGGGACAGCAAATCTGGTTTCTAGCTTATCAAAACAGGGAGGATAATGCTGGGCACAATTAAATAAATCTCTGCACATTTTCACAAGAGCTTTGAAATATATTAGAGTATTGTTCTGACACTCTTGAGGTTTCAGATTGTGGATGCTTTTTCATTTATAAGGCCCTAAAATACAACAACAAAAAAACTCCCTATTCTATTTTAATAACATTGGCTATGGCCTTAAGACCACTTGTAGCTATTCAAGTTCACACATCTCATTATTTTAAACATATTACTAAACCTAAGTAATTTTTCATGACATCTAAATTGCCTTTGGAATAGTAAACTATTTAAATATTTTGTGACTTATATGAAAATGTCAAGCTCATTCTCAAAGCAGCATTTTGCTGAATTTTGGCATTGCCTAAGATAATTAAACATGAAACACAATAGAATAAGAATATTTCAGTCCCTGCTTTCAAATTTAAGTTAACAGATGACCCAAAATAACGAGATATTCCATTTATAAATGATCTAATTTTACAGTGGGCAGTGGAGGAAAGGCATCAACCCATAGCATTCCAGAAGAAAATTTAGAAAATACTGCTGAATTTACTCAGTTATCTCCAAGAGCTCATAATTTTTTCAAAGAGTGTTTTTCAATAAGAAGAAAAATGCTTCTTTGTGCTAGGATCTTCTCTTTTACTTTGTATTTAAATCTGATATGCTCATCATCCAGATTTTCCCGAAATTCTTTAATTGTTTAAAAATCCATTTAGAAATATTTTCCTTATTCTCTGAATTTAAATGATGTCTTTTATAAATTAGAAGAATGCCAAATGTCCTTTTGTGAAGAAAAGGGTTAATGTAGCCATAAGAAAGTCCTGCTTGCAAGACTAGCCCTTGGCTAATGTCTAAGAATTTGAGTCTTGGGAATTTACCCACCATTTCCCAACTGATAAGGACAGTTCGCTGTGCTCAGACTGCAACATAATGTAGTTGATGCTGAAAACCTACTTTTCTTCTGTTGGTCTGGTACATGCTAAGCAGAGGGTGCCTACATGCCCAGCCCTCAGTACAAACCTTGGACGCTGAGTCTCGAGTGGGCTCCCTTGAGTAGGAACAGCACACATGTCGCTGTGTTTTCTTTATTGGGGAAGAGTATTCTCTTTAGGAACTCTCATAGGAAGAGGTGACCATAAGGAATCCTGTACGTGGATTCCTCCAGACTCTGCCTGTGCCTTTCTCCATTATGATCATCTCTATATTTTTACTACATTGCTATTTTAAGTCTTAGCTGTGAGCACAACTATGTGCTGAATTCTGTGAATCCTTCTAGAGACTCCTCAAACATGGAGTGGTCTCTTGGGGACCCCGACACACTTTTGATATTTTACATTTTTTTAAAGAAACAATAAATGACATAAAAAAGTACAATTTGCCATAACTCCTGATTTATAGGTTGTTTTTTTTTTTTTGGTCACAAAGATTGAATAAATTTTATTTCATCTTTCTGACAAGCAAATAGATCAAACTTTATTTTTTTTCTAATAGTCCCTATATATGATAGGACAGAAGAGATATCTGGATTTAATATAAATATCCAATAAAGAAAATGAACATGCAAAATTTTAAAAGAAATCCTGTTGTGTGAATGGTATAAATTTTAATCCAAATAAGGTTAAGATTAGCTCTTTATAACGATTCGGCTCAGAGTGGGGAAAATGTAGCTGGGCTGGTAAATGTGTAACAGCTGGCAAGCCTCTGTTGCCAGCTCTTATTTTAGATTACTCAGAGTCCTGGCTCTATGAAATGTAATTCTGAATCTCAAAGAACCTTCAGAAGGGATTTTTGAAACTTCATTTCTTTTTCATTTTCTTGGGCTCATTAAGTTAGCAAATGTGAAAAGAAGTGTGACTTAAAAGAATCTATGATAGGTATGATGATGAATAACAAGTCAGAAAAGCAGACAGCTGTAGCTCTTGTTGTAATGAGCTTTAAGCTGATGCCTTCACATTGCCAATTAAACTATTGTGAAAACTTGCCATTGACTAATTGCATGCTGGCTTATTTACATGAGAAAGTCTGAAAGCCAATTAAATAAATCTGAAATGGTTGTATTTTCTGAGTTGTCTCAAAGTACCTATTTATAAGCATGCTGGAGCTTAGGATACAGTTTTAAAATGTTAGTAACAGATTTCAAAATCCTATGACTTTTATTATTATTTCATTGAACGGGATGAATTGCATTACAGATTTTGCTGTAATAGAAAGTAGAAATTAAAAATAAAAACTCAGTTTGCTTAATGTGAAGGGCTATCTCTAGACTGCTTGCTCTCCCAGGCTTCCTGCCTCTTATCCCGATTAGACTCCTTATAAATATTAATTATTACAGTATCAAAGGACTAGAATGACGGTGCTCAACTAATTTAACCTGAGTGTGAATGGAAAGTTATTGTCTTCTTCAGTAGAAATCGTTTATACATTACTTTTCTTAGTGTTTTGAAGTGTCTTGTATGATTATAAGAACCTACTCTATTGCCCTGGTTGCACAATTAATTCAATCAAAATGCACTTACAGATTATTACAAAAAAAAAAATCATGATCGGTAATTTCCCCACCAATGTGTAGGATTCCAGACATTTTTTTTTTGTAACCAATGAGAAATCCTACTTTTATTTGTATACCTTCTAGCATTTAAATTATTTTCTTCTTCCCTGATTATTTCCACTTTGAACATATGTATCCTAATCTCTACCTAGGTGTTATCCTGTGCTTTTCTTAAGCAGTCGACAGAAGAGTACTGTCGACATGCTTGATTGAAGATCTGTATTTTATTGAAATAACTTTCTCTTTAATGTCTTCCCTCCCTAATTTCCTGGTTGTGAGGAACAGCACTATACTGTTAAACCCTTGGCCATTACTCTAATTTGTAAGTGTCCTGTCATTGACCCACCATTTCCAATTCTTTCCTTTCTGTTCATCAGCAGGAGAATGTACTTTATGCTTCCAGCAACATCATGGGTATTTCCTCTACCCAGCTTCTCTCTCATCTTGTTGTAAGAATTATTTCACATAAAATACATTCTCTTTTTCCTGCTCAGAAACTAAGAAAATCAAAACCAAATAACATAGATGTATATGTCCTCTAATTTCTCCTTTTGCTCATTTCATCATCCATAGTCCTTCAGATAAGGCCTAATGCTTCCTTTAGTAAGCCCCAATCTTCAGTCATTTGAGGAAGCCTTCATGATTGTTCTTATATCTGTATTCCTCCTCTATTATTATTTACTTAATAATTTCATTTAAATCAGCTCACTAGCAGGTTGGCCTATTTCTAATTTCAATAAACTCACTACCTTGCAGCCTTTATCTGAAAATATTTGTACAATTATGAAGTTAATGACCTAGTTATAATTTTATACTATACATTGAATTCAATGACATTTGAAATATAAAATCAGCTTTAGCCACACTACAGCTTATTGAACTTTGTGTATAAATTACTCACTTCTAATTTTTAGTTTTCCATGTGTATTTCTTTTATTTAAATTCTTCTTTTTCATCTCCTCATCACAAGCACTCATTCAGGTCCCTTTATGCCTTCATGATCTGACTTAAGTCAATTCTTCTGCTCCATTCTGTTGACTATTTCGGTCTCTTCTACACTTCATATTTACATATTGTGATATTCTAAATTTCACTTATTTTTATTTTCCAGTAGTTTAAAAGTTTTAAACAAATCTTCATGGATTTTCTCTCCTCACTTCCACAGGTGTGCTTTATTCTTTATCAAATACCTGAGCTTCCAGAGTACAGAGATGATTACCTTTTAGTGCTACTCTATCTCTCTTCTACCTAATACAAGGATCTATACTCCAATAGACTTTTGATAATGGTGATAGCTATATAATGGATGTCCTGTATAATGGACAAGGCCATAAAGTTTGATCATTAAGTTTTTATAGCCTCAGTTGGAGAAATAGAATCATCTCTATGGTATACAAATTAAGACTCCTTAATTATTCAAGCCAGAGTAACAGCATGTGTAAAAGCTTAAAGGTAAAGGAAAACATGGAATATTGGAGAAATTAAAAGAATCTCAGGGTACCTGGAGTACAGAATGTGAAAGTGAAGTGGAGAAAGATGTTACTGGGGAGGTAAGCAAGGACCGTGTCAGGTAGGGCCTTGGAATCTGTGCTAAAGAATCTGGGTTTGATCCTAAGTCAGTGGTGAGCAATTGAAGAGTGACATGTTGTATAGGGGATGGCTAGAAGGTGGCCATAGCTAAGAGAAAGAATGGAAAACAAGTTATGAGCCTCTTTAACAATCTAAGAAACAGATGCTACAGACCAGAGCTAGAGTGATGGCTCTTGGGAGGAATGATAAGGACAGATTCAAAGACTGTTTAGGAGTTGGAGTCAATAAGACTTACCGATAAACTAGACAGGCATATGAAGGAGACAGAGGAGTCTAGGGAAACTGACAAATTTCTGGTTTTTGCAATGAGTAGATCATCATACCATTCATAAGCAGAGAATACAGGGAGACCTACAGACTTGGGGAGGAAGAGAGCTCAATATTGCACATGTCAAACCTTATTGTTGAGTGATACATATAAAGTGAGTTATCCAAGAGCCAGTTCAATGTGTTAGAAACTCAGAATAGAGATCTGAGCTTGAGATTAAGATTCAGGAATTGTCAGCATACAGAAGTATTCAAAGCAAAGGTACAGGAATAAACTTCCTAGGGAAAGTTGTTAGGAGGTTTATGGAAAGGGTTTAAGTTAGACACCAAGGACCACAACATGAAGAGATGGGTAGGGAAGGAAGAGATTGTCAAGAAGGCAGAGAACAACAGCCAGAGATGTGATGAGCATGGTGGGTGTGGAATCACAGAGCCAAGAGGGGCCTTCCAAGAGGGAACACTCAACATGTAGGTCAAATAAGAGAGCAAGTCTGAAAAGATTTTTGGACCTGGCCACTTTCTGGTTGTTAGTAACTGTGGCAAGAACGGTTTCTGTGGGAATCAAGCCCATTGAATGGAAAAACATCTACTCCAGGATAATGGCATGTTAGAATACTGTTTCACTTAAGTTTCTTTAGAGAAACAGAACCAATAGGATATGTGTATGTAAGCATATATTATATGTGTGTGTGTGTGTGTGTGTGTGTGTGTGTGTATATATACACACACACATATGTAGGCACATATATATGTATAAATATATGTGTGTATATTATGCAAAATACATAACTGATTATAAGGAATGGGCTCATGCAATTATGAAGGCTTTCAAGTCCCAAGATCTGCAGGGTGAGTCAGCAATCTGGAGACCCAGGAAGAGTCAATGTTTCATTGCAAGTCCAACAGCAGAGAAAAACCAGTGTCCCAGTTCAAAGGTTGTCAGGCAAGAAGATTTCTCTTCTACTCAGGTGAAGTTTAGCCTTTTGTTCTAATCAGACCTTCAGGTGATTGAATGAGACTCACCCACATCAGAGAGGGCAATCTGCATTACTCAGTCCACAAATTTGGATATTAATCTCATCCAAAAATACAGAAACAGCTACAATGACATCTGTCAGTGCTGAGCTGATTAAAGGAAGGTTTTGGTGGTGAGATGCCCAGTTGAAAGAATGCACAAAGAGCCAATATGAGGATGAAACGGCAGGCACCAACTTTATTGCCAGGAATACGCGCTTCTGCGCTAGAGGACTGCATGGGCTTTATATATGTCAGAGAACAATAGTGGCATTCTGCCACACATGCGTAATACAATAAGCTGAGTCATACTTACATAAGTTAGGCACAGGTGCCCTACTACATTAATGTAACATTTTAAATTTGGAGTCCAGTCCCTAACCCCGAGCCTGGATCACAGCCAGATCTGGGACCCACAACATCCTACCAAATATCTTAGCACTCTGTGGCCCAGTCAACTTGGCATGAAAAATTACCCATCACAGAAGCCATCTTTACTTTTATGATATCCACAGTCTAGTAAGCACTTACATGAACAACAGAAGCAGCTATGGGGCTTTTCAGTAATGTAGAGCTCTAAGCTATACCCTCAGATTTCAGTCTGTTTCAGGTAAGTCTACTGTTTAACTTTCCTAGGGCTGCCACAACAAACTATCACATACTGGTGGCTTAAAATAACAGAAATTTGTTCTCTTACAGTCTGAATACTATAAGTCTGAAATCAAAATGTCATCAGGGCCATGCTCCCTCTTCAGGCTCTGTGGCAGAACCCTTCCTTGCCTCTTAACAGCTTCTGGTGACTCCTGGCAATCCTTGGCATTCCTTGGATGGTAGCTGTATCTCCTCTTCTGATAAAAACACCAGACATTGGCTTTAGGGCCCATCTTAATCCATATGACCTCATCTTAACTAATTACATCTGTAAAGACCCTATTTCCAAAAATGGTCACTTTCTGAGGTTTCAGGTGGACATGGATTTGGGGGAAACACGATTCATCTCACTATGGCCACCAGCTAAGTATCTCTAATAAATACTGCAGTGGGTTCTGATTCAGGTGGTTCACAGATCACACTGTGAGACATACTGAACCTACATAAACTGCTTTTAGTATAAAGAGGGGGGTCGGTTCAGGGATTCCCTGAAACTTAAATCCCACCATAACTGATCTTAAGGGCCAGGCACTGGTAAACGTATCATTTAATATGGATTTTAAAACAGCACTAGTGCTCTAATATAAAGAAATCTTAAGTGAAGATAGATTTCAACCCGATTTAGAGTTCAACATAGTTGCCAGAACTGAAAATTGATAGTGTTTTCATTGTTCTAAGCCATGAAAAGGCATCTATGCTAGAACACAAAGGCACAAACACATACAACTGCTTTAGTAAGAAACATAAAGAACCGGTTATTAGAAAATGAAAATAAAAATATTGAGCTCTAGTCTCTCAGTCTAGCCAGCAATCTCAGATAATCAGGGAGATACATCTTTATTGGAAATTTTGTCATATTTAGAAGACATATGCCAAAATACCTCACAGAAAACGCTAACATTACAAAAAAGATTCTATTAAATTTTATTGTTGCAATGATGTGCAACAAGTCTTTTAATAGTGAACATGATATTAAATAACAAAGTGCTGTGAATGTCTATTCAGAAACTGAACTGATAAAAAACAAAAAGGTTATCTACGAAAGATGAATGAAGATAGATTGGTTAAACAGTAGTCCTCAATGTAACTGGGATAATGTTTCATAGAAAGTCTTTGTTTGGAAAGCATTATGACAAGTCTATGGAGGCACTCATGATGAATTGATAATTTATATAGAATGAACACTATTATTGTAAAAACCTTACCATATAAGTTGCTGTTCTGAACTACACACACTTGCATATAATTTTTATTATATGTGAATAAAAGAATGTTAGATATCCTTTTAAGCTCTCTCCTAGACCTAGGATTTTATAGTATTTACAAAAATAATTATTTTTACCACTCAGCAACAGAGATAACATGGCCTTAACACATTACAGTAATGAAGGAAGGAAGGCAAGGCAGAGGGAGTGGGGAGGGAGGAAGGCAATAGAGGTGCTGCTGTTTGCTTCCTATCCTTGGTCATGAGCTATGACACACTGAGAATGTGAAGGCTGAGGTCGAGGACAAAGGAAGCCTTCCTTTGTCTGCAGGCACGAGGCCAAAGACAGCTGTGACCTTTCTTACCACAGAGTCAGAAAGCTATCTCTGCTACATCTATTTTGTGCCTGAAGGGCAGCTCTTAGTTGTTAACCTTGCATTCACAGTAGCCAAGGATAGCATTATTTTGTTCATAGTTTTATAATATCTCACTCAGCATTAGGTTTGGAAATGATTGCATTCAGAAATAGTTGAATCTGTTCAAAATACCAGTTAATGTCTTATTGAATAAAAGCTTAAAAATAAACAAATCACTTAGAAAAGTACAAAATCATTGAAGTACTCACGCTTTATAGTTTTGTATTACCTGGAGTTTCCTAGCAAAGACTCTGGGCATATATAAATACAATAGAATGAAGCAGTCTTAAGGACATAATGAAAACCCATAGTTCAGAAGTCTACTTTCTATCTTGTTTATAAATCTCTATATTGTATATTTTTAATACATCACATAAAGTTTTTAAAAGTAATTCCTATTTCTTGCCAACTTCAGAAGACTTCAAGTCCAAAGTTTACATTAAAATAAGTAATTCAACTGTATCAAATGATATTGAAAAGTGTTTACATGATGGGCTCTTGAATTCAGACTACAGAGGGCATATGCCTCCTTGCAATATCTTCTTCTGGCCCCTAAGGATGCCAAATAGTTAATCCCATGTATGGTTATTTATTAAATATCTGCAGCTCTTGTTAGCTAGTCCTCTCCATGAAGATTAAAAAGTGTATCCTTGGTGTCTAGCATCATACACAGAGGGTTCTAAGTAAATACTCAGTAAGTACATGAAAAAAAAAGCGGAGGGGGGGGAAGGAGAGGAAGTGTGGAGAGAGAAAAGGATTATATTCCTTGAGGATGCACTATATACCAAACCCATCACGCTCTGAGCATAATTCAACTTTTAAAGTAAAAGCGAAAAAAAGTTTTATTACTTTTTTTAGTGATAATTTTAATATTTTTGTTCTTTCAGTGAAATAAGAGAAGATTAAAAAAAATTAAGCTAATAAAGAGAGTAAAGAAATAATTCTTAGATTTCATTATTGGTTTAAATATGTATAATTTGGTAAATTTGTAGGTTATAATAACCACTTTTTCTATTTTTTGGTATTTGATGCTTTGACATCTTAGGTTTTCGCTGACTCTGAAGAGACTATTCTTTCAAGGGCTAGCTGATTCCTGGAAATGGAAATGGCCACCTTCCAGTGTGCTTTTCATACCCAAACCAACCAGTCCAAAGTCCATACCCCAACCACCTCCTTTACTGTGCTCTCATGCTCTGGGTCACTGACCACCTGCCCTAATCACTTCAGGGCCAGATACCAGACAAGAGGGACACTCTAGAGCCCACTGAAATTATTCAAAAGGATCAATTCTAATTCTTCAGTGAAGGCTCTGGTCCATATCTCTCCTTGCTCCCTCTGCCTGACCAAGCCTGGTGCTTCCCGTCTGGCCCATCACCGTGTGGCATGCCCCTTTTCTCTTGGGAACTGTGAGTTTAAAAAACTATCTTTTCAATGGCAACTGTCTCCTGATCTATTTTCCTGACAACCTGGATGATAAAATCTGCATTTTAAAGCATAGGTTCACTCTAAAAATTCTCTTTACGTATTAAGTATCAGGTCATAATATGTAATATATATATAACCTCTGTTAATACTTTTACCTTATGAGTTAATTAAAATTTTCTAAATGACTACAGTGAGAAAACCCTCTTATTACTCTGGTATTTCATCTAATAAGATCATGATATGCAACCTTTTCAATAATTGTTTTTTTTTTCTTTTTTGCTAATTTTTGTCCTTCCAACTAATATAATTTACTGACAAGATAAACAAATGAAGATTAATTGACTTTTTTTTAATAGGAATAAAGATTTTGGAAATAGACTAAAATTCAAATGACAGACATGAAAAGTATTTTATTCTGTTACTGTATTTTTGTAAGAAAAAATATCTTATTCCAAATTCAGTTTGGAGTGCATTCAAAGAATCAGACTTAAAGCACTAAATAGATTTTTTATACATGTTCATAATCCCTTATTTACAATTCAAAATTCTAAAAACTGTGAAAACCAAAAAAAAATTCCAAAGTTTGTGGTAAACTCATTTAGTGGCAAAACTGAATCTGAATTGATGAGGCCATTTCTTCTTCTTTATTTATTACTCTTCATTTTATGCAACAGAAATATTAATGTGTTTTATTTAGGGATGCCACCCCAGATGATGGTGAGGATATTAATAATGTGACATTTACAGTTGTCATATTCTAATATTTATTACAAATCCTGCATTTTGAAATACACCTATCCCCCAAGGTTTTGGATGAGGAACTGTGAACCTAATTCAGTGTACACGTGTAGTTCATGTTGCTTACATGCTTGGGTTGTAGGGATGTGGACTGCTACTGCACCTTTACTTAATATTTACTTTTATTCACTATTGCAACTCCCATATTAATTTTTTAAAATTACCTTGAAGGAATGTGACAAAGCTGGTGGACCAGCAGTTCAAAGCAGATCTTGATGATTCCTTGTATAGGGGACACTGCAGATACAAAGATGACTAAGACCCAGTTACTGCACTTCAATGAGCACAGATGTGAAACAATAGCGACAAAAGTGTGACAAATGTTAAAGTGCCATTCAACATTGTTTTGGTTCAGAGAGAACGGAAGTATTAATTGCCTGGAGGAGTTTGGGAAAGCTGCAGGGAAGAGGGGATTTTTGAAACGATAGGAAAGGCAGTTGACCAGGTAATGAAATAGAGAGGGCTGCTCAACCCCAGTCCTCCTGGTTCTTAAAATAAAAGGTAAATATTAATGTGATACCTTAACTAACCAGACATAATACAACTCTTGCCAATGCTCAAACTCTTCATTAGTACTCTGTCATCGGTGAGAGATATTTTTAAGCTTTTCAACGTCAATAGAAGTTACTAGAAAAGCAGCCTGACTTTTGCTATGTCACTACATTGAAGCAGAATATCATGTTATTTGCAGGATTTAATAAAATGCCAGTGCACTTTGGATTATCTTCAAGGAGCATCCTCAATCAAGCACCAAATATCCCTGTCCTACAAGGCAGTTCCTTGGACAAAATGTGAGACACCAAGTGCATTTTACTTATCCATAAAAATCATATCAGCAAGATAAATATAGAAACCACTTTCTTCCTTATAAATGTATATCATATGCCTGCAGTGCTGTGGTATTTAAAGCTCAGGTTAGAATTGACAGTACTGAAGTTCAATATGGTATTTTCAAATGCTTAACTCCAAGAAGTGCCAACGGCAAAGATATGATCTGTTGGATCTCTTTCTAGGAAAGAAGATAACAATGTGGTTTTAAGTAACAATGCAAAAGGACAAGTTACAGGCAAAAATAAAAATCTACACTTCTGTTTCCATTCTGCTAAATTATTATGGGGGGAAACTTTAACATTGTTACTAATGGCATCTGTAACTTTGCAGCCAAGTCCCTTTTCACTTTGCATAGTGGCTGACAGGAATCTTTGAGAATCTCTGTACAATAAATCATTTGAAAATACATAGAGGCAATGAGCCAAGAAAGATATTTAGCACTTAATCAAAGGTGACCTAATATTTCTACCTACCATCTAAAAAATGAAACATATCATTCAATTTAATCACCAAGCAATATTACTTCAGAAGAAAAAATGTTGAACCTTGTAACAGGGACGTGGTTTGGAATAAATTAAGTGGAAAAAAAAAAAACTGAACCAAAAGTTTAGGGGCCTGGTTTTCTATTGGAATTCTCTAACTTCATAGCTTACCCTCACTATATCAGATTACTCAAATGTAAAACCTAGGAGATTAGATTATATACATTCTATATAATCTACAGTTGTCATATTCTTTATGACATATTCTTTATTCATATTCTTTATGTCATATTCTTTATTCAATCTACAGTTGTCATATTCATTTGTCTTTAAAATTCTATGGTACTATCTTATACTGTAGGGTGTGACTATGTATGGATCTAATAGTATTGGTTCTTGGCCTTTAAACTGAATTATGTTGCCTCATATTTGATTAAATATGCAATTGTAAATAAAACAATAATAGCTGATGTTTCATAAATGATATGAT
Source organism: Pteropus alecto (assembly GCF_000325575.1). Taxonomy (NCBI): domain Eukaryota; kingdom Metazoa; phylum Chordata; class Mammalia; order Chiroptera; family Pteropodidae; genus Pteropus; species Pteropus alecto. The sequence continues at coordinate 19,429,300 of NW_006434839.1, forward strand.
TTAATACAAATGACACACGATCATCCCAATTCTTCACAATTTTTGCAAAGTGCCCCGCTTTCTGACAGACTCAATCTATGATCTAAGGATAACCAGAGAATACATTGTATATCAAAAGAAACCATTATATATGATAAAAAAATTATAAAGCTCATACTTCTAATACCTGTTTTGAGAAATGATTACGGTAGTTAAAAAAAAAATTCTTTGGTAGCAGTCCATTTGTCATCCAGCCTGTGACCCTTAGCAAACTCTCATGAGAAAAGAAGAGGCACTGAAATCTGCCTCAGGGCCTAATGCATCATTCAAGAAATTACTACACAAAGACCAGATGAATCGAAAGACTGGGAATATTCAGCACTACACCCCTGGTTATGTCTTTTCCAGTTTCAGAAAATAGATCTCATTGCTTTATTGTTAATTCATTTAAATACAATTGCTCATTCTTCAAAACACCTGGCATCATTTTTCCCAATTCTTAAATTAAGTTTATTATGTGCTTAAAAGTGCTTTACATGTATTTATTCATTTGACTATCACAATACTTTCTGAGCAGGCACTATTAATATTCTCATTCTATATATGAGGATACTCAGAACAGAAGTGTTTAGGTAACTTGTACTGGCTCACATCATTGTCAAGACTGGGGCCTGGAGGGCAATGCCATAAACTTAACCAGCATGCTACACTGCAGTGATGCAGAAATGCTCAGATATATGTCTACCTGGTTTTCAGTGTCTCATGTATAAATGTGGAACTGTCATGGGTTTCCTACACATACCATTCCTTTTGCAGCAGATTACAACAGACTCTCACCCCACTACCACCACATACACTTATCTGTGCTTTCTCTTTCTGTGGTTTCAGTTACCCACGGTCAACTGTGATCCAAAATATTAAAGGAGAGATTCCAGAAATAAACAATAAGTTTTAAATTGCAGACCATTCTGTTTAGTGTGATGAAAACTCCACCATCCAGCTCTGTCTCACCCAGAAGTGAATCATCCCTTTGTCAGGGATGCTGTATACACTCCCTACATATTAGTCATATAGTAACCATCTTGGTTGTCACTGTCAAAGTATCACAGTGCTTGTGTTCAAGTAACCTTTCTTTTACTTAATGATGGCCCCAAAGCATGCAAGTAATGATGCAGGCCAATGAGAAGCCATAAAGTACTTCCTTTAAGTGAAAAGGTAAGTACAGTACAATAAGATATTTTGAGAGGAGATCATATGCACATAACTTTTATTACAGTCTATTGTTGTAATTGTTCTGTTTTATTATTAATATTATTGTTAATCTCTTGCTTTTCCTAATTTATAAATTAAACTTTATCATAGATTTGTATATATAGGAAAAAATGTAGTATATCTAGGGTTTGGTGCTATTTCAGAAATCTACTGGGTGTCTTGGAACATATCCCCATGGATAAGGGGGGACTATTGTATTTTAGACTATTGGTAATTTAAAAAATGATAATAAAATGAAATCAAGAAATTTCTTTAAGTTTAAAGTCTTTAAATCCTATAATATGTTTTTGTTAAATGTTTTAGTGATCAAAATGTAATATAAATAAAAAGAAGCAGTGGTTCTCTAGTCAATTCCAAAGGCATTTTCTTCAAAGAATAAGTAGAAAAATTGTGCCTTCATGATATCGTATCACTATATGAACTTCAACACTTTTTAAAATATTTCTGAATGTTGGTATACGTCAGAGACATAGTAAGAGAAGGTAGGTATAATTATTCTAATGAGATATGACAAGACTTTCAACCTTCTTTAAACATTGTTTGACTAGATTATGGAAAAAAAATTCTAATAAAATTTAAAATCCATTTATCAATCTGAGCAGAAATCTCTCTTTAGGGTCAATGAGTTAAGTCCTTAGAGGTGTGAGCCTTAATGAGATGTTGGCCAGTGGTAAGCAAGTCACAAAGTCTAAAAGCTCATTTTTTGCCCACTTATTTACAAAGGTCATGTTGTTAAGTATTTTGTAGGAGACAACCATAGGGATATTGTCACTAGAGAGAAGTTGTACTAAATTTCATGGAAACAAATTTTCAAAAAGCTTTAAAAAAAAGTGGAAAATTAATAAAAGCATAGTATCAATATAAATATTGATTTTTTAGCCCACATTTCAGTGTGAACTTCTGTGGGGAATATGTTAAGATGTGTCTTAATGGTTTGTGGAAATGGCTAAGTAGGATGATTGTTAGCTAATTTTCCAAGTGAATTCCCCCTTCTCTCTCTGCTTAAACGATATTTCTAATGTAATAGACAAGTTGAGTTACAGTACTGAGAGGTTAGAAGGAATGATTTCTTGCATGTAAAAAAAGCAAAATATTAGAAATATGTGGATATAGAAAAATAGTGATTTGAATTCTTATGATATAATATCCCAAACCACAGAACTGCACATCACTATATTCTTGAATGTTTCTCAAATATTTGCAAAGTCTAACTCTCAGGTTGTGCCACTCACTCAATTACACAAAACATAAAACTCATCTTTGGTAGAAACCAACAACATTCATGTTATTTCCTCAGGCCTTAGCCTCCTGGCATGCTTGAGTTGTAAAAATAAAGTACTCTATTTTTATCTGAAAATATCTGGCTCATACTTACTGATAATCTTAGATACCACCTAATATTATATCAAGCTGGATTTTGAAAGTTATAATTATTAGTAATACTACCACATTACTAATATTAATAATAATAAGGAAAATCACTATTATGTAATAGTATGTTTATGGAATGTAGTATTTTGGCTTAAACATTATTTAGGATATATATTTATATATTAATGTTTAGCACTAATGACTTCTAGATTTAAGAGCACTTAGCTGTTTAGGCCTCTTTGCTGATCCAAGTTAAAAAATAAAACAATAATTTTCCTTTTATATATATGATAGCTACAAATAAACAAAACTTTCGAGGTTATATAACTAAGCTCAGCAACAAAACATCAATTATTTTCAAAGATAGGAAATGTTTGACAG
>NW_006434839.1:19432369-19439893 GCF_000325575.1 Pteropus alecto
TCATGGCCAGAGATAGCCTCAGACCTCTCCTTGAAACAGTACTCTGGGAAGCCAGAATCAGTCAGTCAGGGATAGTTAAGGGAGCAAACCAATCCATCAATCCAGATAGATAAAGATAGAATGTAATATCATCCATAAGTCTCTCCTATCTTTATAAAACAAAACAGATCCCCTATATACGAATTAAATTGAAGGAATTGAGCCCTTAGCTTGTAAGAAAGAAAATGGAGGGAGATCACCCCCAAGTTGTTACATATCTTCTTAGACCTGCAGAACCAGAGAAGGCACACCCCTATGTGAAGAAGCCAGTTTTGTAAAGGGAAGTTAGCAAGGATTCTGGCCTCAGGAATTTCTTCCTGCAGGAAATGTGGCCTTGCAAACTGAAGGGCTGGGCTGCTCAAAGGAAGTCCGCTGCTGTGTTTCCACGTGCCGAAGGACAGCCCTGACCCAGAGGGGGTTCTTCTACGGGAAACCCAGGCTGACTGGTAGAAATGGGCTGTGTGGCAGTGAAGCCAAAAGTGATTTCCTCTTGTCCTTATGTATTTAGTTTTGGGGATGCCTTCCTTTACAATTTATATATTCTTGATTGTAAGTTTCCCTGGTGGTCTGTTGACAAGCATTAAACGTTAAAAATAGCTATTAAACTTGAGAATCTTTTCATGTATGTGTGGGAAGAGTAGGATAAACCTACTAGTAAATAATATGATACTTATACCAAAATATCCAAAACAAACAAGCAAACTATCATGTCAAAGTATTGAACCTAAAAGTTTCAATTCCCAAACACAAATTACATGTTTTCTCATTGGGGTCACAGTAATATCCCCACTATACCCAGCACAATGTGAACTCTCTGTCTTAGTCAGCTTGGGCTGCCATAGAAAATACTATAGACTTACTGGCTTAAACAAAAGAAATTTATTTCTCACAGTTCTGGAGGCTGGAAGTCAAAGATCAGGGTGCCAGCATGGTGGCGTTCTGACGAGAGTTCTCTTCTTGGCTTGTCAAAGACTATCTTCTTACTATGCCCTCACATGGCCTTTCCTTAGTTTATACACTAGGAGAGAGAGAAAATATTTTCTCTTCCTCTTCTTATAAGACCACAAATCCTATCATGAGGGCCCCATCTCATGATAACCTCTAACCTTAATTACTGTCCAAAGACCCCGATCTCTAAACACCATTCAGTTAGGGTTTCAGTATATGAATTTGGAGGGAGTTACAGACTTTCCATCTATTACACTATCAAAGGATAACTGTTGATTTGTTGATCTTAAAAAAAACTTGAGTTTGAGCTTGGGAAAAAAAAATGGCTTAGATGATAAAGTCCTTGTTCATCCCTCTTGCGACCAAATCAAATTTGTGACAGAAACACAGAGCAAGCAGCAAGGAAAGTCACCTGGGATCTAGATGAATAGAAGCACTATAACTAGGGAGAGAAATAAGTCACCCTGCAACTGTAGAAGGTAGGACAGTGTGAAGATGTGAGGCTGCCTCGTCTCTAGTGGCTGAGTGGGACAGAGGTTGTGGCAGTCACAGCTGCAGATGCCTCTTAAAGAGGCTGTGTCCACCAGTGGACTTTCGCAGTGACGGACCTGCTGGCTTTGAGCACTAGCTCCCAGTTGGCTGCTCGGGAGGCATCAGGGACTTACAGGGGCACACAGAGTTGCTGGAGAGAGGGCGAGAGGCGATGCTATCAGTATCCATTGTTCCTCTGTTGAGCCCTAACCCCTCCCAGTGTGCAGACTCAGCGCACCATAGTGGAGAAATCAGGGAACTGGATAACAGAGATCACTCTGCCCAGAGGATTTCCTGAAACTCCACCTCTCCCAACTTGTGACCCTACCCAAGCCACATCCAATAGTTTCTTCAGCAAGTTCAGTGCTCCTTGCTAAGCAGTGCTAAGACTCGCTCTGGTGACAGCTGACTGTGGTTTCTGGCATGGCCTCTTGAGGCAGCTATAAGCATAGCATCTGTAGATTGCTTGCTGAATCTTAACATGTGGTTCCAGAGGGGCACAGGCTAGAGCTAAACTTGGCCTGCAGCTGAATCTCTCTCAGGACTGTGCCACTGGACACCTACTACATAAAGCCATGCTAATAAGACCGGGAGACTTAGGAGCTTTGCTTAGTATATAGAAACAGACACAGAAAGGCAGCCAAAATGAGAAGAAACCATATGAGAGAACCATATGAGAAGCAGAAACCATATGAGAGAACAGAACAGAGATCCAGGAATAATGGAGTCAAGCAATCTAACAGATGCAGAGTTCAAAACACTGGTTATAAAGATGCTCAATGAACTTAGGGGAAGTGTAGATAAACTTGGGTAGGACTTTAACAAAGAGATAAAAAAAACATAAAATTGAAAATGGAAATTGTAAAAGAGAACCAGTTAGAAATGAGGAACAGATTATTTGAGATGAAGAGTATATTAGATAGAATCAACAGAGTGGATAAAGAAGAGGATCAAACTACTGATATAGAGGGTGGGAAATCCAAAGACACTCAATCAGAACTGTAAGATAAAAGAAGCCAAGACTATAATAATAATTTAAGTAGCCTATGGGATACAATTAAGTATAAAACAATTCTTGTCATACTGGAAGAAAAAGAAGTTGAAGAGCTCTTTGAAGAAATAATGATGGAAAACTTCTCTTACCTGGTGAGGAAATAGACATACAACCCCAGAAAGCTCAGAGTTTCCAAAAATATAAACCCAAAGAGGCCCACACCAAGACACATCATAATTAAAATGCCGAAGATTAAATACAAAGAGAGAATCCTAAAAGCAGCAAGAGAAAAGCAGTTAGTTACCTACAAAGGAGCACCCATAAGACTGACAGCTGATTTCTTAAAAGAAACTATGCAAGACAGAAGGGTTTGGCACAAAATATTCAAAGTGATGAAAATCCAGGATCTACAAACAAGAATACTTTATCTAGGAAAGCTATTATCAGATAAATAGCTTCCCAGATAAAAATAAGCTGAAGGAATTTATCAACACCAAGCCAGTATTACAGGGAATGTTGGAGGGACTTCTTTAAGAAAAGAAAAGGAAAAAATAAAACATATCAAAAACATGAATAAAAAATGGTAATAACTACATTTCTATCAACAAGTACCTCAAATGGAAAAGAATTAAGTGCTCCAACCAAAGGATAGGATGGCTGAATGGATAAGAAAAGAAGACTCCTACATGTGCTGCCTACAAGAAACTCACTTCAGATTAAAAAACACACACAGACTAAAAGGAAAGGGATGGAAAAAGATATTGCCTTGATGGATCTAAAGGGTATTGAGCTGAAGGAAATAAGTCAGATAGAGAAAGACAAATATCATATGATTTCATATACATGTGGAACAAAATAAACAACAACAGAAATAAACTCATAGACACAGAGAATACTAGATGGGAGGTGGGTTGGGGGAACGGCAAAAAAGGGCAAAGGGATTAAGAGTAAAAATAGATAGTTACAAAATAGACATGGAGATATAAAGTGTAGCAGAAGGAAAATAGTTAACAATGTTGTAATAAATATGTAAGGGGGAAGAGGGATACTAGATTTAGTGGGATGATCACTTTGTGAGTTATATAGGTCTCTAATCACTATGCTGTACAACTGAAACTGATATATTATTGTATGCCAACTAAAATTTTTAAAACTCATTGAATTGTATAATGTAAATACAAGCAGCTAATTGTCCATTATACTTCAATAAAGCTGGGGAAAAATATTTAAGCAGAAAAAACAAACTTGAGTTTGAAGTTTTATTAAAATCCCAACAACTAATTTGAGAAATATATAGAAAGGTTTTCTACTAAGAAAACCAGATGATCATTAGAAAAACTGTTAGAATTTAAGAGAGTACTTTACGAGTATAGAAAAGTGATGATATGAAAGTCAATATACAAAAATTAATAACTTTTTAACATTAGCAATAATCAGTTAGAAAATATAATGATAAAAAGGATCTCATTTATAATAACAGAATAAATAAGAGATGTGCAAGACTTTTTTTAAAGAGGTATTTAAAAATCTACATAAATAAAGCACTATTCTATATTTCTCAGTGGGAAGACTCAATGTTGGAAAGATGCTGACTAGCTTGTTCTCAAATTCACAGGAAGAAAGAACAGTAATTCTTAGCATGTTACTTTTTTAAAAAAAAATAATGATGGGATTTGACCTACTAATAAGCAGAACATAATATAAAGCAATTTAAATAGTGTATTTTGGTACAGGAACAGGCAAATATATTAATAAGAAAAATAGAATGAATACCCACAAATATTCAGGAGTGCAGTTATAGTAAGAATGTCATCTCCAATCAGTAAAAGTGGTCAAGGTGTCTCAGTAAATCGCACTATAACAATTGGTTATCCTTTAGGGGAAAAAATTAAACTTCTAAATTCATATGATGAGCAAAAATGCATTTTGGAGACAGTAAAGAGAATAAATGTTAAAACAAATTATGAAAGTATTTGAAGAAAATGATTTTAAAAAGTATAACCCTGTGGATGGGCAAAACTTTCCTAAGCAATACACAAAACTCATAAATCATAGAAGAAGGTATTTATAAATTTGATGACATAAAGAAAAACCTTCTGTGAGACAACAATAAAAACAAATTTAAATTATAAGCTACAGACTAGAGGAAATATTTACAACATATTTAAAAGATTCACAATAGACAAGAGCGCCTGCATTTGAATAAGCAAAACACAGGGAATTAGAAGGTGGACAAAGGGTATCCAGAAAATACATAAGAACAACACATACAAAATTGGCAATATTTACTAAAAATTTAAAGGAAGCCTAATCTTTGACTTTGTAATCTACTTCTAGGACTCTGTCCCACAGAAATACTCACTCATAGCCAGTAAAACACATTAAAAAGAATATTCTCTTTTATAATAGCAAATAACAAAAATAAACTGAATATCATCAACAAAGGGAAGAATAAATAAATTTAGAGAACATTCATTATTATAAAGAAAGAAAAAGATCTGTATATATTATATTAGAAAGTTCAAGACCCAAGCAAAAAAATGTTGTCATAGCATAGTAGAATCATATGTAAAAAAGTAAATACGATGCATATATGTAATAAAAATTTTGTTTATATTTTTATTACATATTTTTGTGGATTAACTATTTTATTGTGTGATCATATTCATGTGTTTCTTGTTTAACCAAAAGTTTTTTTAAAAAATCAAAGACAAGAGTATTCAGGGAAGGCCAGGCAAGGTGGCTCAAGCTCTTCTTCACATAACAGAAAACTGCTTCGAGGACGGTGTAAAAGTCACATGTCTATCACTAACGTAGTTTGGACCTCTCTGTACTTACATTTTCTCTTGATTTCGGGCTTTGCTCCCAACTTTTTTTCCTTGAGGGTTTTGTATGGACATAAGAGGAAATTCTTTAAAAATGTTTAGGTCCTTGTTATGCAAAATTGCATTGTTGGAATGGGTTTTAGATATGATCTAATGCACCTCCCAAGCTTTATGTGGAATCCTGATTTCTGAGATGGCCAGGAAACATCAATGGAAATTTCATGTTTCTCATGCTTGAGTCACATCCCTTCATCCAAAACCCTGGGAACACTTTACCACCAAAAATCCAAATAAGGTGATACAACTTCCCCAACTAAGCCACCAATGTAAAAACAAAACAAAACAAAACAAAAAAGATAATTTCATTCAAAGAATAAAAATTAATAAGTATTTTTCAGCAAACAAAAGAATACTGTGATGCCATCTGATGACCCACAAATGTGTTTCTACATTAGGGCTTTTTAATTCATAAATTCTTCTGTATTACATTCCATCAAATCTGCCTAGCACTGGACTGGTTGGTTTATCTCCATTGGTCAAATCACTACAAGGGGATAGTCAGCCAAGGTGATATGTTTAAGCCATGTCATATTCTCTTAGTCAGGTCTTGTATGTCTTAAGAGCCCTTCAAGAATCTCACTTGTTTACTTAGATATTGGCGAGGAAAGGCCAGAAATCTCTCCTTCCAATTTGGTGATTTTTGTTCTTATAGGGTACACTGCTTTAGCAATAATGCTTTCCATACCTGTGTTCAGAGCATATCAGATTTGTATGCAGCTAAACTGTCTCTGAGTCTTCAGATGTGTGTCTCTGTAAAAGGATCACCTCTACACTTTTGGAATGCCACTGTCCGTTGGCCTATACTGGAAAGGACTGTAGCTCTGACTATGAGTTCAAACAATCTACGTTAAACCCCTCTGAACTCTTGAGTTGCTTTTATTTGGTCCTCACTAAAGAATTTGCATAGTGCAAAGGTCATTGGCAAGCCATGATTCCTTTTGGGAATGCCAAGCTGGCTTCCCATGGGGACCTGTGTTACATCCTAACTGAGTTTAGCAAGCCATAAATTCCTGATTAAAATCCCAGCTCCCTGAGACACAGGAGATTAGGATGACTGCTCCAACATCTCCTGTCATCCAGATATTTGCCGAACATGCACAAGAACCATGGACTCCTGCATTCAAGGATAGTGTAATAACTTCATAAGTTAAAAACAGTTTTCAATTTTTTAAGTTTCACGTGATAATGAAAGTCACTGTTCTGGAACTGTTTTTTCCTTTTTAATTTATTTTATGTTATATTATCTTTATATGTTTAGAATGAAAGGAAATCATCCTACAGGCTGCCAGTGAATGAGGGAACAGAGTAGACCTGATGAAATCACACCTAATATTCAGCACAAGCTTCTGTATTCTTGTTTGTTTAATGTGGTGGCTATTGGGCCTACAAAAATACACCTTCTGTTTATGCTTCCAAGTGTTCCTTTTATCTTTAGATAAAAGTGTACAGGGGAAGTTGCCAAAATTAGTCCACCTTTTGGGCTCAGGCCATAGTTAAACTTAGATGTAAGAGAGATGAAAGCATTTCCATTTTGATTCAAATAGCTACAGCCCTGCGATGTAGCTGGTGGTGCTATGAAATGGCTGCACACTTTCTGATTCGGAACACCTAAGCAAATGTATTCTAGGCTTCAAGGTACAAAAAGATCCAGCATGCACGTCTACTTTTAAAATGAATGCCTGCCTTCCAGGATTTGACAAAGAAACACTTGTTTAGACTTTGGTATATAATCTAGTGGGAAGCACCCAGGTACTCCTGAGGCTGCCTCCGGGCATCTCTAGGGATGGACTGTTGCTCTCCTCTCCTTAGCACTAGTGAGTTGATTTTGTTCATTGTCTCTCTAGCTTCATTTAGGTGAAGCCATATTTTTGAGTATGCTATGTAAGATGGCAGCAAACTCTTCTGTTCTCTCCTTTTTTAATATTGCTTTCAGGTTCTGAGCTTGGCAAGTATCAGCCTGGTGTCCCGTGGGAGGACATGGGAATAAGCAAAAGACCCTTGGTCTCTGTGCAGGAGGAGGGTCACTAAATTATTTATTATCCAAATCACTTCTGTGAATGAAAGGTGCCCTATTAGTAATAAACCTGGACAGTTGGAGAAAACTGAACCTGTTCTGTCAAATTATGT
>NW_006434839.1:19439917-19447279 GCF_000325575.1 Pteropus alecto
TAGGGAAATGTGACTTGTGGTATCTAGTGCCTTAATTTTGATACCCCTTTTCCTGTGCAAGACTGAGCATTTTCTAGGCACTCCTTTACATTATTACAGATGATCATTTTCTGCTTTTGATAGCAAATGTAGCAATAAGAAAAATATTGGATAATAAATTTCCATATGACTCAGAACACAGACCTTTGTTAAATAATATAGCTCCAGAATAGATTTTGTTGCAAAGAAAATGTTCTGTACAAATTCTTTAATGGAGTCTTTTGAATGGAGGTTTTTAAAAGAATGCCACCACCCACTATTTACAAAGAAAGTCTTGAAGGAGAGCAGCAGACCCCTTAGGCCATTTCTAGCAATGAGATGTACATTCGGTACCAGCAACACAAGAACGCTGTGGTAACTACACCCAAACTATTTTTTGTGCCAACATATTTTTGTCTTTAAACTGCTGTCGGATTGCTGTGTTTCCTTTCTGTTTGTTTTACCACTTCCCTTCTAAATATTTTGCATCATACTGGGGATTTTCCCAAGCTGTGATCTGCTTGCTGGGGCCACATTCCTCTGACTTGTGGCATTAAGTTTGGTCTCCATGGCAAGGCTTGTTTTCATGAGGGAGTGCTTTATAGAATGGGCACCTCCCACAACAGTTTCAGCCTCCTTGCCTCCTCTTCTCTACACACTCAGAGATTCTGAGACAGTAGCCCAGATATGGCTTCCTCTCATCGCAAACTACATTCCTAGAGTGTGAACTTCACTTTACTCTGCTTTCAGGATAGAGAAATATTTGGCTCTGTTTATTTCTTTCCAACTGGGCAGTGCCCTCTTGATTGTTATGACTAATTCGCTTGTCAGGGCTGGAATCCCCCTGACAATTCTCTTCTCCAGGTAAATCACATTGCTCAAACTTGTAAAGCAAAAATGCCACCGAGGCCAAAGTGTGACGTTGTGGTGGTCAAAGCCCATCCAGTGGACAGAGGCCTCTGTTGACCGTAAGGATATTTCCCAAGAGAAGGAAAGCTTAGTCAGAACATCACAGTCCTTGCCCCCGCACATTCCTGCAGAGGAACCAGCTTGTGGAGAGATAAGAGCCCTGGGTTGAAACCCTGATTATGCTTACCTTTTTATTTGTTACATGTGGAAATTGACTTCATCCAATTAATAAGAGCAGGAAACAGTTTTTGTTTTCTTTTTGTAGGAAAACATGAAGTAATGGTTTTATCTTAATTTGTCAGGCATTGCCCAAGAGACTACAGCCATGTGGGCTTGTGGCCAAAAAATCGCTCTGAGTCCTAAGTATTAACACCCAGATATAAAAAGAATGCTAATTAGTTTTCCAGCTAAAAAATAATAAGGCACTTGGTGCCAAAAATGCAGTATGGCATGGAAGCCCCAAGTTTACACAATAGGGCCTGATTGCAATCTGGGGTCTCCATTTGTACTCTATGCAGAGCTAAACAAAGGGGGGTGTTGTGCTCTTCTGCCTTTGTAGAGAGCCTCTGCTCCACATCTCAGCCTGGTGTTGCACCGGGCTTCCCACAGTCTTCCTGCCAAATCTCCAAGTTTTTTCCTGGCTGCCATTCAGGAAAGTACAGCTCCGTCCACAGGACGGAAAGTTTAAAAGGCCTTGCTTGGATACACTGAGATATATACAAACACTGCTTGACGTATGGAGCAGGCTGGTTTTGCACATGCAGCTTCTGCCTGCGTTCTAAAGGAAAAGAACGTCAGAATTTTAGTCATTTCAGTTACACAACGGAGATATTAACTGGAAAAAAATGTTAAGGAAATTGAGCATTCCTCTTAATCCCAATAAATTGCCTCCTTAGTTTCCTCATTAGCAAAATGTTGCCTGACCTCCAAGAGCCAATCCGATTCGGGCTATCTCTAACTTAAGGACTGGGTTTGTGTATATAGAAGATACTGAATGTAAATACTGCAGTGAAGTCACTGGAACTGAGTGGGGCAGAGTCACTCTCGGGGACTTTGGCACAGCTTAGGCCAGGGCTGGTGCTCTGGTGCATGTTGGCTGATTGCTGGCTGTGCGTGTAGCTTCACACTTTGACTCCAGGTCTATATAACTGATGGGAAAGTACTTGAATTGAAAAGACTTCTTAATACTTAAAACCCTATTCTCATTACTTCCAATTGATGTTAAATACCACTGCAGAATTCACAGCATTTAATACATATTATCCAAAATGGTTTTTAATTCTAGTTAATACTAGAGTTAATATTCTTTTTCCTGTCACCAATAATGGTCATAAACTATGACCATTATACTAGCCATGTATGTAAAGATGCAACTAAGTTAAACATATTTAAAAAAAAAAAGAACTACTTTGATAATAGAAGTTAAGCATCCTTGAAATTACCAATTTCTGCCAAAGTATACAACAGACCATACACTTCCATTGTTGTATACAAAACAAACTATTTTGACAGAAACTGGCAAGCAATTGTCTGTTTCTGTCAATGCATTTCTTTTATTTTGTTTGTTATTATTAGTGCATTTTCACTTAGAGTAGTGAGGCAGAATGAAATGTATTTAAGAGTTTTAAAAGCATTTATTAAATGCACTGAAAATTAAGACTTATTTCCTGCAGGGGAAACCGAGGAGTAGAAGACCATTGAATTAATATTGTGGGCCTTCAATCTGATTCATCCCAACTAAGATAAATTAATTTTCCAGTAATTCCTGTTCTTCCACATCGACACCAGTCTCCTTTAGTTACACTCAAAAAAACCTCATCTGGAGAGTTCCCTTGTCTCCATCTTCTAGGTTCCGTTTGCTTCCAGCTGATCTGTGAGGCCTCCCAGACAACTCTGGCGCCCTTTGGTTTCCCATTTATCTGAGCTCTTATTGCCCTTACTGTTTCCATGAAACAAGGTAAGGATGGGTGAGAGTTCACAAACCCGGTGGGACTTGAACTAAGATCCAGAATTCGAAGAGGAGAAAGGAACATTTTTTTATTGTAAGGATCAGAGACCCACTTAACTAGGTCAAAATAAGGAGAATGTATTGTAAACCTACATAGTCCAGGAAATGGGCCTCATGGGGTATGAGCTAGAACCTGTCAGAAGCCTGGTCAGCTCTCTCTCCAACTCTCAGGGCCATATAGGATCCCTTTGTCCCTTTTCTAGGAATAGTTGCTTTCTCATTCTTCTCATTTTCTTCTGCCAAATTTCTCTGCTTTATCATTTCTGCTTCCTTTCAGCTCAACTACCCCCCAAATAACCAAATTAGACTTACAGGGTCTTAATTCCAAACTTCCAGAGATTTGGTCATCTCATCTTGTGCTGCATGTCCGGTCCTCCATTTAATCAGTGTGGTTGTCAGGAGCAGGGATTTGGTACAAACAGCTGCCTAAGTCCACTCTGATGGCAGCCTGTAGAAAGAGAAGTTTCAGGGAAGGTGGAAACAAGTAGGTAGGCCATCCAAAAGATATCCACTACCTACAGAGTTGTATTAGTCCCCTCAGGCAAATTCTTTAAGTGCAAGGAATAGATTATGCTTTGTTTCCTTCCATCGCTGTGTTTATCACAGAGCTGTTCATCTACCACGGTGACTCACAACCCTGGCTGCACACTAGAACCACCTGGGAAACTTTTAGAGACATTTCAGTGGCCACACCTCTCCCTGGCCACCACCAGAGATTTCTGATTTCATTGGTTGGGGGTATGACCCAGACACCAGGCATCACGGGCTGCTGTGCTTTCTAGATGCCAGACTTATTCTTCCTGAGGTCAGGGCCACAGAAAACGTTAATCTTATAGGTGGAAAAGTTATTAACCTCATAACTGAAAACATGGTGGAAATTCAAAAGCTGTTAAATAGCTTAAAATTCTTGCTTGGCCTTAGTCATAAAGGAACTGAAGATTATACTCATGTTGTCTTAGGTGGGGTGAATACCAGTAATATTGGTAACTTTAGAAAGAGACATTAAAATTTTTTATTTTACATTTTTAATTTTTCCCCATTCCTGCAACTGATTTCATTAAATATGGGAGTCAATGATTTTTTCTGCAATATTTTTGATCCCATAATTAATATATCTTCAAAATGTAGCCCTATTCTTAGATACTTTGAAAACAAGGTCTTGAATAACAAGGAAAATTAAAAATTGAATAGTAAATTCTGAATCAATGACAATTCAGAGTGCCACTTGGATGATAATTGTTTCAGTTTTTTCATTGGTAACTCTGAAATCAGCATTCAATTACAAGGTTAATAACTTGGCCTGAGTCAAGTTTGCCTCCAGAACAGCAAGGAGGAGCTGACTTATGGCAGGCAGTATGAAGAGATGCTCTTTCAGAGTACACTTTGTAGCATCCTTGTAGTTGCCAAGGTTTGCCGTAGGGTTTAGAACCACCAGTTGTGATGACTATTTGGACAATTTCTTGGGAGTAGCTTCTGGGGTTCTTCACTATGACAGTGAAACCAAGGGGTTATTTCAAACGTTCAAGTAAATTCGCTCAATTATTGATTCTTAAGGGAAAGACAATGTCTTTCCTGACAGTGCCTCCGAGACTACCTTCGGACATTTGCTAACAACATCCAAAAGTCAAGCCACTCTAATCTTGTGAACACACTAGGCATTGATTTTTGTATAGAATGTGAAGAGATTCTTGTGCTTTCACATTTCCTACCCTAATTGCCTTCTCTGAGAAGAAACTATTCTTCCCAGTTAACCTAGGAAGGCCTCGTAATGTTGACCTGTTTGGCGAAGGGTCTAGAGAAGCAATATCGTAGAAGACATCTTTACCAATTTTTGATCCAACATAACCAGACTCAATTTCCTTTTTGTTTACGGCACAGACCAGTGCAGCACTGACACTTTATTATCCTAGAGCATCTTGTCTGGGTCCCTCTGGATGTGAGGATCCCTTCTTAAAACAGCCGTCATGTGTCCAATGGTGAGAATTAGGAATTGTGAAGCTAGTTCTTAAGCTTCCTCTAAGGGTGATGCAAATGGCTTACTCTTCTTCTAGCAAGATATCAGCTCTGCCTGACAAGGAGCAGAGATGCCACCCTTGTAGACTGCACAGTGGTTGGTGTATCCATACCTACAGCTGCGCAGCAGACCCTAGTGACCATTTTGGCAAGATAGCCATGCTGGATCAACAGGCACAGCACTTAAACAAAAAGCTGTGTCCTTACTATAAACTCTATAATCTTGTCTAGAAACTTTGAATGTGTCAGATTTAATCCCAAATCAAATGGCCCAAAGAGAACTCATTAAAGGTTTCACTGTGAACTCCTTCTACAACACTATTCTGCTACACGTCATTAAAGTAGTCCCTTAAGTTATACAGTACATAGATGGTACAATTCAGCATTATCTTTTGCTAGTTTTGTACTGAAAATCTAAATTACAAAAATTTGACCATCACTGATGAGATGTATACACCTATTATCCAATGAAACTGTCACGTATGCTTGTGAAGCAGAATCATAATTGTTGAATGTAAGATCTATTGTGGGCTTCCCCAACTTTCAGGAGAATAATATGGTTTTTCTTTTAAGAATTTTTGAATTTACTGCCTCAAGATATGAATTCTTGTCATCATGTGATTCCCAGGGAGCAAACTTCTGAGCAGGAAATTTTTAGCGTGGCCCCTGAACAGCATTTTAAATTCAGGGCATTAAGGTGGAGGTTTTACTCAGTTTCCCCCCCACCCCTAGAATTTCTTGTTGTCCAGCTTAATTTTGAAAAAGAGCTTCTCATTATTTTCTTTTTCCTTTCCTTCCTCTGTCCCTCCCATCTTCTCTTTCTTCCTTCTCTCCCTCCCTTATTCTTTTTTCTTTCAACAACTTTTTTTTAGTTATATACTTTACAATGAGCTGCTACTAAAGATACAAGTATAGTCAAATGTTGCTTAACAATGGGGATACATTTTAAAAAATGCATAGTTAGGCGATTTCATCATTGTGTGAACATCACAGTGTACTCACACAAACCTAGATGGTATAGCCTACTACACACATAGGCTATATGTATAGCCTATTGCTCCTAGGCTAAAAACTTGTACAGTACATTACTGTTCTGAATACTGTAGGCAATTGTAACTCAATGGTATTTGTGTATCTAAACATATCTAAACAGTAAATATACATAAACCAGTGTCATAGTCATTTATTATCATTATCAAATATTATATAATGTACAAAATTCTATGTGCTATACTTTTATACAACTGGTAGGTTTGTTTACACCAGCAGCACCACAAACATGTTAGCACTGCACTACGACATTACCAATGATAGCCGTCACTAGGTGATAGGACTTTTTCAGCTTCATTTTAATCTTATGTGACCACTATGATATATGTGGTTCATGACTGACTGAAAAGTCTTTATAACTATATTATTATTTTTAATTAATTAATTAATTAATTAATTTTAATTTATTTTTATGGTGAATTTGGTTAACGAAATCCAGTAAGTTTCAGGTGTACAATTTAACAGTAAGGCATATATATATATATATACACATACACATATATATATATACACATACCATTGTGTGTTCACCTCCCATAGATATATTTCTGTCACCAAATATTAGATCCCTTTTATCTTATCTACCTCCCTCCTTCCTAAACCTTACCCTTTAGTAACCACTAATCTATTGTCCATGTCCATGAGCCTCTGTTCATACTGTTCGTTTGTTGCTTTTAGGTTTATATCCCACATATAAGTGATATCATGTGATTTTCAACTTTTTCTGTCTGATTTATTTCACTTAGCATAATTATCTCGAGGTCCATCCATGTTGTCTCAAATGGCAGTATTTCATCTCTTCTTATGGCTGAGTAATATCCATTGTATATATGTCCCACAGTTTCTTTATCCAGTCATCTATCGTAAGATACTTCAGTTGCTTCCATGTCCTGGACACCATAAATAATGCTGCTATGAACATCAGTGTGCAAATATCTCTTCAGATATGAGTTTTCAAGTCTTTGGGGTAAAACCCAGTAAAGGGATTGCTGAATCCTATGGTAGATTAAGGCTCAGATTTTTGAGGAACCTCCATGCTGTTTTCCATAATGGCTGTACCAATTTGCAGTCCCACCAGCAGTGTATGAGGGTTCCTTTTTCTCCACATCCTCTCCAACACTTACTACATATCTTGTTGATTATAGCTATTCCAACAGGTGTGAGATGGTATCTCATTGTAGTTTTGATTTGCATTTCCCTAATAGCTTGACTCATGGCTTTTATACTTGATGTTTCGTTTCCTCTGCCTACAATCACTTTGCTTCAAGACCTCTGCATGGCTCACTCCCTCTTACTATCCAGACTTTACTTAGATGTTACCTTCTCAGGTTGGCCTTTCCTGACCACTCTATTAAATTACAACC
>NW_006434839.1:19447822-19455717 GCF_000325575.1 Pteropus alecto
ATCTGTACCATGCTTCAGGTAATAAGATCATTATAACTATGTTGATTCTTTCAATCCAAGAACATGGAATATCTTTCCATTTCTTTGTATCTCCTTCTATTTCTTTTAATAGAGTCTTATAGTTTTCATTACATAGGTCTTTCACATGTTTTGTTAGATTTATTCCTAGGTATTTTATTCTTTTTGTTGCAATTGCAAAAGAAATCATTTTTTCCACTTCTTTTTTTGATGCTTCATTATTAGAGTATAGCACACTATGAATTTTTGAACATTGATTTTGTGTCTAGAAACTTTACTGTATTTGCTTATTGTTTCTAGTAGTGTTTTTGTGGAGTCTTTAGGGTTTTCTATATAAAGAATCATGTCATCTACAAATAGTGACAGTTTGACTTCTTCATTTCTCTTAGAAGGATGCTTTTTATATCTTCCTCTTGCCTTATTGCACTCGCAAGGACCTCCAATGTTATATTGAATAGCAGTGGTGATATTGGACAGCCTTGCCTTGTTCCTGATCTTAGAGGGAAGGTTTTTCGTTTTCCACCATTGGCTGAGAGTTTGTCATATATGGCCTTTATTATGTTAAGGTACTTTCCTTCTATACCAATTTTGTTAAATGTTTTGATCACAAATGAATGCTGTGTCTTGTCGAAGGCTTTTTCTTCATCTCTTTATGATTATATTAATATATAATCCTGACCCTCGGAAAGCTTTCTTCTTGGGGGAATGGAAAAGTAAACAAGAAAAGCACGCTATCTGGTAAGAACTCTATCCAAGGTGTTATGGGAAAATGCAGTTGATCACCTAAGCCATCTTGGATGGAGTGTGGCAGTCTGGGATGAGAAGATATAGTGTTAGGAAAAGTGTCCTGGGGGAGGCAACTTTGAGTCTCTTTGGGCAAGTGGAAGATATACTGTTTCAAGATTGGATGGAGAAAAGGGGAAGACAAACAATGGATATAAAGGCAAGAGACTGTGGGGGCAATGAAGAAATGGCTAATAGTTCTGTGTTACTGGAATGTATGGTACATGGGGTAAAGGTGTGGAGGACAAAAAGTGACTCCGGTGAGGCTGGCAGAGACTAAATCAGAAATAGCATTACATTTTTGTTAAAAATTTGGAATTTTCTTAAAGTGTGGACACATTAAAGAATTTTAATGATCAGATATTCCTGTTACCCAGATCATTCTGGTTATATATATTTTTATAGTCCAAGTGAGAAACGATGAGGGTTTGATCCAAGTTAATCACAGTGCAGTGAAGAAGAAGGGATAGATTGAGAGAATTTGAAAAGGAACAGTTGACAGGACTTGTGCTTAAATAGATTTGGTGAGAAAGAAAACACATCCAAAGTCACTGGAGATCCAACAAGAGGAATTCAAACTGAACGACTTTAAATAATATGACTATTGAACTCATAACCCCATTATACACATATCATGTGACCTCTATTAGAAATATCACAATATATCTGTCTAACATAGCGCTAGGAAAAAGGTAACTTTTATATACTTTTTCTTCTATAAGTAATTTGTCCTTTTTTCAAACTGTATCACAAACTATGCCTTTTAACAATTATTTCTATAACAAAGACACTTGCCTAATAAGTCATGGCAGCCAGCATAATTTGACCTACTCACAGAACTTCCTCTTTTATTTTCTGATCAATTAAACTAATTAAAATAAAAACTAAAATATTATTTCAATTTCTAAATTGCTGTTATCTTTAGTTATTTATTTTCTTCCTATTCTGTAAGAGTAGATGTTTACATGTGGTGGGAAAGGAAGGCAAGAAAAATGGTGATTGGTCACAGGACTGTCTGGGGAGAAGCTAAGTCAATTGCAAGTCTTCTCTTGTTTAGAGTGAATGGTGGAAGTGACTTATCCCCACCTTCC
Source organism: Pteropus alecto (assembly GCF_000325575.1). Lineage (NCBI taxonomy): Eukaryota > Metazoa > Chordata > Mammalia > Chiroptera > Pteropodidae > Pteropus > Pteropus alecto. The sequence goes on from NW_006434839.1 coordinate 19,449,715, forward strand.
CATCTTCAAAAGGGAAAAAAAGAAATCCAAGTTGTAGCTGTCTAGAGAAATGAAACAATGAACCTGAGGAGGACTATGGCTTCTCACTCATTTATTGAAGAGTCAGAATTTGCACAACTTCAGTGTAGCCCTGAGCATGGGTGTAAGAGAGGAGAGGCTGCCACACAGCAGAATGGCTGCTGGGAAGCTTAGAAGCTAAGTCTAGGCCCTTGTTCTAAAATTTGCTGCCTTAAATCTAATGTATCTTACATATAACTCTTAGCCAGCTCAGTTATCTGTTTTCTAAGCCCAAAAAAGATTAGAAGCAAATCTGGAGGCAAGAATTTTGGCAGCAACAGACAGATTTGAGAACTGACAACTTGATAGTGAGGGAAAGGCCTAAAAATGGAAAGTAAGTACAGAATTGTGCTCTGCGTTATAGCATAGCACAAGAGAAGATAGATAAAATTATGGGCCACTGTTATCAAGGAAGGTTAAATTATAACGTGTTTTTATTTGAAGCATAGGAAGATCACCATCAAAATTTATTAAAATAAACAGAACTTAAAAATTTGAAAGTTTTTATTACGTAAATAATTAATAACATAATACATATTTCCTTCTTCTATGGTTTCTGCTATAAAACCTTGCAGAAACCATGGAAGTGAGTGTTTCTCTTTCATGAGCACTCTCAGAACTGCCCTTCTCACTTTCTAATTACCTCCTTACTTCTGCTCTCATCTAAAAGCCGCACCTTGTTTTCCTGCCATTTGTACACATCAATACTCTGTGCCCTTTCTTTGCTCCTGTGTTGGTAGTTGAGAACCTAATTGCTATGGTTTAAATGTTTGTATCCGCCCTAAATTCACACATTGGAATCTTAACTCCCAAAGATGATGGTAGTGAATGTGGGGCCTTTGGGAAGTGCTTAAATCATGAAGGTTGGGCCCTCATAAATGGGATTAGTGCCTTATCAAAAAGAAGCTCCAGAGACATCTCTAGCCTCTTTCACTATGTGAGGACACAATGAGAATTCTGCAACCCTGAAGAGGGCCCTCACCTGACTATACTGGCACCATTATCTTGGACTTCCAGCTTCCAGAATGGTAAGAAATAAATTTCTGTAGTTTATAAGCTACCTAGTCTGTGGTATTTTGCTGTAGTATTCTAACTGGACTAAGACACTACTCAGTTTCCAAATGGTTCAAAATGGTAAAAGAATTCATAATTGTTCTTCCTTTTATAACTAGTTTTCAATCTTTTAAAATTTTTAATCAGTACAGAATGAATAGTTGCCACAAAGGCCAAAAAATGAAGAACAAACAAAAAAATACTCAAACATTTACAACTTTTGCATAGAATATTAAAATACTTATAGAAAATCAAGAAACCCAAATTTAAAATATTATAATAATTATCAATAACTTGGTAAAACTAACTGCTTGAATGGATAACGCTTCATTCGAATTAAAAAGCACCCTCCCCCAAATTCTATATTAAAAAGCACCCTCCCCCAAATTCTCATAAATCACTCCACTTTCGTAGCAGACATTTTAGCTATAGATTTTGTGGTTGGATTTTAAATTAAAGTTAATATACCAGTTTACTCAGAAATCATAATTCTATAGAAACTAAAGACTCAAAATTGTACATATATTTTCAGAAATTATTTAATTATTATGGAATGAATGTTTGTATGTGTGACCCTTGTGTTGAAAATGCCTGGAGCAGAAGGGATTGTGATTAATTTATATGGGTATCATGCTTTATTGGTGTGAGTTCTCATTTAAAAGTCTGGGAAAAATCTCTTCACTGGTCAGTCAGTCCAGGAATTTGTCATCAGCTTCCATATTTGGAGGCTTAACCACTGTGTCAATATATCAGAAAGAAGCTATGTCAGAGAAAAGAAAGCTAACAAGTACATACTACAGTTAGTTACTGGTTATTCCCAAGTGACATGCTCAATGCCTTCTTCTGTAAGCTCTGTCCAAGAGGTTTCCTAACCCTAATCTAGGGTTTCTGACTTCAGCACTATTAATATTTTGGCCTGAAAATCTCTTTGTATTTTAGGGGCTATCTTATGCATTCTAGGATGTGTAGTGATATCCCTGGCCTCCACACATAGTTGCCACCAACATCTTCAAACAAAAACCAAAAATGTCTTCGACATTGACAAATATCTTGTGTGTGTGTGTGTGTATGTGTGTGTGTGTGTGTGTGTGTCTGTGTGTGTGTGTGTGTGTGTGTCAGGGAGACATAGAGAGGTAAAGGGGAGGCAAATTAACCCCAGTTTAAAGTTATTGCCCTAATAATAACCCCAACCCATTGAATTAACACGCTATTATTGGTCTTGAAACATAATATTCCAGAAATTTTCTGCTGTTGATTGAGATAGAAAAAAAAAGATACTTATTGCCTAAGCTGTTCTATATGATTGTAACTCCTTTAACTGTAAGATACCCTGGTTGCACCAGACCCAAAGTAAACAGGTGAGCATTTTATGTCTTTTCATAGAATGGCACACTTCTCTTATCTCATTTTCTTTTCTTCTCTTTAGATAAGTCTTTTTACAACTGATCTTACACCTAGTTAGGCTTACCTATAAAGGGTGAACATGCATCCTGATTTAGCCAGACCAGTCCTGGAGCATTCCTGTTAGCCAGACATCATTATTAATAGAACCTGCTGTCAATCTCAAAGTGTCCTGTTTTGGATGATAAATCATAGTCATCCTTTTATGTCACTCTGGAGGGAAAAAAAAAGATAATACTTTTAATTTTAACAAAAAGAGAGTGGGATAAAATGTTTAAAATGGAATCTATGAGAAAGTATATTTACCTCTCTTCTCCCCTGTTTCCCGTTCCATTAACCAGAAGAGAAAATCATTTGAGAAGGAAGGGTGCTTATGAACAGACCCGGAAGCTTGAACACATTCCAAAGCAGAAGCAGCTAAATACTTTCTGTTAGATAAACTGGAATGAAGCTGGCAGCAGCCCACAACTTGGAAAGAGAAGGTGGCCTTGGGCTGTTGCCCTTCTGACAATTCTCTTTGGAGTTTCCATCATCTCTCAGCAGCTGTTTTACCCAACAGAATTGGGAAGAGAGTAATTAATTGAAAGACTATCCATGGAACAGCTAATTGAGTGCAAGTCTTACCAGATGTGAGATGAATTGAAGCTTTTAACCCACCTTCTTCAGACTTTATCTAAATTTGAGAACTGATCTTCAAAGAAACGAAATAATCTGTCTTACAACTTCTAATATGGGTTTTGGCACTACAGGACAAAAATGTGGAGTTATAGAGAAAACAACTTGCATCACATTCTCCCTCATTCCTTCATAAAATGAAGACTAATATACACCATGGAGAAACAGAATTCCTGAAGAAATACATACCAGCTACATAGATTTATCAAGTTAGTCTTTTACTGGCCAATATGAATGGCCAACAGACCAATGCTCATTAAGGAAAATCAATAATGCAAAAAAAAGGATAATCAAAGGAACAAACAGAATAAATGATTTCAAAGGAAACAGAAAACATAAATAAAAAATTTATTAGTATCTACAGAAAAATATGACTAAAAGTTGCAACCATAAAATAATCTTAGGCTGCTAGAGAAGATGAGCACTTAGGGAACAAACAAGAGTTCTTGGAAATTTTAAAAAGGAAATAGTAGAAGATAAAATAAAGTCAATTAAATATCTCAGAATATAGAGCAAAAAAGATATATAAGTTAAATAATGAGAATCAGTTTAGGACAGTGAGCACCTATTAGAAGCTCTAGAAAGAGTGAATAGAGAAAATGGAAGAATAAAAATGATCAAAGATATATTATAAGAAAATTATCTAGAGTTGAATAAAGACACAAGTCTGAATGGACCAAAATTTTGCCACCTTGAAGCTGCTTTTTGGGATATTGTTTTTAAACTGTTCATTAAGAAACCAAAGACTCAGAAAGAACCTTCAACCCTCCCTTATTTCCTTCCCAAGATATTCGGACAGAAAAACCCGCCTTAGAAAGTGAACCTTGTCTTAAACACCTTAAGAATCTTCACCCTAGGATTAGTTAGGAAGATTCCAAGCCTATTAGCAAGATACCTTCTGTGTCCATTGTTTCTGAGTTGCCTAGCAAGAAGTTTTTTTTTTTTATTAAGTTTATTGGTTAATACAATCATATAATATTCAGGTATACATTATAATTTGACATCTATATATTCTATTGTGTGATTACTACCTAAAGTCCAGTTTCCTTCAGCTACCATATATTTGATCCCCTTTACCCACTTCACCTTCCCCCTGCCCCCTATAATTGACCCTCTTTACCTTGTTGACCTCTCGACTCCTCTCCCACCCCCTACCCTCTGGTAACCACTAGTCCATTGTCCATGTCCCTGAGTCTCTGTTTGTCCTGTTCATTTGTTGCTTTTAGGTTTATATCCCACATATAAATGATACCATGTGATTTTCTACTTTTTCAGTATGCCTTATTTCGCTTAGCATGATTATCTCGAGGTCCATCCATGTACCAAATAGCAGTATTTCATCTCTTCTTATGGCTGAGTAGTATTCCATTATATATATATATACCACAACTTCTTTATCCAATCATCTACCATAGGACACTTTGGTTGCTTCCATCTCCTGGCCACCGTGAGTAATGCTGCTATGAACATCGGTGTGTAAATATCTTTTTGGTTATGGGTTTTCAAATCTTTGGGGTAAAACCCAGTAGTGGTGATTGCTGGATCATATGTTAGATCAATTTTTAGTTTTTTGGGGAACCTCTATACTGTTTTCCATAGTGGCTGTAACAATTTGCAGTCCCACCAGCAGTGTATGAGGGTTCGTTTTTCTCTGCATCTCCAACATTTGTCATTACTTGTCCTGTTGATTATAGCTATTCTAACAGGTATGAGATGATATCTCATTGTGGTTTTGATTTGCATTTCCTTAATAGCGATGTTGAGCACCTTTTCATATATCTGTTGGCCATTTGTATGTCCTCTAGGGCAAAGTGTCTGTTCAAGTCCTCTGTCCATTTTGTGATTAGATTATTTGATTTTTGTTGTTAATGAGTTCTTTGTATATTTTGGATATTAGGCCCTTATCGGAGGTGTTGCTTACAAATATATTTTCCCATTCAGATGGTTGTGTCTTTACCTTGTTGACGATTTCGTTTGCTGAGCAGAAGCTTTTTAGTTTGATGTAATCCCATTCGTTTATTTTTGCTTTTACTTCCCTTACCTTTGAGGTCAAATTCATAAAAACCTCATTAAATCCAAGGTCCTTGAGTTTCGTTCCTATGTTTTCTTCTCTGCATTTTACTGTTTCAGGTCTTATATTCAGATCCTTAATCCGTTTTGAGTTAATTTTGATGTATGTTGATAGACAACAGTCTAAATTCATTCTTTTGCAGGTGATCTTCCAATTTGCCAGCACCATTTATAAAAGAGGCTTTCCTTTCTCTACTGTATGTTTTTGGCTTTTTTGTCAAAAATTATTTGCCCGTATAAGTATGAGTTTACTTCTGGGCTCTCGATTCTGTTCCACTGGTTCGTGTGTCTGTTTTGCTGCCAATACAATGCTGTTTTGATTATTGTCACTTTATACTATAGTTTGAAGTCAGGCAGAGCGATACCTCCAGCCTCGTTCTTTTTTCTCAGGATGGCTATGGCAATTTGGAGTCTTTTGTGCTTCCATACAAATGCGATGACTTTTTGTTCAATTTCTTTAAAAAATGCTGATGAGATTTTGATGGGGATTGAATTAAATCTGTATAATGCATTAGGTAATAATGGTCATTTTAACTATGTTGATTCTTCCAATCCAAAAACATACAATAACTTTCCATTTCTTTGTATCTTCTTTAATTTCTTTTAATAGGGTCTTATAGTTTTCATTATATAGGTCCTTCACGTTTCATTAGATATTAGTAGATATTTTATTCTTTCTGCTGCAATTGCAAAAGGGGTTATTTTTTCCACTTCTTTTTCTGACACTTCATTATTAGACTATAGGAC
>NW_006434839.1:19459637-19460722 GCF_000325575.1 Pteropus alecto
CTCTCTTTTTTCTTTAGTGAGGCTAGCCAGGGGTTTGTCAGTTTTATTAACCTTCTCAAAGAACCAGCTCTTTGTTGCATTTATTTTTTCTTTTTTTTTTTTTTTTGTTTTCAATTTCATTTATTTCTACTCTAATTTTGATTATTTCTTTTTTTCTGCTGACTTTAGGCGTTGTTTGTTATTTCTTTTCTAGTTTTTTTTTTAAGATGAAACTTTAGGTTGTTTATTAGGCTCGTACTTGTTTTTGGAGATAGCCCTGTAATGATATGAACTTTCCTCTGGTGACCGCTTTTGCCATGTCCCAAAAAGTTTTGATATGTTATAGTATCATTATCATTCATTTCTATGTATCTCTTGATCTCTCTTTTTATTTCTTCTCTAACCCAGTTATTTTTCAGTAGCATGTTGTTTAATTTCCATGTATTTGTAGCTCTTCCTGGCTTCTTTTTGCATTTGATCTCTAGTTTCAAAGCATTATGATCAGAGAATATGGTTGATATAATTTTATCTCTCTTGTATTTGTTGAAGCTATTTCTGTGTCCCAGTATGTGGTCAATTCTTGAGAATGTTCCATGTGCACTAGAGAAAAATGTATAAGCAGCTGTTCTGGGATGAAAGGCTCTGTAAATGTCAATTATGTCTAGTTGTTCTAATGTGTCATTTAAGGATGTTACTTCCTTTTTGATTTTCTATTTGGATGATCTGTCCATATCTGACAGTGGGATATTTAGGTCCCGAAGTACGATAGTGTTTTGGACTTTTTCTCTCTTTAGTTCTATTAGTAATTGCTTTACATATTTTGGGGCTCCCTGATTGGGAGCATAGATATTAATAAGTGTTATGTCTTCTTGGTGCATGATTCCCTTTATCATTATGAAGTGTCCTTCAGTATCTTTCTTTCTCCTGGAGGCACCATATTGTTGGATTTTGTTTTTTGATCCATCCTGCAACTGTGTGCCTTTTTATTGGTGAGTTCAGTCCATTTATATTTAGGATGATTATTGAAATATGAGGTCTTCTTTTAGCCATTTTATCTTTTGCTTTCTGGTAGCTCAGTGTTTCCATTGCTTCCTTGTTTCTGGTTT
>NW_006434839.1:19462468-19466129 GCF_000325575.1 Pteropus alecto
CTTCATATCCATTAGCTGGATACATTATTCGTGGCTGGGAGTTCCTTTCACTTAATAGTTTTAATACTTGATTCTATTCCTTTCTGACTTGTAAGGTTTGCGCTGAGAAGTCTGATGATAATCTAATGGGTTTTCCTTTATACATTACTGTTTTCTTCTCTCTGACTGCCCTGAGAATTCTCTTTGTCATAGATTTTTAATAACTTTAATACAATGTGTGGTGGTGAAGGCCTTTTTGGGTTAAGATAATTGGGTGTTCTGTTGCCTTCTTGTATTCCAAGTTCCAGCTCGTTCCTTAGATTGGGGAAAATCTCGCTATTTGTCTGAAAATGCTTTCTAATCTCTACTCCTTTTCCTTGCCTTCAGTAATGTGCATTATTCTTATGTTTTCTCTCCTGATGGTATGAGCTAGTTCTTGTATTTCTCTTTCATTATTTTTCATTCTTCAGTTTCTCTCTTCTTCCTTCTGATTTATTTCTAGATTTCTGTCTTCAATATCACTGATCACTCTATTTGCTATTTCATTTTTCAGCTCTTACAGTGTGTTTTTTATCTCTAGAAGTTCTATTTGGTTCTTTTTAAGGGTTTCAAAATCCTTGATCTGCTCATCTGGCTGTTTTTGCAATTTCTGAAATTGTTGGTATGACTCGTTTTGGAACTTACCGAGTGTTTTCAGAAGTACCATCCTGAATTCTCTGTCACTTAAGTCACATATTTCTGTGTCTACAAGCTTATTTTCTGGAGATTTTTCTCTTTCTTTCTGTCTCTCTTTAGCCTACTGCAAAGAAGACACTTTTCTTTTGCTTTCCAGTAAGTGGTATCTTAGCCTCTTGGATCCCTGCTTTATATAAAGCCTAAATGTCTTCTTTATTTTCTTGTAGATATTTAGTCACATTTGCTGCTCTCAGTTTCAGTCCCTGTCAGTATTAGCAACAGTTTCAGTAGTGTTTGCCTAGATTCCTCTGGGGCTTTGTGGTGATTGGTCTCGGAGGGTATGGGGGGGAGGGGCCCTCTGGGTTGGGGGTTGGGGGCTGCGGCTAAGCCTTGGTTTTGCAACTGGGGCTGGTAAAAATCAACTATTGTTTCTCTGCAGTCCCATTCTGCTTCTCTGCTTTCTGCCTGATGATTGGGCCCTGTTGCTGGCTGCATAGCAGTCCCGGCACTTTCAGGCAGGGCTGTTCAGGGAAGTTGCTGCACCTTCTCCCCTACTCCTCCTCCTGCAGGAAAATCTAGAGGCTGAGAGAGGTAGCTTCAGTCTCTGCAGCTTTTGCTCAAATTCCCTTGGGGCTCCGTGGTGATGGGTCTCGGAGAGTATGGGAAGAAGGGGCCTCTGGGTTGGGGGTTGGAGGCTGCAGCCCAGCCTCAGTTTTGCAACTGGGGCCGGTAAAAATCAACTATTGTTTCTCCGATGACCCATCCCGCTTCTCTGCTTTATGCTCTGATAACTATGCTCTGCTGCCAGCTGCGTAGAAAACTCCCGGCACTTCCAGGCAGGGAAGTCGCCGCACTTTCACCCCTCCCCATCCTCCTGCAGGGAGCTCCAGTGGCTGTGAGAGGCATCTTCTTTATTTGTCTCAATTTACCGCCTGACACCTGGGGTTCTGACCTGTGGTAGCTCTTATGCACAGATCTCATGCTTAGATGTGCTGGTGTGCAGTTTGGGTGTTTTTTGTTGAGTTTTAGATGTTCAGCTTATTGTTGTTTCAAGGGGAGAGATCTGAGGACATCTCTCACTCTGCCATGTTTTCCCAGAATCAAGAATTTTCTTGACATATATGTTTTGCTCTCCCTCACTACCTGTAAATTGCTCATTCTCACTTCTGAAATCTAATACCCAATCCTCTCCCTTTCACTTTTGTCCAAAAATGTCATATATACTCAATGTTGCCTCACTGTCTTTGGAATTTTCATGCTTATGTGAATTCTCTATGTACATGTATTAAAAAGGTGATTTCTCCTGTTAACCTATCTCTATTCATTTGAGTATTAGCCCAGCTAGAAGAGCTTAGAAGATGGGAGATATAATATTAATTTTTTTAGCCCCTACATCTCCAATTTGAAAAAGTCCACAGTTCTAAATTGAATGAATGAGAAAGAAAAACCCACCTGGACTCATCCTAGTGAAATTGCAGAAATTTAAAGTCTTCAAAAGGATATGGAGAGAAAGAGCACACTATTTACGTCTTTAGTGAATGGTAGTGCTAGAATCATGACATTGCAAATGCTGCTTATTGTTTTTCAGCTTCAATAAATCATCTAGAGACAAGGCTTTAAAGACTAATTATAGACATATAACAAAAAAATGTAAATACGATCGGGACTCCTTCATTTATCTACATGGGTGTGCACTGCCCAACTCTAGGAAGCACCATTCTTAAAGGAGGCAACAAAGCAGCTGTCCTGATTATTAAAAACTTTGCTGATGAAAGTGAGAATGCTACAGAGGGGCAGGGGATGGAGACATGAAGGTGGGAGTAGTGTTGAGACAATATTCAGGACTTAAATTTGAAACAAGAAATAGAGTTTAGTATGTTATTTAACGGTTATTGAAGTAAACTATGGGAGAGTTAAAAGATCGTGTGTGTGTATGTGTATAACAAAACTCAAGAGAAAGAAGTGGGGAGCAATGCTAAATACCTTCTGCCGAGAGTGCCAAGATACTACCTAAACTTGATAATCAGAAAATGAAAGTATGAACATATCAGTCAGAGCCGGGAACAAAGAGGAAAACATCAGAACTGAAAGCAAACTCTGGGAAATGAGATGAGCTGCAAGGCTAGGACGGGAAATGTACATTTTAATACCAGTTGAATATGAATCTCTTCTATATATGTATGTTGTAAAATTAATTAACTAGGAAGGCCATTAGACTGAGGTGGCTCTAATGCCAAGGTTGGCTACATAAGCAAACAAAATACAAACCTGTAAATGCTTCGAGGTGACAAAATCAAAACACTAAAGACAACTAGTCACAAACAGCCAACTAGGCTTTCTGCTATAGCCTATCAATAATTCCTTTCGTTTCCGCACTTTCTTCATATAAGTCATTCCCTGGCTTCTATTGCAGGTTACTCCTAACCATTTCCAGTTTGGTGCTTTCTGACTGTAATCAATTTTGCTCAAATAAACTCTTAAAATGTTTAATATGCATTTGTTTATCTTGAACAATGTATTGTTTTGTAATGATAACAATAATATAGTAGTAATAGTAGATCATTCTGTTTTTTATTTTTCACCTCATCATTGTACTTAGTTGCCTCCTAAATTTGCAGAGGAGCATATACAAATCACACAAAAATCAAACAGATCTCAAATCACTTCACGATTACTATGCCTCATGCTTTTTTTTTTTGACCTTGAAGAAGTTGAAGCTTACAGTGCTATTTTATATTATAATTTTGTCAGCAAATTATCAGTGGATCGTATTTCCCATGGAGTTGAGAGCTCTCTATTTTCCCTTTGGATATTGGTGAATTTATCTATCAACTATAATTTACTACTAAACGTTCAAGATCTTAATTACATATTGATTCCTTAAATATAAAACGTACATTTTATTTGAGCCTCACCACTCTTCAGTGACAATTCAGGGCCAGCATTGCCATCACCAATTTACTGATAAAGCTGAACAAGGTTGAGAAGCTTGTCTTAGGTCACTGAG
>NW_006434839.1:19466254-19487494 GCF_000325575.1 Pteropus alecto
AAAAAAAAAGCCACTAAAAACAGGAAATCCTTGTGAATGCCTCAGCCGTAATCTTCCTCACCCTGAACTCTTTTTCCAATTGAACAATATAGTAGTTAAAAACACGTCCTGCAGAAAAAGTTGTTGAAGGACACTGTGAAAGTAAAGAGAAATAAATCACAGGAAAAAAAAGAAAAGAGCGTTCCTTAAAATCTACCATTTCATTTAATTTCTGTGCCAATCTGAGTATTTCTCTATGTCTTGTGAAGCATCTTGTGACTTAAAATTAAAAATTGCTTGTAATGGAGTTTTTAAAAACAGTATATGATTAATCTCCGTACTCCCATCCCACACATGCGTTAGCTTTTTCTACCTATGCTTAATATCTATGCAAATATAGGGATGGGACTGAGGGGTGGAAGGAGTGGGAAAGGTAGGAGGGTGTAGAATAGGAAATGTAAGTTATCTTTTTATACTATTTGAATTTGTTTAATATATGCATTATGGAGAGAAGTGATTACGCCATAGGTAGGAAAGTGCAGGCCACTCACGGGTACTTTTCCATAAAACTGCCTGATTCTCTTAAAATTAAAATCTTTGACATTTTAAAAAGCTGCCTGTGTGTCTTAATGTTATTCATTATGGTCATTAGAAGACCATAAATCTCATCAGGAGTTTCAGGTAGTATTCTGTTTTTATTTTTCTATTAGAGATATAAAGCTCTGATTTCACAGCACAGAACCTTTGACTTCAATTGAACATAAAGTTTTTTAGCAACTCTAGTTGCAAGATAGTCATTTTTTTCTGGCTCATCTGGCATTAGTATGAACATTTGATGAGCCTTTTCCAAATTCTGGCTTTTTCCATATTGACTCAGTTTCTATCTGCTAGAACAAGGTGATCTGCCAAGCTAGAAAGCACAAAATGCAATGACTCACAGAAATGGTTTTTCTTTTTTTCTAAACAAATTAAGTGCAAAGATCATCGATAAGAGTGATTTTAACAACCTTGTTATCAGTTTGTAGTAAGGCAGTACTTTTTCCTCCCGCCCCCCCACACCGCCAACTCACCCCTAATCATAAAACCCTCACCCATGAGAAACAATCTAGGAAACTTTCAAAGATATATTTGCTTGTTTGAGTGTTGGCAATGAATCTTGGAATTACTTTGGATTGGGGATGCTTAGTCAAATTGTTACTGAAGTACACTCTTTTTCTTGACAATTAGCATTTCAGACAATGTAAAATGTTTCTTACATGGGTACCTTTAGCCATAAACAATTCAAATGTGATTTAGCTTACAGCCTTCACTGACTATTTTAATTTCAATGACATAAATGAATGTTTGAATCAAGAAGCAATTTATATCACTGGTGTTTAATAGGCATGATGAGATATGTATAATCAAGAATTACATAGCTTTCATTGCATCCACATTTATCAAATACAAGTGAAAATAATAAGGCTCATCCATCAATTTCAGTGTCTTCGAAAAAATGAGCAATCAATAGTTGCTGTAATAGAACAGCATGATTCTCTATTATTTTCAAAAGTCTAGAGTGCTATTAATAATATCATTTTGAGAAATCTGAAAGTGTTTTTATTAAAGGACAGATGAGTATAAAATATAAAGAAAGGGGAGAAAAAAATCACCCAATATTTTCTATATTAAATATGTCAGTATGAATGCCACAGTCTTTCAGATTATTTTTTATTCCTGAATTGGTATAATTTTAAAATGTGAGTTTCAAATAGTCAAACTCATACATAACTCATATGGTGTCTCCAGTCTACTTCTGTCCTGATTTATATCTCCAAGTATCATTTTTTTAGAAAGATAAAAGTTCTACTGGTGGGTATATGTTTATGGCAGAGATGGCGAACAGCACCAGAATTAATGCTACCCCTTCAGCAGTAGTTTTATCTTGTGACTGCTCAGCCAAAACCAACTCTCCCATACCTCATGGCAACTAGGAGAGGCCATGTGACTAATTTTCACTACAGAATGTGAAAAGAAGAGACATCTGTAATTCAACAGCCAGTGGGGTTATTCATTTTCTCTCTTTTCTGTTTTATTAATTGGATTGTGATGGTAATCTTTAAAGCCTTATGTTGGAGAGGACAGTACTGTCATCAACAGGTCTCTGTATAACTGGCCCCAACATCAGACTGTGAACACATGTACTGGACTGTTACATGAACAAGAAATGAAATGCCATTGTATTAAGCCTTAAATGCTGGGGTTTAATTATTTCAATAGTTAATGATATTCTATTATTTTGCCCATTTTTCATAAGCTCTTTTTAAATAACTTATTAAAAGAAATCTTGCTAATCTCAATATTTTCTGTTATATTAATTACAGAAAACTATTTTTATACTTACAAATATTTGAAGGAATTAAATCATTATTGTAACAACAGGGTTTTTTTTAATTAAAGCAAATCAAAATGGCATTAATTTCCAAAGTTTTAGTTATATTTATTTTTAAACACTGAAAAATGTCAGATTGCGTAGTTCCTAGTGTTTTATTCTTGTTAACTCTATTTATTATGTTGTTTTATCTTTGTCACATGTAAACATGGCATTCTTTTACAAACTTAGAAGAATAAGTCTGATTAAATAGTATATCTCACCATCATCAGAAATTCTTAGGATTACGTTGTTTTCACATCTGCGTCAAGAGAACAAACATATAAAATCACACTGAAGTCCTGTTGAGGTGGTCTATATGTTTACCTATTAATAGAATTCTATGAAACACAGCCTTTGAAAAGAGCTAGGCCCAGGGTCCTAAATCAAACTTTTCCCATCAACAGATTAACCTTAACTAATTTAATTAGTATAACTAAAAATTTGGCTGATATTCCAGGCAATATAGTTTATTTATCATGTTGATAACAGAGAGTTCAAGTTTTTTTTATAATCAATAATATAGACCTTTATATTCATTGTTTTAAAAAGGTAAGAGTGGTTAGGGAAATGTATTATTATTTTCTTCTTCCCATAGTAGCTATTTTCTCAGCAATATGTATTACTCAGATGATGCATGAAACCTCCTACTTGGTAGAATAGCTACAGATCAAGTTCTTTCACAATGAAATGCATGTGCCTTTCACCTAGAAAGCTGTTTATCAGGAACTGTAAAGGCTCTGAGGATTTACTGGCATGTTAATAAGTTAGCCTGTCACAGTTCCATGATGCTAGCAGAAGACACAAGACTCCTGATTCAGAGATAAAGGATATTATTATGGCACAGCAATCACCATGAGCTTCATGTTTACATTGGTTCTCCCTGGCCTGAAATTCCCATGGGTGTCATATGGAGAGGCCCAGGTGGATGCTGCACATGCAGTGGTTTTCTGTCACAACTTAAAAACTCCAGACTTAGCAAACTTGAATCTTTTAATGAGAAGTAAGCAAACCTGCCTGACTTTTGCTTTGGAGCTTAGATATGATCTTTATTACAATAGACAATAAACAAAGGTGTCCTGTGACCCAACAGAAGATCTATCTCCATCTACCAAGGCTGTTCACTACACAAACATTCCTGAAAAAATAATCAGTCAGTGCCAATGCTCACAAGACATGTAGAAATTTGAGAAACTCATGGAGAATTGTCGCCAAACACTAGTAACCACCGGCTTCATGCCTTCAGCAGATAATTTTTATTTACACCCTCTGTTTCCCTTACAGCACCCTTTCTCCGACACATTACCTAGAGTTTATGTTATCTCTACCAGTGTCCCCTATGTCAGTTTCAGCAACTATGGTGATTTAGCTTACTACAAATTTTTATTTTTGCCCTCTTTTTATTCCCATTTTCTTCATTCTGCAGAATATGCTACACAATAAACTTAACAAACATTTTGATACTTTCCTTAAACTTTTCTTCTCTTTGATCATATGACTTAAGACAGTTGAGGACATGAGGCATATTGGCACTCATACTTCTTTTTTTCTCTCTTTAAATATTGAACTCTAGATTCATTTTGTGTTCTTCTCCTGTATCAGAATATGTGTGCTCTCCTTTTCCAAATCCAGAGTCCCTTCTAGGTCCTTGTGGCATCTCTACGTTCCCCACTGGCCACACAGGAGCTCCTGAGTCTCTGGCATGCCACGCATAGGCTGAGGGAGGACTGGAACACCCTCTTGGCCACATGCTTGAGTGCTTCCCTCTGCAATCCCTGCCGTACAGCTATTTGGCTTGTTGAGAAAAAGAGCATCGACCTCTCATTTAACCTATCTCAGCTCTCTATGGGCATTTTGAGTTTCTTACCCTCTCCCTTTGACTGAGGCACAGGGGCAGCAGTGTGGCCGTTCTAGTTCTGACAAGGGAACCAGGCATCTCATCAGCTTAACTGCATTCCCTCTGAGATGTGTGTTGTCCTTTCATGGCAAAAGACTTTCTTCTTCTTCCTCTGTCATCTCTCTGGAGTGCTAATAAAACCCTAGGACCAAAGTCCATTAGGCCTATATCCTTATATGGGAATTGGAGTTTAGAAGATTTAGAAAAACCTTCTCCCTTTAAACAAAGCATTGGTTTCAAGAATACCTGGGAATTTTTAAAAATCTAATTTTTGGAATAAAAAGCTGAACATGACACATTTTCCACTTGCATTCCTATTTTAATTCTAAGTCTTCCTTAGATAATTGTCAAAGTTTTACTAGCTGAAGTAGGGAGGGCATCATATACAAGGAAATGTGTGAAAGAAAAGCACATATGAATATACTTTAAAATATACCCATAAAACTGGGTCTAGCTGACTTAATCAAAGGAAACATATTGGAAGGCTATGGGCATCCCAGAAAGCCAGTGGGAGGCTGAGGGACAGTATAGGAGTAAGCAGGAAACTAGGCTGATGCAAAGTACCAAGATGTGGAAACCATGACAGTGTGGATAGGATGCCACTATTTAAGATTCAAAGGGCAGGCAGAGCTGAGCTTAGATGGGAATCTGCCCTCTGCTTTTACCAGCGGTGGGGAGAGGTGACATCTGTCACCTTCAGCTTCATAGTGAGTTGCATGCACCTGAATTACCTGTCACCAACACAACAAATGTTTGTGGTGGATTCTGGAGGCTGGTCAACCTCAGAAAAGGAAATTAGAGTGTTATGAGGAAGTCATTCTCTGGACACCCTACATGACAAATATACACAACACCTAAATGAAAACATGGAAAAGGTGAGGAGGAAGTTCTAAGAAACAGAAGATAGGGTCTCCAAAAATGAGCTCCCTCTTTGTAGTTCTGTCAAGGATACATGATCTCTGGGGTTTGAATCTTGGCCTTGTCCCTAGCTCCCACCCCACAATGCCTCTTCCTTCTATTTTCTCTGCTTCTCTAATTCATTCTTCTCTGGAGGCTGCTTGCTCTCCTTCTCTGTGTAAATAGCCTCTCCGCAGCACTTGAGTTCACAGGTCTTGTATTTAAGTAAGTGCAGATTTAGTAGGAGCTTTAAATTCTAGTTGTAAACTTCTAAGACAGCAAATTTGATTGGACTAGCTTTATGCATCCACATCTTATTAGTAATGCATACAGGGGAACGGATTAGTGCAAAGGGTTATATGGCACACATTTACCTGTAAGTGGTTTGAAGCTGGAAGTGACTCTGCAATGAGAGAATGGGGCACAGAGTGGAAAAATGGGCTAAAATTGTCTAATGCAGGTTAAAGTTATTTTAAGGTGTGACTATACCATAACATTTTTCTAACCCCTATTATTGAATATTCCTTCCTCCCCAATTTCTCCTATTATAAGAAAACTGTGATAAAAAAATCCTTGAAGATAAGTCCCATTTTTCCTTCTTAAGATTAATTCCTAGGAATGCAATTGCTGGTACAAAGAATTATTACATTTTAGAAATTTCAATATATATTGAAATTGTCTTCCAGAAAATTTGCGCCAATTTATACCACCTTCAGCTAATTAAAAGTACTAATTTTTTGTGCTCCCACCTGGGTATATTAATTTTTTTATTAGATACATTAAAATAGTTCATTGCTTTAATTTATATGTCTTTAATTCCAAATAAGTTTGAGCATTTTTTTCATAAGCACATTAACCATTGTGTTTCTTCGTGTCTTTTACTTAATCTCTCATTGTTATTGTGTTCATCTTATTTTACTCATTTTAAAGATTCTTCAGTTATAAAAGATAAAAATCTTTTTTCATATATGTCCCAAATATATCTTCAAGTTACAGTGTGACTTTTGAGGTTTTATACCCCAGTTTTTAAAATGCAGTTATAAAGTGGCTCTTTTATAACCATGATTATGGAATGCAACTAATTCAAAATTTGGGCAGAAGGAAATTCTTCTTTATAGAGTTTTTTTTTTTTTCTATATGGCATATGATAATCTTTTGTTCTACTTTCTGCCTTTAGGAAATGGAATGGCTGTTGGCCAAAGCCACCAGGAGTGAAATACAGGGAGAGTAAGGCTGTAATTTTATGCACAGTGATGTTATTCATTTGTTGACAGATTTGGTCACATAAACCCTAGCTATAGTTGATCTATGCTCATATTATATGGTCACTTAGAGATAAGAGTAGCCGGTAATGCCACACTAATTTTTAGCATATTGTCTCTGTTTCTAAATCTCTCTTCATTTTCCAATACTATTCAAAGGTCAAGATTTTGTTAAGAGCAGATCAGAATTAACTTCTGTGTGTTAGATGAAAATTGGCTCAGAAGCTAGAGTGTAGTGGGAGGTATTCTTTTTCCAAGAGATATTTGGCTGAGAGGCTGCCAATTTATGTGCTATGAAGCTTTTCAGATAAGAAAATTAAATTATTTTATCTTTGGCTTTAAGGAATAAGCATCCATCTCCATGCTTTCTAGCATTGAGTAATGCCATTATACATATCTCTCTAAGTGTTATTTTCATCACCATCTGACAAATATTTCAATTTTTTATTGTCATAGTACAGTTTACTCCTCTTGATTTTATAGATTTATCCAGCACAAGCTGGATAAATGAGTACTATGAAGATGTAGTAGTTTAATTCAAATTGCTATCAAAAGTTTACTAAAGACAAAACTTTCTAGATGTACACTGTCCAGTTTATAACTGCTGATGACTTTTCCTCAGAAGTTTCCTCTAATACTTCAAATATAACGTATCCAAACTGTGGCAGACATGCTGTAAGGGAGCTCCCAATGAGTTCTGTTTTCCTATAATCCTCTTTTTAAATGTCAGTAGAACCTGGGGTTGCTCCTAACTAATAAAATATGGCAAAAGCAATGGGATTTCACTCCGCTGATTTGGTTATATTACATAGCAAAGGTGATGCGGTGGCACTGTTTTGATTAGATTATGTTGTGCAAGACTGCAGCTAGAGCTTCTTCCATTGACCTTGAAGAAGCAAACAGCCATAATGTGAACTCTAAGACCTGAAGGCAACATCTGGCCAACAAGCAGTAAGAAACTGGGACCCTCAGTCATTCAGCCACAAAGAAATGCATTCTCCCCAAAACATTGAAAGAGCTTAGAAAAGGGGATCTTTCCAGTCAGGCCTCCAGATGAGAATGCAGCGCAGTCGACCCCTTTATTGCAGTGCGTGAGCTCCTGAGCAGTTTACAGCTAAGCCATGCTCAAACTGCTGATCCATGGAAACCGTGTGATAATAAAGGCTTTTAAACTGCTAAGTTCATAAGAATTTATTACACAGCATATAAAACAAATATACAAACCTAAACTCTTCACTCTCTTTTCCAACCCCCTTGTATTTTCTTTTAATCAGCTAAACTATTGCTCCCATGAAATTTATCTTTGATTTCCAGTCAGGCAGCAACCAAATCCTGCTGATTTTATATTTAAACCACCTCGTGTATGATTCTAGTCCTCCATTTCTTCTTCCATTTTTCTGGTGTATATCCTCATTTCTTCCTACCTAGACCACTGCAAATCTTTTCCTTCCTTGGGCATTCACCATGTCCTTATCCTATGCCATGGTAGCACATTATTCCCTCCAAAGTTATACTTCCCCAAACACTTTCTACAGATACCAGTCCCATGAAACGTCCACTGGAGTGCAAGCTCTGGGAGAGAAAGAAAGGTGGCTGTTTTGTCCACAACAGCATGTCTGATGTGTAGTAAACATGTCTCTCAGAAATAATAAGCACGCAGATTACAACACTTCTGACTGAAAATTGAGATCATAAAAGTAAAAGCCTGATAATTTTTTTTGCTTTAAGTTACGAGAGGAAGTATAATAAACCATTTTCCTACTATAAGAGTTTTCAGAGCCCAACAGAGACTCAGAATAGATGTGGGATATAAGCAGAATAATCATACGTCTCACTTCAGGCTCTCTTTTTCACTCAAAATCATCTCGTTTGAGACAGTAATTTTAAGCTGGCGGTGGGGAATGAGATGCTAGTGCATGATAACGCTAGATCAGATCATTAGGTAGTTTTCCTAACTCAAGCCTCTAGCACATGCTTCCTTTTTAAACATAAATAAATTGGGAAGAAATTTAAAGACATGTGAGAGTGAATATTCTTGATTATTTTTTGTTGTTAAACTATCATACTTTGCCAAGTCCTTTATCCTGATTGTACATCTCAAAGGAAATTCGTTCCCATGTGTTTCTGATTAATTTGTACTTGAATTTTCCAAAAGTTTTGTAAAAACCATTTGAAATACAAAAACCTTTGTGAAAGAAAACATTTTTTAAATTTGTTTTTTTGTTTTTTGTTTGTTTGTTTTTGCTGGTGGTGTCGGGAAGAGGGAGTTAGGGGCATAGTGAAAAAGAAAGGCTAGAAAAAAGTATTTTGAGTTAGAAATAGGATCGTGAGGAAATTTCCCTGATGTAGTAAATTCACAAAGCAAATTAAATCTTAAAACATGAAATCTATGCTGTGTGTATTGATAGAGTGTGGTGCAGTATAATTGCCTCATTTTTTTGAAATTAATCTCTGCCTACAGGTAGTACCCACATATTTTCATAAATATGGCATTTCTATTAGATTTCAAAATGTCTTCTGTTTTCTTTTCAGATTAGAGTAGAAATTATTTTAAATGCTTGGTTGTTCATTATTGAATATTAATGTAACCTTTTCTCCATTAAATGAGTCATGAGAATGTCCAAAAGTAGAGAGAGCAAGAAGTATTAAGCAAGACAGAGATTACTAAGGTTATCTATCAATCTGTCAAAATGAATGAAAGATCTTTTATCAAATTCCATTATGTGTTCAATAATAATATCATCTACTAACTACATTCGAAATTTAATTACTGTATGTAAAAAAATAAAAGTTTATAGAATTGTTACATTTTAAGAAACATTACAAGTGCATTATACCACACATAAATGCACACACACTAATAATTTGTGCTCATTAACTTTGTTTTTCTAACGTTTTGGCTGAATTTTAGCATCTTAGCAGTACTTAATATTGCCAATGTGCCTGAAACTCAAGAAGTGGTTTTCCACCCAATTGTCTCTCAGTTAAAAGATACATTTGGTCCAGTTTCACTTGTTAGATATTGTGTCTAAGTATAATGGCAGATTATTTGTATAATGAGTACAGTAACTTAAAATTATGAAACAAAAATGACTTATGAAACATTATTTCTTAACTATCTGAAATTTGACACCAAGATATATCCACAATTAGAACACACATCTCTTAGTCCATAGTTCTCTGTTCTTATATTGAACCATCTCTGACTGTATTCAATACCTCTTAATCTGGCACAAAGGACCTCACTGCCATCATGGTAGAATTAACTTGCCATGAAATTCATACTACCACATTCTATGAATGAGCCAGGATTTTATAAGACATACTTGATTCCATTGGGAAATGTGTTTATTTTGGAGTTTCTAAGTAGATGCATTTCTGCAATTAAATAGCAGCTTGCCAAGAAGTTTCTGAAATCTAGCTGTTCTAAGAGAACCCAAAATAGTGATATAAATTGTTGACCATCTGTTAGTGTTCTTATAGAGAAGATTACTGCCTTGGGTGGGAGAGAATACAATGAATTCTTAGGTGTCACCTAGTTCTAAGATTCTATTATTCAAGCACCTTATATTCATTTATTATTCCTTACAATGTATTATAGTTTATTTTGGGACTAGCTCTGCACAGATTTGTGTTATTTAGGAAGCATAATATACTTTTCAAGGCTACTCCTCTATCTCCACTAATATCTCTGTTGTTCAAACTTGACATAACTTCTTATGTCAAGTTATAAACAGGGCTTAAAATAAAAATTCTTTAAGGAGATAATATACAGGAGTTTTAATTTTCATTAAGGTAAAAATGACTGATATTAGAGCCTATTTATTGAGCAAATTGTGATAGCTAATATTAGATACCCCTGAAGGTCTGAGGAGGGCCACCTCTCAGGGGAAGGGCAGCCACAGAAAAGAGAGGAAGGAGAGAACTACTGTTTGTTTTAGAGTTGGACTGTCTAGTCCTATGCCTCCTACAGGCAGAAATGTCACTCTCCAACTTTAGACTCAATAGTTAAGTAACCCACAGTATAGGAGATTACCCATAAGTAGTTAGAGTGCAATATTATTTCACTTTACAAATGCTGGAATTTTTTCATTAGATAAAAAAGGGCAATCAATCACAAATATTTAAGTTTAACACTGAATTATATACTATAAGAAATGTAAAGAAGTACAAAAGATAATAGCCAGTTTTAAATAACAGTAAGGAAAACCTAATCGTAGAACAAATTGTCATCCTAATGAATTAAGACCAAAAAAGTATTTTTGCACCAAATTAAAAATGCAATCTTTATCAAAATTATTTTTTCACAACATCTACCTTTATTGACCCAAAGTAGGCTATTATTTAGTAAGAAAAAAATAATAATAGTAAATATTGATTACTCATGTAATAATAATATAGGCAGAGGGGCAAATTGGTTTCTGTTTGTTTCAATAGACCATTCATGACCCTATTAGGATATGTTTTAACAGCGTTTCTTAGCATTTTGAACAAAATATTTGTACTCCTTACTGAAAATAGCTTAATATGAAGTCCCAAAGGAATCCTGTCTGCCTCATAAAGTTGTATTTAAACTTTCGAGTTTCTAGCCTCCTCTTTCCAAATGCACAGAGAATGTATATTCTGACTCCAAAATCAAGCTTTAGAGAAATAATATATTTCTATTCCTTAAATAGCAAACTTTTCCCCAATTCTTTCAATAAGGGGCAATTTGCTACACCGAAATATTTAATCTCTTAATCTTTAATTTTTAAAGTGGTGAAATATAAATTAATTACTCGCCCTATGATTTTAAGTTTAACACTGAATTATATACTCGCCCTAATACACTCAGCATAACTCCTCTTGGCATATGTAAAGATATGCGTACAGTCTTTTAACTCTATCCATATGCTAACTTGAGAGGTCCTGTGCTATGTTGAAAGTATGATCTCACATTCCAAGTTTAACCAGCTGAGTAACCTTCAGCAAGTTACTCTCTGTAAGGATTCCACTTACTGGTCTGTAAAATAGGAACACAGTGGCAACCACCAGATACAATTGCTATGAGGGTAAATGAGACAGTGAACCTAGAGTTCACAGCATAGTGCCCTGCATGTCAAATGCTCTCCATTGCTGTTAGCGATTTTCTCCCCTATTATTAATTCTTCCCTTTCTTGGATTTTGTTAACTATAACATATTTTCCTAAAACTAATACTCTGTTCTTACTTAATAAAACATAAATCTTATGTAAGTAAGAATTATAAAATATCAATATATGACCAAGTATAGGGTATACTGAGGTCATTATCTGTTGAATATAGGAGGTGTAGATAGCCTGTCTAAACAATTTAGTATCTAATGTGGACATCAAAATTAATTTTTTAATTCCAAAAATAGAATTGGTTGTTAAACAGTATAATAGCAAATTTGACCCTTGAAGTCTTTGAGTAAATGCATACTTATGGCTCATGGGGGGCTTAAGCATTTTTTTAGATATGTTAATTTGTTGAGATAAGCAAACATAAAAAAGGAACCCTGTAGAAAAGTGTGTTTGACATTTTTTTTAAAAAAACCTCACACTACCTAATTCAAATATCATTATGCAACAAATTCTGAAAAAGCAAACCAAATAAGACTGAAGAAATATGAATCATCTTTTTAAAATCTCTTCTAACAGGTCGTCTTCCATATTGTTAAGATGATATATATGGCATATCTCTTTATTTTATGTTTTTTGCAATTTCTATGAAAAAAAGTTTTATGTAAATCTTTTGTTAGATTTATCCCTTGGTATTTTCTATATTTTCAGTGATTTGTTTTAAATTTGTTTTCTATTTGGTACTAGTATATAAAAATGCAGTTAATTTTTTATATTGATTTTTCATCCAATAACCTTTGTTAAAAGGTTTTGTTTAATAATGGTGCATGGTGAATTTTATCAAATGAATCTTCTGCATTTGAGACAATTATATGGTTAATCTGTTGATGTGAATTAAATAAACTAATACTCAGATATAAATTAACTTTGCACAGTTGGAATAAACCAATTTGGTCATGATGTAATAACCTTAATACACTGCAGGATTCATTTGATTAATATTTGGTTAAGGATTTTCGTGTGTAGGTTCATGAGTAAGTTAGCCTATCATTTTCTTCCCCATGCTGTCCTTGGATTCAAGTTAGAGGGTGTTAGAGAGTTAGAATGTTTCTTGTTTTAATGTTCTTTGAAAAATTTATGCAGCATTGCAAATATTTGTTTCCTCAATGTTTGGTTTAGAATTCAGTGGAGAAGCTATCTTTGTTTGGTGTTTTCATTTTGGGAGACATTTTGCAAAATGATGCAATTTCTTTAACTCTTCCAGAAAAATTCAGGTTAACATATTAGATATTTCTAAACATATTAGAAAACTTCTTTTTCAGTTAGTTTTAAGATACATTGTCTAAAAACTTTGTCAATTTTATTTAAATTTTCATATTTATTGGAATTAAGTTGTTCTTAATATCTTATTGTCTTTTTAGTATCTGCACATTTCCTTTTTCATTTCTGATATTGACTGCTTTTACCTTTTTTCTTTATTAACTTCATCAAAGGTTTATCAATATTATTAATCTTCACAAAGAATCATAACTTGGCTCTTTTGATTCTTATATATATCTATCTCTATTCTTTAAAAATAATTTATGCTGTTTTCTATGTTTTATTTTAGTTTCTTTCTTTTTAGATGGTTGCTTAGCATTCATTATGAGCTTTTGTTCTTTTTTAATATAGAAATTGAGACATGTGCTAATTTAATCTTGTCGCATAAGTGTTAATGAGTAGTATTTCATTATCTTTTAGTTCTAAATATTATTTATGATATTATCTTTGACCCATGAGTAATCTAAAGGTGATTTTTTTCCAAGCATAGTTATCTTTTTGTTTTGATTTTTAGCAAAATTTTATTTTAGACAGAGAACATGCCTTGGATGCCTCAGTTCCTTGAACTTTTTTGAGACTACATTTGGACCAGAATATGGTCAGTTTTACAATATGTTTTATGTATGTTTCAAAAGCTTTTATAATTTGTAGTTGTTGGATGTAGTGTCTTATATATGTTAATCAATTAACCTTTGTTAATTATGTTTTTAAATCATTATTGTTTTTATTTCATCAGCTGTTCCTTTATTTATGAGAAGAATGTATTGAACTCCTCCATTATTATTGTGCTTTATTTTTTCCTATTTTTCTCTCAAGTTTTAATTGCTATATTTTGATGTTATATTGGTAGGTGTAAATAGGTTTAAAACTGTTATATTCTCTTGAGTTGTTGAATCTATTAACATTATCTAGCGACTGTTTTAATATCGCTTCATGCTTTTACTATTAAATCTATCTAGAGTGATGCTAGTACCTTACCACCTTCCTTTTGCTTAGATTTTTAGTGTATATTATTTTTTAAAATCATTTTATTTCTAAATTTTCTGAATCTTTAGGTTTCAAATGTGGCTTTTATAAACAGCTCTAGGCTTTTTGTTTTTGTTTCTTTCACCCTAGGAAGCTGAAGCATTTTAAATCAAATTCAACCTAATTACCAACTGCTGTCAAAATGAAAAAAGGCTGTAGGATTCTACTTACCCATCTGGATGCCTACTTTCACTCAGTGCTTTTTACCTTGTCAATTCATTAATGAATTTTGAGAATATATATATTTTAAGGATTATTAGCTGATTTCAGTAGAGGTGTGATCCAGATAGCTTGTTATATTATAACAAATTAAAATGCAAAATAATAAAATTTTAATCTACTAAATTTTATGATTTAATTATAAGATTATTCATATATATTAAATAATTATTTTATTATTTATTGATGCTATTTAAATTCTCCATTTTTTATTAAGATACACTTTACATAATATAAAATCTACTCATTTTAGTATTTAGTACTGTGGATTTTGACAGTTTTATATTTTTTTTGTGCAACCATCACCATAATAAAGATATATAGCAGCTCCATCATCCTCAATATTCCTCGTGTCTCTTTGGAGACAACGCCTTCCTCTACATCCAGCTCATGTCAACTACTGATTTGTTTTATGTCTCTATACTTTTCCTTTTTTCAGAATATTATATAAATTGGATCATTCGGTATGCAGCCTTTTAGTCTGGCTTTGTCATGAAGCAAAATGTATCTGAGACTCTGTGTGGTTTATCAGTAGTTAATTCCTTTTAACTCCTGAATAGTATCCCATTGTATGGATGTACCACACTTTGTTTACCCAGTCACCAGTTGAAGGACATTTGTATTATTCCAGTTTTGAGAAATTACAAATAAAGCTGTTATAAACCTTTGTATTCATATTTTTATGTAAATAAAACTTTTATCCTTGAATTGGGATTGCTAGATTGTATTGTAAGTGAATGCTTACTTAACTTTCTAAGAAACTATCAGACTGTTTTGCAAAGTGGCCATATCGTTCTGCATTCCCATCAGCAATGAATGAAAGTTTGGTTGCTCTATATGATCATCAGTATTTGGTATTGTCAGTTCTTTTGATTTTAGCCATTATACTAGGCATATAGTAATATCGTGTTATGGTTTAATTTGCATTTTCCTTGTAACTGATGATGTTTAGCCTCTTTTCATGCAATGATTTGCCATATGAATATCTTCTTTGGTGAAGTGTCAATTCAAAAATATTTTCCATTTTGTATTGGGTAGTTTTTTTTTATTATTAGGTTTTGAGAGTCCTTTATATATACTTGGTATAAGTTCTTATCGGATATGTGATTTATAAGCACTTTCTCTCACTTTGGTGTTTGTCTTTCAAAAAGTAGAAGAATTTAATTTATTGAAGTCCAAATTATCAATTTTTCTTTTATAAGTTATGGTTTTGATGTCATAGGTAAGAAATTTTTGCCTAGCTCAAAGTCACACAAAATTTCTCCTGTGCTTACTTCTAGAAATTTTATAGTTTTAGATTTCACATTAGGTATTGATCCATTTTGAGTTTATTTTTGTATGTGAGGTGTGGCTTCTCCTTCCTTTTTTTCTTTCTGTCTTTCTTTTTTATTGTTTTCTTCCTCTCTCTTGCTATTGCTCTTGCTCTCCATGTGCACTCTCTGCATATAAATATCAAATTGTTTCAGCACCAATTGTTTCTGCATTGAATTGCTCTTGCATCTTTTTTGAAAATCAATTGAACATAAATGTGTAGGTTTAATTCTGGACTCTGATTCTGTTCTATTGACCTATAAATCTATCGTCTCACCAATACCACATTGTCTTGTGTTATATATATATATATCTTGAAATTAGAAAATATAAGTCCTCCGACTTTGTTCTTCTTTTTTCAAAATTGTTTGACTTTTCTAGTTCCTTTGCCCTTCCATATAATTTTAGAATTAAAAAAAAACCCTGCTTGGATATTGATTGGAATTACATTGAACCTCAGTTTGAGGAATGTTAGCGCCAAGCTGATCAAGAAAGAAAAATTTCGGCGGTGAGACACTCAATTGGAAGAATGCACAAGGGACTGACATGAGAATGAAACGGCAGGCACCAACTTTATGGTGGGGAGTGTGCTCTCTTATTGCGGGGAGCACACTTCTATTGTGGGGAGCACACTTCTATTGCGGAGAATATGCTTCTGCTCTAGGGGACCACATGAGCTCTACATATATCAGAGTACAATAGTGGCATTCAGCCACACGTATGTGATATAATAAGCTGAATCATGCTTACATGAGTTAGGCGCAAACGCCCTACTACATTAACGTAACATTCTAAATCCGGGGTCCTATTTCTAGCCATGAGCCTGGATCACAGCTAGACCTAGGACCAGTCAGGCCGGAACTCACAGGGATAACATCTTAATAATATTGAGTCTTCTGATCTATGAAAACATTATATTTCTCCAGTTATTTTGCTCTTCTTTTATTTCTTTCATCAGTGTTTTGTAGTTTTTATCCTATAGATTTTGTACATATTTTGTTAGTTTTGTCTAAGAATTTCACAATATTTAGTGTTTTAAGTGTAAACAGTGCTGTTTTATAATTTTAACCTCTAATTTTTCATCAATAGAATACAAAAATATGATTGATACATTTGAACATTGACCTTATATTCTGCCAGCTTGCTTACTTCATTTATTAGTTCTCATAGCCACTTTATAGATCTTTGGGGATTTTTTTTTTTATGTAAATAATCTAGAAATTTGAGTATGGCGTTGAACAAGAGTGATAAGAGTAGACATTTTGCTTTGTTTCTGACCTTAGGGGAAAAGATTTAGTCTTTCATCGCTAAGTATAATGTTAATTATGTTTTTCTTTAAATAGATGACCTTATTAGGTTAAGGAACTTCCTTTCTATTCCTAGATTAATGAGCAGTGTCCCTTCTATTTCCTAGATTAATGAGCAGTGAATTTTGTTTGTCAATTGTTTTTTCTGTACCTACTGAGATGATTTTATAATTGTTTTGTTTTTTCATACGTTAAATTTCATTGATTGATTTTCAAATGTTAAACCTGCCTTGTACTCCTGCGAGAAACCTTATTTATTTATGAAGCATTATGCTTTTTACATACTGAATTTGATTTGCTAAAATTTTTATAAGATTTTTGCATCTATGTTTATGTATAATATTGATATATACTTAACTTTTCTATACTATCTGTAGATTAGTGTAATGCAGGACTCCCAGATGAGTTGAGAAGTGTTCCCTTTTCTTAAAATTTCTGGAAAACTTTGCATAGAATTGATATTATTTCTTTCTTAAATATTTGATATAAGCAGGGAAAATACATGAAGGAAAAGGCCAAAAACTTTAACTGCATGAAATTTTAAAAAGTTTTAAGGTCAAAAGTACACTAATAAAATTTTTTTAAATTTTAAACTGAAAAAATTTAAAAATACATATCAAGAATTATAGCTTTAGAAATAAATAACCCAATGGTGAGTGGCATTCATTGTCAATTTAGAAAAAAAAAAATACATGGTTAAAATAATCTCTTAACAATATTAGGAATATAAGAAATAAAAATCAAAATAGTAAAATCCAAGTTTTTTGCCTCTCAAGTTAAGCAAGACTTTTATAAAAAGTCAGATAGATATGTATTTGAATTCTGCAATTGTTCACTTATTACTAATGAGGATGTGGTTAAATACTGATAGTAAAATTTTAAACTAACACAAATTTTCCTAAGGGCTAGTTGGTAATGAGTAAAAAGGACTTACAAAATTCAGATAAGTTGTCCTGTAATTATTCTTTTAGGATTCCAGATCAGCAAAAAACAATTATGCACTAAGTAATCAAAATAATATTTATAATAGGAAAAAGTAGAAACATACTAAATGATTAGCATTGGCACTGGTTAAATACCTATGAATATTTATATGATAAACTACTATGCAACAATTATATATAATATTATTTATTAATAATATTTAATGACAAAATATTTATGGCATAATGTTAAAATCTATTATGTAAAAGATATGTACATTAGTATGAAAATTTATAAAATGTAGAAGTGAATTAGTGTGTGATTATGCATAGAAAAGAAAAAAATTAAAGGAATTGCTGAAAATCTTAATACCAATAAGTGGTATGGGGCATGGATAAGATGAATTTATTTTTAATTGTTATGATTGCCTATATTTTCTTCTGTAAATCAATGAAGCTTAAATTACATAAAGCATTAGCTATGTGTTCAGACAGATATGCATTTGAATTCTGCAACTGTTCACTTATTCATATGCCACCTTCTTTAAAATTTTACCATCTCTTGGTTATTTTCTATGTAAATAAAAAATTTTTCATAAATGATCAGCAAAAAATTTCTGAAAGAGGCAAGATAGAAAATATTTTAGGTTTAGCGGGCCAACAGGCAATATCGAGGATATTATATAGGAAATATGTAACAAGGGAGAAAACATTTTCATAGCATTTTTATTGACAAAATTTAAAATATAGTGATAATAATTGAGTGCATTTTATACTCTGTCCATTAATGAGAATAATGACATTCTTTTTCTTCTATCAGTGGTCCCCAACATTTATGGCACCAGGGACTGGTGATCCTATGAGAATCTAATGCCTGATGATCTGAGGTGGAGCTGAGGTGGTGATGCTAGTACTGCAAAACAGATGAAGATTTGCTTGCTTGCCCGCTGCTCACATCCTGCTGTGCGGCCCAGTTCCTAACAGGACACGGACTGGTACCGGTCCAAGGCCTGGGTGTTGGGGGCCCCTGCAAATAATATTTTTAAATTATGGTTCAAAGTTAGTGTTCTTTATCATCAAAACATCACAAATGTACATCTGTTAATATTGATCTGTAATGAGACTTTGTGTATTTCACTTTGAAAATGTCTTTTTATATAGATAGGTGTTGCCAAATACTTATATCTATGCGAGACCACAAAATTTTAATTAAACACAGTTATTTTTTTGAAAGCATTTATAGAATTCTGTTAGATTCTTCTCCATATTTGTTTTTCTAATATATCATTACTTTACAGATTAATCATTTCCAACTGAAGGGTAGATGGAAGCTATTTAATTGCATAGCTAAATAGATTTTGGAATATGACATTTCCTTCTCATTTGCATTAAGGTCTGAAAAACACTGCTAGAACTATAGTTTGAGGTCAGAATATGTATTTGTTGTAAATTTGCATATGACTGGATATTTCATTTCTTTTTTTAAATTTGACTGCATTTTGAGATTTCTTATAATTCAAATAACAGTTGTTATTTAAATTACTTTACTGAAGTGTAAGTTTTATATATAAGCACTGATTTGCCTTGTAATTTAAGATTTAATTAATTATGACACATATTCAAGTCTGCAGCAAAAGCTAATTTCCAGAACTATTCAATGTTTAATAATAGTGGTTGAGAGCGTTTCTTTTTCATTCATAAAAATTCCAGTCTTGACCCTGAGCTCCAAAAATTTGAATAAAATTTTACCATTGCTAAGCCATTGAACTTCTATATGGTAAGGCAAGTCAGATTTTTCAGCTTCTATTTCTGACAAAAAATTTACAGAAATAATTATTAAGTCCATGAAAGTGAATGCTATTCATCCTTGATTCCATTGGATCAATGACACATGACAGATTTAACTATTTTCTGAAAAGTACTTTCTGATGAATATTACAAAGAATAAACACCTTATAGTTTTACAAATTTAATAGCTGTGTCCAAATAAGCCTGTTTCTGCTTCACACATATTTTTGCTACTATCAGTTTTAACACATCTTAGCAGGTTCTGCTTCAGTTTGTTTTGAATTAGGGTTTTCTCAACTTCTTTGAAAATGTTCCCCTCTGTATTTGCTCCAATACAGACTGTCCATACAAGCTACTTATTTAGTCACGTAAATTCACTATTAACTCTTGAGTCATCTAAGCCAAGGAAAACCACTTGAAATTATTTGCTTGATCTTTCAATTGACTATTGATGTTACCCCTGATGTCTTCAACTCTTTGAGCAGCTGTTCTTGTGGAAAGGCTAATGGTTTTAGAGAAGTTTGTTTTATCTGAACACGATTTTCAATTGCTATAATCAAATGTGTTTTGATTAACTCACCATTGGAAATGACTTTCCCTGCTTGGCTAACAAATGAATGACTTAGAAGCTTAATTCGGTTGCTGTTTCATTCTTGATTTTTAAAATGTTGTTTGTGTAAAATTTCTGCTATGGTAAAATATTCTAAATTTTATAATTGTCCTGACTGTTACATTCCTGTGAATTGAGAATATTGTGACAACTTCATAGTATGAGAACATCAACAAATATTAGCACAGCTATAGTGTCGTTGCATTAGAAAACACAATGCTTTGCCATCAAACTCAAAAACATAATAATCTTTACTCCACTGTGCCTTAAACGTATGGTCTCATATTTGAAGTCCACTTTTCTATTCTTTTTTAACATGATAGGTATGCACCAGTAATAATAACTATAAAGTAACAAGTCGCAGTATGGTGATATGCATGGCATTCAAAACACTGTCAAGTTGTAACTGCTTCATTGTGATGTATAGTGCACCAAATAGCACTGCAAAGCAAGGAGAGTACCACATTCAGTCTCTGTCACAACTACTCATTTCTGCATTGTACAGTAAATGCAGCTATAGACACTACCTAAATGATATGTCTTTGTTCTAATAAAAAATTATTTATGGGTAATGAAATTTGAATTTCACATTATTTCAAGCAAAATATATAAAGTAATATTCTTGTTTTGATTTTAAAATTAATAATGCAAAAAGCATTCTTAGCTCATGGTACATATAAAAGCAGACTGAACTTGGCCCTCGGAACTTAGTTTGCCTCCCTCTATTCTACATGAGTCATTCTGTTTTATTCCTAATACATCTCATGCTGTTTCTTTCCTAGTTGCCTTTTTTTATTTTATGCTATCTCCTCTACCTGGAATTCCCTCTGTTCATTGCCTATCCCTCTTTCCATCTTTACAAGATTAACTGTTATAAGTTCTTTTAAGATTAGCTCCATTTCTCACTTTCCTCGATAAGCTCCCCACCCCTCAAGACTTCCTCTTTTGTTTCCATAATAACCCACGCATAACTATTATCAATCTTTTCTCACTATATTAGAATTTTCTGTTTATGTAATTCTTTCCCAACAGACCATACAATTGAGGACAACTATGCCTCTTTTTATTACTATGTCATTGGTACCTATACAAAGAAAACAGGGGATTTACATACATATATGTACCTATATTACATGTATATAGTTCGTATATATATGTGCATATATTTGTTTATACGTATATTTATATCATATATGTATGTATATACATA
>NW_006434839.1:19487542-19500615 GCF_000325575.1 Pteropus alecto
ATATATATATAAAAGTCAGTCTGTTTTTATCATTTCCATGTAACAAAAATCTTCAGCATTATAATTTATTGAAGTCACTGCCCATGCTTAGCCTTATAAGATTTAGAAAACTTTTGGAAAATTTTTTGAGTCATGAAGTTAATTCTTGTGAGGAAAGTCATGTTGAGAGCAATGCCAACTCCACATTTTTCTAGGACTTGATTGAAAGACTGTATATAGATATTTATTAAGCCAATTATGATTATTAGGCCATCTATATATTTATGTTAAAGTGCTTAATTTTCTTTCATATTTCTATGTGTCTCCTTTAGCATTTTCCTTTCTGAAAAACAGCCTATATTATTGGGCACATTTTTACACCACAATTAGTCATGGATGTGGTGATTCATCAGGTTGGCTTATAAAGAGAAAGCAGCCTTGCCCTTCCTAAGCCACGACCATTGGCAGCTCCCTTTCCCTCTCTGAATCAGATGTGTATTTGTTTGAGTAATCAAGAAAGAACTGTCTGTCTTATGACCTTAGAGGCTGGTGAAAGGGAGCAACTGAATGTTTTTGGCATAGGAAAGTTAGCAGAACAATGCAAATCTGTGGACCAGAGAGTGCTCCATTTGGCTGCTTACTCTGGTCAGACTTGAATGTCACACAATCCTCTGATTTCTGGCAGGGTTCTTTACCCTCTGCAGAAAACTATTTTAATATAAGCAAAATGGATTTTAGAACTTACAAAAACAATTCTTAAACTCTCTGTGTGCATTTTATTGAATTCTCTATCATTTATTAAGACCTTTAGTCTTTCCAAAATGAGCATTCTGAATCCTAGTGTGGTAAGAGCCAGTAGGAGATGGCTTCACACCATGGATGCTATTTGGAGAATGGCACATCAAATACTCCTGCTGGGGAATGAACGAATCAGCTTAAGGCAAATTTAGATGAGGCCATTGAACCACACAGAAGAGGTGTTGGAACCATTTCAAAGATGAGTGAGAGAGGCGAGCCCAAAAATTCTGAATGAAATGACAGTTCTGATGACAATGAATCTGAAAGAATCTTGTGGAAGAAAAGAATTTACTTCTCATAATGTATTCACTCATCTTATTTGCCTGTTAATCAATGGGTGTTTAAAAAGATACTAGTTGGAAGAAGTCCACATGTTTGCTTATAAGGACACCTATTAGACTAGTTACAAGATTGTCTCTGTCTTTCTCTCTCTCATTAGAGGTATGAGAGAGTTCCTCAGAGAGCCAGATAGGGGTATAAACTATAATGCAGCAAAACATCCTAGTGGACTCCTTCCTGCCCTATGTTTGGCATCCTTAAAATCTATACCCTATGTCTTGATATCTTTAAACAATCTACAGTGTTCTTTTGCTTGCCTGGGGAAACTTATTTCATTAGCAGAATTGTGCTGATTATATATCTTTTTTTTTTTTTTGACATGTACCTAAGTGATCTTATTTCAAATACAATTTAGTGACAGTTATGTGTGCTGTTCTGATATCTTCCTAAAAGGAAATTATTTTGGAAGTAAAGTCACTAATAATATCAGTTTAGGAAGATATACTCTATAAATATGAAAATATGGGCATTATTAATGGCCATGCTGTACAAATACCAATTATTTTTACTGGATAGCAGGTACAATAAAAAAATATATATTTCTTTAAGAAGACAATATAAAGGCCTCAATTTGAGAAATTTGAGGCAACAAAAGTTTTAAACAATTAAGTTGGAGAGTATTACTTCAGTGGTTACTTAAAGACCATCTTCTGTATGAAAATGAAACACAAAGGACAATATGAAGAGAATAGGAGTTAGTGTTATAAAAAGAGATAAACATAAATCAGGTTTCTTTCCATATCCTAATATGAAGGAATCTCTTTTTTTCCAGTCCTCCTGTTTTTTATATAGAGAAACATCTTTGAACATGTCAGTCCCAGCTCTGGTCACCCTACCCAAAGGATGAGCAACTTAGGATAGGCTCTGGCCCTGTGGGAGATGGTCTAGGGAAGATCTACGATTCTCCAGATCTTTCTTGGACTCACTGGGCCCAGTTTTCTCATTCAGGGGCTATATGTTGGAGGCCAATTATGGCTACAAAACTAAAGCCAAGTTCTTAAACACATCTTCTATGGGGCCACTGATCTGACTCCACCTCTATACCTCAATTAGTTCTGAATTCAGGTAGGAAAGGGAGGAGTTATTTTTAGATCTTGATAAAGCTCTAACAGTTGATTTAAAAAACAAAATTATGTGAGTTGCAAGAGATATATCTAAGTATCAGTCAGGAAAATTAAATAGAATTTATTTTTCTGAGAAAAGAAAAACTAAATACAAGTCAAATACCTTGATATTTATTTGTTTATACTAATGTATGACATCAAATAAGCAGATGTATGAGAGTGAACCAGCACCGAAAATACATAGGCTCCACTCGGATAAGTATTAATTGACCAGAGAAGAACTGGAACATCAAAAAAGCTTAAAAGGAGAAAAGAATTATGAACTTTGCTCCTTGCTCTCCCTTCCAAAAGAAAAGTAATTGTAAATATTTGAGAGGTCAGCATGGCCATAGACATTGTAAAGCCATGCAGTAAAGTCAGATTCTAGACTAAGGGTAATCAATTTTAGGATTTAACTAAAGATCAGTCACAATAGGGCACATGAAATGCCATGAGGCTAGGCATGAAAAGCTGCCTAGGGGACAGAGGTGGGAGTGTTCTCTAGTGGAAGGAGATAGATATCCTTCAAGAAAGAGGAGGAAGAACTAAAAGAATAGTTACAAGAAAGCTAGAAGCCAGAGGGAAGGGCAAGACAAATAATAAGAGTGGAAAATGGCTTGACCAAAGGGAGGAAAAGCAACTGCAATGCAGATCTCAACAGAGTACTATTTTTACTTGGGCTAAGAAAGAAAATGACAATTCCTTTAGCCTTTTTAACATAAATTAAACATATCTCATTGAAAACCCTATATTTGTTTTAAACAACATTTTGTTCAATTTTAAAAGTAATATATTGTGGTAAGCATTTGTCACATATATGGCCATTTATAGTATGTGACTTGAAATTAAGGTTCAATATTATGTGTCATCTTGACATCCGGTAGAATAGGGAGGATCTTGAATGGCCTAACTATAAGTTCTCTTTCTCACTCTGCTCTCACAGATAAGGTCCATCTTCCTTATCACATGGGCCAGACACATTTCCTGCTTATCCTTGAGTAGCAGGCTTCAGTTCTTTGCTAGCCTATGGAGTTATTTAAACAAGTGAATCACATCTTCCTGCCAGAATGAAAGATAATCTCACCTTCTTGATTCTACAAAGCTTGCCTCCCATGGTCCTGGCTTGTTCACTCTGTTTCTGAGTGCAAACTCCTGTGGCCTTGCATGGCATGTAGTGTCCTTTGACCTCAGGTTGTGAGTATATGTGATTAATAAACTGCTGTTGATCATCTGTCCACTGTCAGGTAGTATGTGTTCAGGCATTCCCATAACTATAGAGCAGAAATCCTTCCCTCACCAAAAGGAGGAATAGGAAGTGATCAAAACACCACCCAGCATTTGTTAATTAAATAACCTTTTTATAGTTGGTGAATTTCTCATCAAAATATAAAGTATCAGAGTCAGAAGGCATTTTCCAGCCTTCTTTTTTTAAAAAAATATTTATTTGTTTGTTTGTTTATTTTGATGACATTGGTTAATGAAATCCAGTAAGTTTCAGATGTACAATTTAACAGTAAGGCATATATATATATATATTGCATTGTGTGTTCACTTCCCATAGTTAGATTTCTTTCTGTCACCACATATTTGACCCCTTTTATACAGATTTGTTGGTGATATAGTGGTGAAATAGTTGCCTTCCAGCCTTCCTTGTAGCTAGGATACGTGTATATGACAAGGTTTCCACTCATTCAGCTGCGTGAGACTTTGACCTGAAACGTGAATGATTAGGTGTTCTCAAGGGAGCGCCTTCTTGAAGAGCACAGCAGTGGTGGTTCTGATAGTGTATGTGCAACAATGGTGAGGTTCTCTCATTTAATCTCTAACATCATTGTGGAAAGTTGCAGTGTTTGTG
Source organism: Pteropus alecto (assembly GCF_000325575.1). Lineage (NCBI taxonomy): Eukaryota > Metazoa > Chordata > Mammalia > Chiroptera > Pteropodidae > Pteropus > Pteropus alecto. Next base: position 19,491,617 of record NW_006434839.1, read on the forward strand.
AAGTTTACAGTGTTGCAATCAAGATGTGGCAAAGTGGCATGGTTAGACATTGTTCCAGATTTGGTGGCTTCTTAAACTGGATCTCTGACTCTCACAGATCCTATGAGGACCCAATATCCTTTTATATACTCCTTTATTATTTAAAGTAGCCCAAGTTGATTCTGCTATTCAGAAGTTAGTACTCTGACCAAAAGGCGCAGGCATCCAGATCCCAAAGAAAATGAAAATCCGAGATCATATGACCTGCTTATGTCAGAAGGCCCTCAGAATAAAACTGTCACCAGATAATGGGGCTCTGCCATCTATGGCAAGCAGTGGCAAAACAGTTAATTTAACTCTTCACCAGTGATTACCTCGAATGGCAGGCTTTGGAATTGTCAGATATGCATGAGAAATGCAAGAACTGTGGCTTAGACTGGTTGTTTCTAAGTGCACTGGAGAACTCATAGAAATTAAACATGTTCATCATCCAAAATTGTCTCGATGCATTCAAGAGTAGATAATTTCTATAATCATACAAAACAATCTTTAAACACTTTCAGTAATGGAATAATTGTATTGGAAAATAAAATTCCAATTTTTATCCTGGGAGTCACCAAATTACAAACTCAGTTTAATGTGTAGTCTGTTCACATGTAAAAGTTGGGGCATCCTTTGGGCAAGGTGGATTAAAATAGGGCTAAATGGGAAGAATCAGATTATGAGAATATATAAATCTCAAAGTTCCACAGAATCTCCTCTGTAAGCAGAAGCAGCCATTTTAATTCTTACCTCTGTCATGAGCTTTTCCCTGGCTTGCTTGAAGATTTGTAACAATCTTGTCTAAGATAGTAGCTTTGCAAAGAGAAACTGATTTTCCTCATGCCTGCCTATACCACTCTAGTCAGTATTACTAGAGTCAAATATCAGTATGTTCCAGGGGGTGACTTTTAAACAAAACAGGGAGGAAAATTTTATATACTAGATAATTAGAAATACTTTATTAGACTTCTGGTCAAGATGGCGGAATAAGAAAATGCTGTGCTCACCTCCTCCTACAACCATATCAAAATTACAACTAAATTACAGGAAACTAACCTTGAGCACCACCTGAAGATTAGCTGAACAGAAGTCCTTTAACTAAAGATATAGAAGCCACATGAAGACTTATAGGAGGGGTGAAGATGCAAAATGGGCTTATCTCACACCCATGTGGGCAGTTAAAAATCAGGAGGAATATCTTAGCTATGGAGTTCCCCGCTGAGGAAGGAGGGATCCAAGCTCCACACCATACTCCCCAGCCCAGAACATCGGTGGCAGGAAGAGGAGATCCCACAATATCTGGCAATAAGACAAAGTTCTGCTGTAGAGGCAGGTGTCTTCTTAAAGGGCACAGATGCAAACTAACTTGCTCACAAACACTCTTCCTAAGCTCCAGTGAAGGGACAGTGGCTTGAAAAGCTCCAGGGCTAAATAGAAAAGAACTGAATTGTTTGGATTCAAGGAGAGGGCTGGAGGGGCAGTTCTCTCTAGGAGAGAAGTGCTGGCAGATGCCATTGTCCCTTTGTTCAGCTTCCCCCCACCCAGATTGCAGGCATGAATGGGCACCAGCTCTGCGTCTCCATTGACCTGGCTAACACCGTCACCCCATCCTGGTGATTCCCTGAGACTCTGTCCCACCCAACTCATGCACAGGTCCAAACCTCTTTCAGAAGCTCTTCTTCATAATTGGCCAGACTCTGCCACAATGCAAAATTTTCTAAAATCTTCCCAAAATCCACAAACTCCAAAAAACCTACAGTTGGCTCAGTGTGTCCAGTACCTTTTGATAAGCAGCCCCAAGCAAAACATTAGTGGCAGCAGGTGTTGGTTCACAGCATAGCCTCTCCAGGTGTCTTCAAGCCCAGCACAGGAAGCTATGAACTACAGATCACTTTGTACCGCCTACCAAATGACCCCAGGCCAGGCACAGGAAGCTGCTGAACTTGGCCTGCACTAGAGACCTACACAAAAGGCCCCAGATCCAACATACCTGGTAGCTGGCTTCAGATCATACCAGAGAAACATCCAATTATTCCACAAATGACACATATGAAGGATGGACTTGGCAGGCACCAGAGTCCCTCTAAAGCAAATCCTGAGCCATGAGGTCAGCCCCCAAACAAGAGCTCATCTCAGCCAGATATCACAACTTAACGGTCACTCCCATCCCCTGTTGTGCAGTCAAGGCTCAATTATAAGAGAAGGAAAAACACAAACCACACCAAAGACATACCTGGAGCACCTGGCTTAGGTAAACAAGGAGACCGTACCAGTGGGTCCCACAGGACATCTAATACATAACACATAGAAACAAAAACGAGGAGGCATCCAAAATGAGGAGACAAAGAAACATGTTCCAAATGAAAGAAGAGGAGAAAATTCAAGAAAAAAAAAACTAAAAAAAAAGTGGAAGCAAGCTATCTACCAGATACAGAGTTCAAAACACTGGTTATAAAGATGCTCGATGAACTTAGGAGAAGAAAAGATGAACTCAGTGAGAAATTACAAAAGAAATAGAAATCATAAAAATAACTAGTCAGAAATAAAGAATACAATAAATGAAATGAAGAATACATTAGATAGAAGCAACAACAGATTAGATGAAGCAGAGGACTGAATCAGTAATTTGGAAGACAAGGTACTGGAAAGCATCCAATCCAAACAGCAAAAAGAGAAAGAATCTGAAAAATGAGGATAGTTGAAAGATGAGGATATTGACCTCTGGGACAATATCAAGTGTACCAACATTCGTATCATAAAGATATCAGAAGAAGAGAGAGAGCAAGAAATAGAAAACCTATTTGAAGAAATAATGACAAAAAGCTGTCCTAATCTGCTGAACGAAATAGACATACAAGTCCAAGAAGTGCAGAGAGTTCCAAATAAGAGAAACATAAAGAGGAACTCACAAAAGAATACATCATAATTAAAATGTTAAGGGTTAAAGACAAAAAGAGAATCCTAAAAGAAGCAAGAGAAAAGCAGTTAGTTATCTATAAGGGAGCTCTCATACGACTGTCAGCTGATTTCTAAATAGAAACTTTGTAGGGCAGGAGAGATTTACACGAAATATTCAAAGTGATGAAAAGTAAAAACCTACAACCAAGATTATTCTACCCAGCAAGACCATCATTTAGAATCAAAGGGCAGAAAAGGAGCTTCCTATACGAGAAAAAGCTAAAAGAATATATCACTACCAAATCAATATTACAACAATCTTTAATGAGAATTCTTTAAGAGGAAGAAGAAAAGCAATGATAAAAATATTAATAATAAAATGGCAATAACTACATACTGATCAACAATTACTTTAAATGTAAATAGATTAAATATACCAGTCAAAAGATATAGGGTGGCTAAATGGAAAAGAAAACAAGACTCTTACATATGTTGCCAATAAGAGACTGATTTCAGATTGAAAGACACACAGAGCCTGAAAATGAAGAAATGGAAAAAGATATTTCATAAAAATGGAAACTAAAAAAAAAAAAAAGCTGGGGTAGTAATACTTATATCAGACAAAATAGACTTTAAAGCAAAGGCTACAACAAGAGACAAAAGAAAGGATATTTCATATGATAAAGAGATCAATCCAAAAAGAAGGTACAACTATTATAAACATTTGCACACTCAATGTTGGAGCACCTAAATGTATAAAGCAAATGTTGATGTACATGAAAGGAGTAATCAACAGTAGTACAATAATAATAGGGGAGTTTAACACTTTATTAATATCAGTGAGTGGATCACTCTGATAGAAAATCAACAGTCTTAAATGACACATAAAATCAGATGTATTTAATAGATATTTTTAGAATATTTTACCTTAAAGCAACAGAGTATACATTCTATTCAAGTGAACATAAAATTTTTTTCTGGATAGACCACATTAGGCCAGAAAACAAGTCTCAATAAATTTAAGAGACTGAAACCATATCAATCATCTTCTCTGACTACAATAGTGTTAAAATAGAAATCAATTAGAAGAAAAAAACTAAAAAATACACAAACACATAGAGGTTGAGTAAAATGCTGCTAAACAATGAATGAGTCAACAATGAAATCAAGAAAGAAATCAAAAGATATCTTGAGACAAATTAAAATGAAAACACAATGATCCAAATTTAATAGGACTCAGTGAAAGCAGTTCTAAGAGGAAAATTTATAGCAATACAGGCCTATCTCAAGAAATAAGAAAAATCTCAAATAAACAATGTAACCATACACATAAAAAAAAAATGGAAAAACAAAACAAAACCCAGTGTAAGTAGAAGGGAGAAAATAACAAAAATCAGAGCAAAAATAAGCTAGAGTAAACAAAAAGTACAAAAGATTGATAAAACCAAGAACTTGTTCTGTAAAAAGATAAACAAAAATTGATTAACCTTTAACCAGACTCATCCATAAATTAATTAATTAATTAATTAATTGATTAAAAAGAGGGAGGACCCAAGAAAATAAACCAGAAATGAAAAAGAAGAAATGACAACTGACACCACAGAAATACAAAGGATTACAAGAAAATACTATGAACAATTATATGCCAACCAATTGGATAACCTGGAAGAAATGAATAAATTCTTAGAAACATACAATCTTCCAAGACTCAATAAGAAACAGAAAATCTGAGCAGACCAATAACTATTAATGAAATTGAATTGAATGATTAAAAATTCTCAAAAAATAAAATTCCAGGATCAGATGGCTTCATGAATAAATTTTACCAAATAGTCAGAGAAAAGTAACTCCTCTTCTTCTCAAACTATTCCAAAAAATTCAAGAGGTGGGAAGGGTCCCAGCTCATTTTATGAGGCCACCATTACTCTGATTTCAAAACCAGACAAAGAAATTACAAAAAAAAAAAAATGTATAGGCTGGTATCACTGATGAATATACATGCAAAAATTCTCAACAAAATATTAGTGAGCGGAATTCAGTAACACATTAAAAAGATTATATACCATGATCAAATTGGATTTATTCCTGGGATGCAAGTTTGGTTCAATATCTGCAAATCAATTAACCTTATACACCACATAAACAAATGAAGGATAAAAATCATATGAACATTCGACAAACATCCAGCACCTACTTATGATAAAAACTCCCAGCAAAGTGGGAATAGAGGGAACATACCGCAGCATAACAAAGGCCATATAGGACAAACTCACAGCTAACATCACATTCAATGGTGAAAAACTAAAAATATTTTCCTTATGATCAGGAACAAGATATCAATGTCCACTTTCACCATTTCTATTCAACATGAATTGGAAGTCCTAGCCACAGTAATCAGACAAGAAAAAGAAAGAAAAGTCATGCAAATTGAAAAAGAAGAAATAGAACTGTCGTAATTTACAGATGAGATGATATTATGTATAGAGAACCCTAAAGATTCCACCAAAAAAATCTGTTAGAACTGGTAAATAAATTTAGTAAAGTAGCAAGATATAAAATTAATATTCAGAAACTAGTTACATTTTTATGTACGAATAACAAATTATCAGTAATAGAAATTAAGAAAACGATCCCACTTATAAACACATCAAAAAATACCTAAGAATAAATTTAACTCAGAAGGTGAAATACTTGTAGTCAGAAAATTATAAGACCTTGAAGAAAGATATTGAAAAAGATACAAATAATGGAAGCATATACTGTGCTCATGGATAGGAAGAACTGACATCCTTAAAATGTCCAAACTACCCAAAGCAATCTATAAATTCAATGTAATCCCTATCAAAATACTGATGATATGTTTCATGGAACTAGAACCAATAATCCTAAAATTTACATGGAATCATAAAAGACCCCAAGTAGCCAAAGTAATCTTGGGAAAGAAGAACAAAGTTGGAGGTATCATGATACCCCATATCAAACTATACTATAAGGCTGTAAGTAATCAAAACAGAATGGTGCTGGCATAAAAATATACATATGAATCAATGAAACAGATTACAGAGGCCAGAAATGAACCCATGCCTACATGATCAATTAATCTATGATGAAGGAGTCAAGAATATACAATGGGGTAAAGACAATCTCTTCAATAATTGGTATTGGGAAAATTGAATAGTTATATGCAATGAAATGAAGCTAGACCATTTTCTTATACCATATTGAAGAATAAACTCAAAATGAATTAAAGACTTAAATGTAAGTCCCTAAACCATAGAACTCCTAGAAGAAAACATAGGCAGCAAACTCTCTGCTATTGCTCTTAGTAATATTTTTTTCTGATTTATTTCTTCAAGCAAAGGAAACAAAAGAAAAATAACCAGATGGGAATACATCAAACTAAAAAGTTTTGCACAGCAAAAACATTAATGAAATGAAAAGATGACCCACTGGATTGGAAAAGATATTCGACAATGATACATTTGATAAGAGGTTACATCCAAAAATACATAAAGAACTCATACAACTTAACACCAAAAAAGTAAAAGCCACACACATATCTGATTAAAAAATGGGCAGAGGACCTGAATAGACATTTCTCCAAAAAGAACATACAAATGGCCAATAGACATATGAGAAGATGCTCAGTGTCACTAATAATCAGAAAACTGCAGATTAAAACCATAGTGAGATATCACTTCATACCTATCAGAATGACTATCATCAATAAATCAACAAACGACAAGTGTTGACAAGGGATGCGAAGAAAAGGTAACCTTGTGCACTGTTGGTGACATTGCAAATTGATGAAACCACTATAAAAAACAGTTTGGTGGTTCATCAAAAAATTAAAAATAGAAATACTCTGACTCAGAAATTTCACTTCCAAGTATTTATTCAAGAAATCTAAAACACTAATTTGAAAAAAGAACATATATATCTCTATGTTCATTGCAGTAATAGCCAAGATTGGAAGCATCCTAAGTACCCATCAGTAGACATCGGAAAAAGAAGAGGAGGTACATATATACAATGGAATATTACTCAGATATAAAAATAATGAAATCTTACTATTTATGACAACATGTATGGATCTAGAGAATATTATGGTAAGTCAGACAGAGAAAGAACAGATACCATATGATTTCACTTATATGTTAAATCTAAAAAAAAAAAAACATAAACAAAATAGAAACAATCTCAGAGAGAGGAGAACATTTGAGTAATTGCCAGATGGGAGGAGTGTTGGGGAGCTGGGGGAAAAAGGTGAAGGAATTAGGTACGAATAAGCAGTTACAAAATAGTTCCAGGATATAAAATACAGCATAAGAATATAGTCGATAATATTGTAACAACTATGTATGGTGCCAGGTGGCTACTAGACTTATAGGGGTGATAACTTCTTAAGTGATATACATATCTAACCTCTATGCTGTACACCTGAAACTAATATAATATTGAATGTCAATGTAATGAAACAATAAAAAATAATTATAAAAAGTACTTTATTAATTTGTGTTGGCAAAAATCTGGGATATATATGTGGGATGAATTCCGAAGAGGATAGACTAAGAGGGTGCTAGTTTCATCTGTGTTCATTTCGCAAAAATCTGTTGAGTTGTTTATTTATTATATATGTCCTTTCTTTTATTCATGTTTTATTTCAGTAAAGTTTTAAACATCAATAAATCTGCATGTTAAAGGCAATCTGAACATAATGCTAACCCAACTAAAAGTTTATCTTGTGCTTTTTTTCTGCATATTGCTCCATGGTGACTTTTGAGTTTACCTTTTGTACATATCTGAATCATTTATGACAAACATTTATCAAATTTATCTCCTTTTATAGGTGTTGGCTTTCATAATTAAAACAAAGCAATTCCTTCCAAGATTTGAGAAGAAAATGGTTCCAAAAGGGATCCAAATGTAAACCTTTTACTCTCTGCCTAGGTTTTCCTCCCTCTTGGGAGCCTGGTACATTGATTGCTGCTACCACTATTACCTCTCAACTTTTTACCACCCTGGTTCCAGCACACAAAAGCCCTTTCAATCACTCCCACTTAGAAAAACTAAGACAGGCTGATATTTTAAAAATAAATTATACTAAATAGAATAAAGAAATACAAATAGAAATCTAGAAAAATTAAGCCTGCGTTGTAATATTTGGGTTTCCAATACGGATTTCTCATCCTGTCATACTACCCTATTTTCCCCACCAACACTCCCATTTTCCTACTAATTTATATGGGGGTGGGGGGTAGTTAGTAGCTAACCTTAGCATTTAGTCTATAGCTTACAAAATATCAAGACAGGATCATGATGAAACTGGAGAGGAAATGAATATTTCTGAGGAATCTTAGCTTAGAATCAAATGTAGTAACTCATGAGATTTAAATTGCTTCATTTAACCTAGAATGAGAGTGTTTTATTCACATGATAGTGGCATAATGATGGATAAGAAAGTAATGTTCTAGAAGTTTAAATAAAGAGAGGTAAGTGTTGACCTTGGGTAGCAAAGGATAGTTAATGGACATGCCTAATATTTGTGGCTGACCTATAGTTTTTGAATGCCCTTTTTATACTTTATGAAGCCATAATTTTATTTTCCTGTCTCCTTCGCATTTAAGATTTAGGCACGTGATTCAATCAGGTGCATCATAGATGTAATTAGGTGAATTAAAAACATCACTTTAAGGCAAAAAATAGAGATATACTCTTTTATTTTCTCATCAAACATACTGGTTTGGATTCGAGAGTGTGGTCTCAACCTGAGATCTTTATAAACCAAAAGATAGATATGAGCTAGGAGGAAAGGATGCTAAATTTTATCAATTTTTGAAGTTTAATCAACTTATGAAAAAATTAATATGAGAGTAAATTCTGCTTTATATGTATCCTTTATAACATTTATTGCTTTAGAGATAGTAGAGATTTAGTGAGAATTATGTATATTATTATTTTTAAAATCATCCATGTTGGTAGATACTATATGTTAATGTTAGTTTGATAGGATTTATGCTGATATGTTAAACCAATATATATCAAGGAATTTAAAAACATTTGTAATTTTAATTCCATAG
>NW_006434839.1:19500668-19547226 GCF_000325575.1 Pteropus alecto
GAAATATTTTGAATCTGACATCATAATTAATATGAGGAGAAAATAAAATTTTCCTAAAGCGTGAATTCAAAATTCCACAGGTTTGTGCCAGGCAGAGGCAGGCATTGGTCCAGCTGTGATAGTTGTGTTAGGGTCAAACCCTGACATAGAAGAGATAAGAATAACATAGGAGTGAAATAAGTAATTTAGAAAAAATGGAGGCTTTTTAAAGGAATAATTGTGAAATGCCCAAGAAGTCACGTTCATTGTCAGAATGAGATTTGGCACTTTGGTAAATTGAAATCACTGACTCCATGTAATGAGAGATCACCTTTACAGAGATATTCCAAAACCTGTGCTCTTACTAGTAAGACTTTAATCAACATCTCCAAGTAGATATGCAGGTAGTCAGACACCTTTTAATTTCAATTAAATTTTATGCTTAAATTAAGTACATATGAATATCAGGCTTAAAAAATATATGTACCCAGTTCTCATATTTTTGTGAAGGACAATTTTTTTTGTCAGCATAGAGATGGAAAGAAATGGTGGTTATTAAAATAATGTTAAGGAAACTACTAGATAAATTTAAGTTAAAGTAAAATGTGTGGGAACTGAGACTGAGTGACTTAGCCATGCTTTCCTTGCTTCCCTGGCCCACATTCTTTTCATGTATTTTCAATGAGATTAGTTAGCTAGTAAAAATCTAGCTTTACCATTCATTTTGGCTTTTGCACAAATCAAAGGGCAATATTTGTCTCATGCTTGCTATGAATTAGAGGAAAAGCTTTCTACAAAATTGTGTATTTTATTGGATTCAAGAACATCATTTGTCTCTAGTTGGTCCATGCAATATCTTTAGTATACTATGGTTCTGTTACTTGGCAAGAGTGTCAGAAAAATAGTCCATTTATTTATCACTCATTAAAGGAGTCTTATTAGATGCTCAGTAGTGGGAATAATAGAGGGTGCAAGTGTGAGTCAATTGCTTGAAAGGAAAGAATGCACTGTGTCATCATCAGTCCTACTTCCAGACTTCTAAAAAGGTTTAAAGCACCACAAAGCCCAATGAGTTTTGAGCTATTGTTGGTAGTACTTGGGTAAACAATTTTACTCTATTAGTTATTTAATGTTAGAAACAAGCATGGTAGTCTGTCTATTTAGTCCTAGTTTGGGCCTTGTTGTTATATGTTCAGAAATACTGAAGTCATATTTGCAGTTGAATTTTATCCTGAAATACTTTCTCACTGTTTTCTCTGATTGCCCAATCACCTGTGTGCTTGATCTGGCCTGCTACTGCTAACAAGACACCTGGCTGTCCTGGGTGGTCTGCTCCAGGCCTGAATCATTCAGCAAATATTTATTGAGCAACTGCAAGAAGCCAAACCTTGTGCTGGTTGCTAAGGACATGGAGTTAAATAACATTCCCCCGCTCTCGAGTTACCAACAGTCTAGTGGTGTGCAAACAGTGACCTATTCTTTTTTCTTAACAAATTCCTTAATATCTAGAAGGCTCAAAATGATAGTTATAGCAATGAACTGAAGTAAACAAAGAAAAAGCAAATGATAACAAATAACAAAAAATAACAAATAAGATGAAATGGCATCACCAGTCTCACATGAATGTTTCTGAGTTGGTCTGGGACTTTAAAAAGACAAAATGTTCCATTTTGGGTCAACAACTTTTAAGAACCTGTAGAATTCTCAGTTTTGCCCCAAACCAGACTAGATTTATCACTTGGTATAGATTTCCCACCTGGCCCTAAGTAATGTTATATTTTCATTATCTATGGCTCTTGCTCTGGTCCCAGAATAAGAAAAGCATCATACTCTTTTGCCTCCAAGCATTCCTTCTTTGAGTTTTAGTCTATATTTAAGTGACCTTGTGGTATTTTCTCTCTCTTTCCAGTATCTTGCCTAACACCCATAGTCCCTTGCTCTTTTGGCTTATTCTCACAGGTTGTGGCTCCTACTTTCTTAAGGCTACCTCTAACTCCAATAAAGTTTGACTTTTCTATCTTCTGCTTCAAAGCCATAGTGCTAAAAACATCAATTATTTCCTCAATCATATTATTTTCTTAGGAAAAAAAGTCTCCTCAGTTACAATCTCCCAAAGTGTGCAGCTCCATTATCACATGGACCATGACAATAACTAGTTGTACCTGCATAAGAAAACTGAACTCAAACTGAGCCAGTCATAATATCCAATTTTAGGATTTGATATTGAGACACATCTGTGTCAGGTAAGAGTGAAGAGCTCATAGCAAGGTCTTGAAGAGTCCAGACTGGAATCAAAGCCATACTGAGCAGAAAGTAAATATAAAAACTAAAATAGCAAGAGAAGCAGAGGAGTCATGATAACACCATAATGGAGAATCTACAGACAGTGGGGAGAGATTGAGAGAGAGAGAGAGAGAGAGAGGCTTTCATATGAAATATAAGGAAATAGGAAGGCATTTGAGTAGGAATCATGTGGTTTCAATTGTCAGATTTTCCCTGACCTTCACAGATCATTTGTGCTCTGAGTTTTTGGAGAAAATAAAATTTAAACCATGGAACTCTAACTATAGGTTCCTATTTATATTTTTTAACACTAAAATGAATACATATTTCATAGAATTAACTTGGAGAATTTCCCCAATGTATATGAAATCTGATTTTAGAAGTATTAAAACTTACTCCAGCTGGCTCTGTTTATCCCAGCTGGCTCTGTTTACTTACTAATGTGTAAACTGGGCAAATTGCTCAATCCGTTTGAGCCTCCAATTTCTCATTTGCAGAATGGAGATAAAAAACATTATCTGTATAATTAGGTTTTTGTGAGGATTAAATGAGATAACCTGTAAATGAGATAATATATATAAAGGGCTTATGACAGCCTGGCTCTTGGTTAAGCACCCTAGAAATGCTGGTCATTATTGCAAACAGCATGATCGACAATGGTTATTATCAACCCCACATTTATAAGTAAGTCCACTTTCACCACCACTCCTTTCCTATCTCCTGACATACCCTGTCCCCCAGCCACCTACAGCTGATGATGGACTCCTGCGTCAGCTCTCTCCCACAGTGTCTGTACTCTAAAATTACCTCTGTTCATCATTTCACGTTCCTTCATTCCTACCCACCAATTTTACTCTCCATCCACAGTACATTGTTTGAGAACTGAGTCTCGGTAGGAGCAATCTAGTTAAAGTAATTTACATTAAAGCTAGAATATCTAAAATACTCAGGAGGATTAGCCTCTTAAAAATAATACTTGTTAACTAAAACTTAAACTGGAAAAACTTCAGAAAGTTTAAGGAAAGAATAAACTATTTCTGAAATATTTTAAAGAAACAGGAGAAGATCCAAAAAGACTGAATCTAAACTGCTTTAAAAATGAGTTGAAATACATGTAATGGACCATTTTATAGTAATGTTGTATTTGTAACATTTACGAGCAATGCAATGTTTTAGACAAGTAAATTGAATAGTTTCTGAGACCTGCTATTTCAGTTCTAAACTTAAAAAATGAACAGGGGGTACTTCCTTATATTTTCATGCAAGCCTTTCTAAATTGCCATATAAATGGGGTGGGAGTACTGTGATAAAGTGGAAAGAGATGAAATATGCAGTCCCACTTGGCCCAGAATCAAATCCTGATTCCGACACTTACTTACAATATGGTCTTCGATACTTAAAGTCTCTTACCCTCAGTCCTTTATGTTTGAAACAGTCACAATATTGTCTATTCGATGTGATATTTTTATAAATATTGTAATTTTATTATTAATCTAAAGACTAGAAAATACCACAGCAGTTAACTGCTATTATTCAAGCAGTCAATTAAAGAACACACACTGAGTAACTGAAAGTTATATGGATTAATTTGTTATAATCTCTATGAGTAGCCCAGATAGGACGTCACCTCATTCTACATTTTGAAATTCTAAGATGTTTGGCGATATTGGTAACTAATATAATATGGATGTACAGCCCATATTTAATAAATGTTTGCTGATTTATGGAAGTCGATCCGATGACTTTTTCATTTGCCAATAAAACTTATAATCTGGCAACTTCATTAACGATAAAGAGATTTTACTGTAAAATTTTTAGTGGCGGACGTGGTTCTATAATGTAGTGGTTAGCACATCTGGTTTACACACAGAAGGTCCTGGGTTCACACCCCAGTGGAGCCATGGTCCACGGTCTACGGCTATGCCACCCTGAATAAGCCCAATGTCTGATCTCAGAAGCTAAGCAAGGTTGGGCCTGGTTAATACTTGGATGGAAGACTACCTAGGAAGGCCAGGTGCTGTAGGCATAAATAATAATAAAAAAAAATTTAGTGGCAATGAAAGAATAATTTTTTGATACTAATAAAATGAAAATGCAAATTTTAAAGTTTTATAATCTATGTTGCTTTCAATTTTACTTTTTGGCTCTGTGGGTTATAAAAACCCAAACTTCCAAGTTGTATTAAGGAAGATTTCCATATTTTTATTATAATCTTTTATATAATTAATACATAAAAATATTCTCATTCTAAAGCTTAACCAGTTGAGAAGTATATCTTCAGCATTCTTTCAACATCCCTTTCCAGCTCTACTTGCCTTCCCAAAGAATATTATTAACAGTTTGTGGTATATCCATCCAAAGCCTTTTCTAGGCATTTATGCAAAATGACACACATTTTTACAAATGGGATCAGACTTTTTATATTGTTTTGCACCTTCATTAAAAAAAATTAGTATATTATGAATCTCACATGTCAACACAGAAATTTTACTTATAATTATTGCATAGTATTTCACAGTATAGATATATCATAATTTAATTAAGCCTCAATTAATTAATATTTGAATAATTGCCTATTTTTTTCTCTTAAAACAATGTTTTATAAAACTTCCTATTCATGATTTTTTTTTTTTGCAACCTGGTATTAATTCAATTTTTAAGTATCAGAAGTCTCAAAAAAGGGATTTAGACCCAAATGTTTAAAAAAATAATTGTAACTGTTTTATTGAGGTATAATTGATATACAAAGAACTGCATATATTTAATGTGTACAATTTGATGGCTTTAAACACATACAAATACCAGTGATACAATCACCACAATCAAGGTAATAGACATCTGCAACACCCTCCAGAATTTCCTTGTGTCGTTTTTGGGGGGATTGTTGTTTGTAAGAACATTTAACACGAGATCTACCCACTTAATAAATTTGAGGTGCACAATACCATATTTTTTAATACTCATACACAACTGTTTTTCTCATAGATTTGTAAGTGTGACTGCCGGCCTAAAGGGTATAAATATTTTCAATTTACATAAATCCTGCCAACTTGAGAATGCCATTTTTCGTACTCTCACTTCTAGTTATCTAGTATATCTGAAACAATGTCTGATCTTCCCCCCAAATCTTTGACTGCCTTGCTGACCAACATTTCTAGTACATTGTAGGCTGAGTGAAGTTCCAAGATGTTGCAAGGGCTCTGGGGAAGGCATCTATAGTCATATACTGAACAATTCTGCCTTTTTTGTACACAGGTGAACTCATAAAACCTGGAAAAAGTCAGATGCACTGCTTCCACTGCTAAACATAAAGGATTTCACATGGTTCATTCTACTCTTCTTGGCATTTGCTATGGGTTTCAAATATAAAGAGACTACTTTCTCTTTTCTGATGTGTACTTTTTTTTGGAAAAATCCTTTATATTTGGTTATAGATATGAATAATACAGATGTATGGAAAAACTTACTTTCTTTAAACAGAGGATATAGATTTCTTTCAAACACCATGGAATGTTTATAAAAATACCTAACAATCATTTTTAGGGTAAAAAGAAAATTCAAAAATTCCTAAAGGGGCTATATCTTCTCTTTTGAAAGCTAAATTTAGTTAGGTAAATGCTTTAAAAAAATAAAAGAGGGGATGCTATTATATTGACATATTTGCTAAAAGATAACAAAACTTTATACGCTATTTAATATAGTTTTGAAATACATTTTTAAAAAATGTATTGAGGTGTTTTGGACAAAATAGCATAAGTAATAGTGGCTTTGTTCATCTGTTCTTGTGACCACATCAAAATTGTGACAGAAACATGGAGCAAACAGCAAGCAGAATTGCCTGGGGTCTAGATGAACAGAAGCACTACAACTAGGAAAAGAAATAAGAAATCACCCTGCACTGGTGGAAAGTAAGAGGGGGTGAAGACACAAGGTTGCCCAGTGAGATAGAGGCTACAGCAGCTGCAGCTGGCAGGTATAGACATTCCTTAAAAGGACCCTATCTATGACCAGACTTTGGTGGTGATGTATTCGCTTGCTCTGACCACCTGGTTGGCTGCTGGGGTCCGGTGGGGTGGGGATGTTGGATACCAGGGACTTAGAGGGGAATGCTGACTTGTTAGAATGAGAGCCAAAAGCAAGGCTTTCTCCCAGGCAGAAGTGCTGGTGATAAACATTGTTCCTCTGTTGAGCTCTCCCCTCTCACAGTGTGTGGATGCAGGCACTGCCATAGCTGAGATGTCATCAAACTGATTAACAGAGGTCGCTCCGCCTAGAGGATTCCCTGAAACTCTGCCTCCCCCCAACTTGCCGCATCCAGGTGTGTCTTTGGCGAGTCCTGTGAACTTGCTGAGCAAGCTCCAAGATCCACACTGGCAGCTGGCCTCGGTTTCTGGCATGGCTGCCTGAAGGAACTATAAGTATAGCATCTGTAGATTGCTTGTTGAATCTTAACAGATGGCCCTGGAGGGACACAGGCTGGGGCTACACTTGGCCTGTTGCTGAACCCCTCTCAGGACTGTGCCGCTGGACACCTACTACACAAAACCACGCTAATAGGACCAGGAGACTTTGGAGCTTTGCTTAGTACATAGACACAGATACAGAAAGGCAGCCAAAATGGGAAGACATAGAAGCAGAAACCATATAAAAGGACAGAACAGGGATGCAAGAAAAATGGAGTCAAGCAATCTAACAGATGCAGAGTTCCAAACTCTGGTTTTAAAGATGCTCAAGGAACTTAGGGAAAGTGTTGATGAATTCAGTGAGAACTTTAACAATGATATAAAAAAAACAAAAATGGAAATAGAAATTATAAAAGACAACTAATCAGAAATGAAGAATACATTATGCGAGATGAAGAGTATATTAGAGAGAATCAACAGAGTGGGTAAAGAAGAGGGTCAAACTACCAATATAGAGGATGGGGAAGCCAAGGACACTCAATCAGAATGGCAAGAAAAAAGAAGCCAAGACTAGTAATAATAAGGAGCCTCTGGTACACAATTAAATGTAAAAATATTCATGTTATAGGGGTACCTGAAGGAAACAAGAAGTTGAAGAGCTATTTGAAGAAATAATGATGGAAAACTTCCCTAATTTGGTGAAGAAAATAGACATAAAACCCCAGGAAGCTCAGAGAGTCCCCAAAACCAGGAACCCAAAGAAGCACACACCAAGACACATAGTAATTAAAGTGCCAAAGGTTAAATACGAAGAGAGAATCTTAAAAGCAGCAAGAGAAAAGCAGTTAGTTACCTACAAGGGAGCACTCATAAGGCAGAAGCTAATTTCTCAAAAGAAACTTTGCAGGACAGAAGGGCTTGGCACAAAATATTCAAAGTGATGAAAACTCAAGATCTATAACCAAGAATAGTTTATCCAGAAAATTATCATTTAGAGTTGAATGACAGATAAAGAGCTTCCCAGACAAAAATAAGCTAAAGGAATTCATCATCACCAAGCCACTATTATAGGAAATGTTAGAAGGACTTCTTTAAGAAGAAAAAACATGTATCAAGATCACGAGTAAAAACTGGTAATAATTACATATCTATCAATGAGTCCTCGAATGGAAAAGAATTAAGTGCTCCAACCAAAGGATAGAGTAGCTCAATAAGAAAACAAAATTCTTACATATGCTGCCTAATCTGACTCACTTCAGATTAAAAGACACACACTCAGACTAAAAAGAAGGGGATGAAAAAACATATTGTTTTGTTGGTCCTAGAGAGTATTGCACTGAATGAAGTTAGATAAAGACAAATACCACATGATTTCACACACATGTGGAATTTAAAGAACAAAAGAAACAACAACGACAACAAAAATGGAAACAAGCTTATAGATAGAGAATATTTTGAGGCCTGCTAGATAGGAGGAGGGTTGAGGGGATGGTGAAAAAGGGTCCAAGGATTAAGAAGTACAAATGGACAG
Organism: Pteropus alecto; assembly: GCF_000325575.1. Taxonomy (NCBI): domain Eukaryota; kingdom Metazoa; phylum Chordata; class Mammalia; order Chiroptera; family Pteropodidae; genus Pteropus; species Pteropus alecto. The sequence goes on from NW_006434839.1 coordinate 19,508,865, forward strand.
TTACAAAATAGTCATGGAGATATAAATTTAGTGGGATGATCACCTGAGCTCTAATCACTATGCTGTACAACCAAAACTAATATATTATTGTATGCCAACTATAACTGAGAAAAAAACTCATTAATCATATAATGTAAATATGAGCAACTAATAGTCTATCATATTTCAGTATAGCTGGGGGAAAAGAATTTTAAAACTTTGTTAAAAATGGAAAACAAGTTTTAAAGAAAAGAAAACTAGGTAGACTGTTACATGAATTTCCAAGTCCTTGGTTAAGAAAGTTAAAGTTAAATAGATATAAATTTTCTTGAATAAGTTGGACTTATGGTGAAATACAAAGCAACTTCATTCTTTTTCCATAGTCCTTTAAGCGCAAAGCGTTGGCAAAAAGCTCTCTGGTGACGTCCATTTTGAGCCAGAATCGCAGACACTTACAATTCAATCTTTTAAATGCCAGTCTAACACAGTAATCAGAACTCTAAATTTCATTTCAGACAGGGAGTTCACCCCACACAGCCTCCCCCTGTTGGAGTCCCTTTGCATCTCCAGACAGTTCTCTTGACTAGGGGACCCTTGTTAAATTTCCCAAGTATACACTCTCCTAGGGAACTACTTGACTCCTGTCAGGCGCCTTGCCCTGCTCCTTCCTTGGAAAGTATAGCTTGTGCTCAATGCTCCAATTTCCCATTACTAACAACAACAACGACAAAAATTCCAGCCATTAGAAATTTCCAAGGAAGCCTCGGACACCATTTCCTCCACAGGACATGTTAACTAACACCTTGAGAAGATTCAGAACCCTTATCACCTGACTGAGGTGATGGGGAAGCAAGGTTGGGGACAATTTTGAGGACACACAATTATTTAACAACTTCTCCAGCTTCTTTTTCCATCAAACTTGTGATTGTTTGGCTTGGGGTGAGGGGATACAAATGAATCTTCTCTTTAAATTCTTCAACACTTCACTCTTCAGTCACTAAAAGTATGTTATCACCAGGGAATCATCCACTTTTTGTGGGACCCAAAGTTGATACAGTTCTGTGGGGATGTTAATAAAAAAAAATATTAAAGGACAAATGCAGAATTAAGTGAACATGAATATTTACTAAGAAGATTAAAAGAAATTAGAAATCATTAAAATATTTTAAATTAGAAATCATTAAAATATTTTAAAAGCTTATAAGCACCCTAAACCTCACAAAACTAAAAAATAACAATATTTTTATTAACTGTCTGACATACCTATTTCCCTATAAATTTTGGTTGCATATTCTTCCATCTCCTCTTCATATGCCAACGATTTAGAAATACCATTTTCAACAGATATCTGAGGAAGGTATTTCAAGTTTTCCTCTGGTACGATTCATTAAAATTTTTTAAAATTAGTTTAAAAGTTCCTTCTACCTTTATACCTTCTTATTGGATCTGCCATGTAAATTTTTAGAATTCTTGCAAAATTTGGGGAAACCACTATAAAGTTCCTTTCACATATGAGCTATAAGATTTCAGGGTACAGCAATTAAATACCCTTTTAATGGACATTATTCATTGTCTGAGAAAAGACTTTGTGCATGTTATTTTGCAGTAAATCCTGAGACCTACTAATGCTGGAAGAAATAGTTTTATTATCTCTTGCATATATCATAAGCTCCTTGCCTTAGGATGCAAGGACTCAGCATCTAATCTATTTTTCTTAGCCTTTAGGGCTTCAACTGAAACAGAGACATTAAGAGGTATTACATAATATTATATGCGGTCCGAATAAGAGAATTATGTTTGTTTAAAAGACTAAATCAAATTCTGTATCCTATAGATAGAGAATAAATATCCCACCTCTCAAATCATAGAACTTTTAAAACATTATTGTAAGGACCATAAACTCTGACAATAAGGCAATAAACCTGGAAATTCATTATACAGAGATATTAGGAAAGCTCAACCACTTAAGTGGAGTCTGAAGAAAGTAGCAAAAGATACCAGAAAAAAATTTTAAATCACATAATTATATAACAATGATTCTTTTGTTTGTACTAACCTTTTAAATTGCATTTGATGTGAATGATAAGTGACGATTTTCTCAAATTTACTTCCACCTTGTTCTCAGTTGCTGTTACATAATAGACTTAGATAATAGTAAGTCTCATAGCTCATTTCTTAAAAATATGCTCATTTGATAGATGAAAAAAAAATGAGGATTAGATATAAAAGTGACTTGCACTACGTGCAAACTAGAGTCCAGGATTCTGATCTCCAAGTCTGGTTAACTTTCACTACGACATATCATGCCAACTGCTGGCATTCTGTTTGCACGCAACCGAGTCTTCTGTTTGCCTCTAATATTCAAAATTTTTCTTTTCTTTTCTTTCTTTCTTCTTCTTCAATTGGTTTCTTCATCTGCTGATTCCTTAGATGTAGAGTCTTAAATCCCAGCCCCGGAGGAGCCAACTACATTGGATAAAATTATGGCCATGAACTTATTGACCAAACCTACTCTTATCCTAGGTGCCAAGATAAATGGCCTTGTTGGGTTTTACTCTCACTTTTTTTCCAGGGGGATCAACATCACCTCAGCTATTTCAAAGCAAATCTTACGTTCCAGTCCAGGGAATGACTGGGTCTTCTGGGCGTGTTTCTGTGTGCACGGCTTGTTCTTTTCAACGACCTCCCCATGAGCTTCTGGAATGTGAAGACTGTTTTCCTCTGAATAAACTACTGGCCTACACACTTCTATTAAAAAAGAATTGGTACAAGAAGGTAACAGGCAGTATAAAGTCTTGGACTGTTTCTTAGTTAGCTTTCTGCCTGTGCTTTACCCATGTGCCTGAAGAGAGTCATGCAGTTTTGTAAGCTAGATAAATAAATTGAATTAATAAATAAGTATACTGAAGGATAGACATTAAATTGCAAACCCAGTGCTTCCATAATGGGCTCTTTTCTGTCACAAAACTTTCTTCAAAAATATTCTTTTTCCCTAACCACTTGTACTTTCAAATTTTTAACACGCCTGCCTTTCTTAAACCCAGGTCACCCCCTTTCCTTCCTCCCTTTTCCTTCTTCTCTCTCCCCACTGTTACATTTCTTTTAACCATTCTAACAGAAGTGCAGTTTTAATCATTGAATCATACTGATGCTGGTTGTTATCAGTTAACAATCCATAAGTAATATTTAGTTCTAAATTTTATTTTGATTTTTTGGTCAGATTTTCTCATGATGGTATAATACCTTTTTTTGTCATATTACAATAAATGTAGAAAAAGGATGAGTATGTGTGTGTAAGTGTTTGTGTGTGTGAGAAACAGAGACAGAGATAGAAAGAGACCTAGACAAAGAGATTTCAGATGAATGTTATTTTATATTATTTGACAAATTTTTTTTTAAAAAAATCAAGAAATATTAGCAAGATCAAAGCTGTGGACTTTGAAGAAAGTAGCAAAAGATACTGAAAAACAATTTTTTTTTAAATCATATAATTATATAGCAATGATTCTCTTGTTTGTACTAAACTTTCCACTTAAAGTTTGATGTAAATGATGTGATGATTTCCTTAAATTTACTTCCACCCTGTTCTTAGTTACTCTTACATAAAATTTTGTTTCCTAACATGTGTTAGGATGGAGGTAGAAGAGTCAGCTTGGCCTCAAAGTGACATGTGCAATTCGCACTCCTAATCCATTGATTATAACTGGTCATGTGACCCTACGTTAACTCTAAGGGATGCTGGAGGATGGAGAGAATACCAAAAGCCTCTGTCACACATGGGGTAGTTGAAAATGAATGTCTTAGAATCCAGAAAATCTGTGTTCCAATCTACCCCAAACTCAGGAGACAGCACTTTTCATTTTTGATCAAAAAAGCAGGCTCTACTTCTCCATATTCCCAATCAATTTAAATTATGTACAACACCTAACTTTTAAATAGACACTTTTTACAGAAAAGCATATAACTGTTAGTTTATTGTTTTTATTTTACTTGAGAGCATTGGTATGGTATTCTGTTCCAACACATAATATTTTCAACAAAATTAGTAGGAAACAACAGAAAGAAAAGTAGGAGAGGTATTTATTTTATAATTTATTCTGCTCTGATTAAATTCAATTGAAGAAAATATACATATAGAAAAGCAGATATATTACTGTAAAGTTTCAATGAATTTTCACAAACCGATTATACCTGGGTCATCAGCCCTCAGATCAAGAAATAAAACATTACCAGCAACTCAGAACCCCATTCTAGTCTGTAACCTCCTCATGGTCACCACTATCCTGCCTTCCAACACCATACATGAATTTGTAATTTACATAAATGGAAGCATACAGTGTATATTCTTTTGTGCTATGCTTTTTTCACTCAGTAATATGTTGAGTTTTATGTTATTATGTTATACTATTAGGTTATGTTATGTCATTAGGTTATTTCCTCTTATTGCTACTGTATTCCACTGTGTGAATATAGCCACACTATTAGATTTTTAAAGTAAACATTAACAATGTTTGTAGGTTTGGATTCTTTTTTGATCACCAATCGTTATTGTCTAGAGAGCTGGAAAATATTTTCGTGTGTAACTTATGTCCTGACACCTTGATTTCAGACTCTGGCCTCCAGAACCACGAGAGAATAATATTCATTATTTTAAACCACCAAGTCTGTGATAATTTGTACAGCAGCCACAGGAAAATAATACTGGGCCTTGCTCACAATGGGCAGTGGGCACTTGGGAACTGGCTGTGGAAGTGAATGGGATTCACTGGCTGCTGCATTCTGTCCATGCAGAGTGGCAGTGGGCTCCTTGCCTGCGTGGACCACAGCAGGCCTCGGGCTATTCTCTGATGAGCCTCAATGAGGCTCTGCCACCACTGGCCTTGACAGCTGCCCTAGGGATAAAGCAGACAGAATATTGTAACATATCCATTGAGCCTCTCTTGACACATTGTCCTGGGGGTGGCCACACATAGGACTGTTATTAGCATTTAACTCATTCTCTAACTGTGATGTGATTTCTCCTCACTAGGGTTCCCGACAATTTGTGGTAGAAAGACAAATTATTTTCTATAAAAAAATATCCATAGTTTTGGAAGAAAAAGTACAGTTTCATGGTGCATCAATACCAGGAAAATCACCCACCAGAAAATATTTCCAACTTTTATTTTGATTTTCATTAATGCATTTTTTAAGCATGATACAAAAGACACTGAAGAAGTGGTAGATGGTAGTAGAAACACTTTACTGCCTTCTATATTTGAGTTTAGAATTATCCAGAATTCATGTATTAGTCTACTTGAGCTTCATTTTTTATTAACTATCTGACACATTACTTCTTGAGGGGAAACAAAAGATTTGAGAAATTTTCCTCAACCCATGTTAGGTCACAGTTTTCTTCTTGCAATTTTTTTGCACTGACCTTCTGTCTGGCCCACTATGTGCTTCTCCTCAGGTGACACTCCCTCTGCATCTTCTAACTGCTTTTGTGCCAACTTTCCTGAACATGGTATTGGGATAAAGATATTTTCCCAAGATGGTTTATTGATAATTTAAAATTAGTGCATGCTTAGCTTTTGGATTTGTTGAACCGAACTGATGAGCTTATATATTTCACAGTTCTTGAGGAAAAGGGGTAAAGCTGAAAGTGAATTCCCTTCTTCTAGGACATGGCATTATACTGTTAAACAAATACAGACAGAGCATGAGTAGCTGTCATAATCACTTCTAGAAGTTTCCTAGGGTGATGATAAATGACAGTGGTCACAGCAAGCACAAGAGGGCGTTCATTTCTGAAATTACTAGCTTATGAAGAGTGCTGGTAGAGTCCTCTCATAAGAAATACTGTAGGAACTGTAGTTAAGAACTAGTAGGATTTACCCTTTGGATAAAAGTAATCACTTCTGCAAGCTTCTTGGTGATACTAGGAATGAAACCCAAAGGAAGCTGGACCCTCTTTTCATCTAGGCAAGTGAATAACTTTGGCTAACTGATATTGCACATATTGAGACGAAAACTCTAAGTACTGTCATTGTTCCATTTTATAGATGGGAAAACAAGGGACAAAGATTCAACACCTTGTCCAAGGTCATAGTTAACAAGGGGAAAGTCAGAATCACACCCAGGCAGTGTGGCTCTACATTCTGATATAATTCAATTAGCATTTAAATTAAGTAGAGTGGAAGAATGACTCTGATTATTCAAACAATTGTGCCAAGAAATGGAAAGAAATTGTGCTTGAGGTCTTTCCAAGTTAGTGTGAGTGGTGTCACAGCATGATGGGAGGATATCTCTGGCATTTTACAACTGGCAAGGCTCATGCAAAAATATCTTGCATTTGTATTGGAAAAGCTGAAACTGCTTGTATACACAAGATTAAGATAATATTTATTTCAGCAGAATATTTTGAGCCTGTTCATTTCTATATTCCAAAGTTTGAAAAACTCGACATTTTCTTAGCTTAGCTAGTGTAATGTATTTTAGCATTAGTGTTCTTTGTTTTCTAATGAAATTAGAGTTTTAGGTTAAGGAGAAGTACTTTTTAAAGCAAATATTGTTTCCACTGTAATGATTAATTTAATCAAACCAGAAATTCAAGTTGCCCATGGAACACAAATGCAAGCTCTGTAGATCGTGAAGTTTAGGAAGGTTAAAACATATAACTGACTGGTATTCTTGAGGAATCTTAAAATCTCAACTAATATACTATAATTTTCAATCAATTTTTGGGAACATATACAAAATACACTTCATTGCCATTACCGTCGAAGAAGCTAGGTTGTGCCTATTGATCCCTAATACCACCTGAGTATCAATTATTTAATATAATATACCTGAATTTTTCTTCTAACTTAATTGTCAGTCATTTATATCGGTATCGTTTGGGGGAGTGTCTAGCCAAAAGGTGGCAAAATTTTATATGTTATATTTAGAAATTAAAGATTAAGCCTAAGCTAAAGTTATAATTTTGGTCTGATTCAACTACATTTGTTTGAATGAAGAGAGAAGCTGTCATTTAATTAAAAACACCAGCAGGTGGAGACTATCTCCTGTAAAGATGCCTTCAAAATCTCAGACTCCAATGTCTCCTATTTCCAGAAATTAAGGCACATCTTATCAGTTATGTCCCCCTGAATATGATATAGACCTTTTAAAGAAACATGTCCCAACAGACCTCACCATCTTTCTCTTTCAAACCTGCTCCTCCCCAGCCTATATGCTGGATCAATCACTGAAGTTAGAAACTGCAGAATCATCATTAACTTATATATTGCAATAGTTGGATTTGTAAATGGAGTTGCTGAGTTATTTTTTAACTTTTTATTTTGAAATAATTCAAATGTACAGAAAAGTTGTAGAAGGGTACTAAGAATTTCCATATGCCCTTTACCTATATTGGTCATCAATTTTAAATTTTAACATTGTCTCATATTTGCTTTATCATTCATTTTTTCTCTTTTCTCTCTCTCTCTCTCTCTCTCTCTCTCTATATATATATATATATACACACACACACACACACACACATATACACACACATGTGTATAAATATATATGTATATAAATACACATATACACGCATGTATATACATATATACATATATACATATATATACACTAATACATATACCCCTATATAATTTTTTTTCTGTTCTATTTGAGAGTAAGGTACAGACCTCATGCTCATTTTTTCCTATTTAAGTGTTATTTTCTAAGAATAAGAATATTCTACATAATCAGTAAAATTTTTAGAATCATAAAAATTAACATTGATACACTGCTATTATCTAATCTATAAGACCTACTCAGATTATGCCAATTGTCTTTTTAATGTCTTATAGCATATATTTTGCTGGTCCAAGATAGAATTAAGAATCACTCTTGCAATTTCTGGTAAAGATGGCAGAGTAAGTAAACACTGTGCTGCCTCTTCTCATGACCACATCAAAATTACATCTAAACTACAGAACACCCATCATTGAGCATTGCTTGAAGTGTAGCTGAACAGAAGTCCTGCAACTAAGAACACACAGAAGGAGCCACCTCAAGACTGGTGGGAGGGGCAGAGATTCAAAACAAGCTGGTCCCACAGCCGTCTGTGCTAGTTTAAAAATTGAGAGCAATATCTTGGCCGCACAAGTCCCCCTGAGGAGTGAGGGGTCCCAGCCCCATGCCAGGCTCCCCATCCCAGGGCTCCAGTGCTGGGAAGTGGAGTCCCCACAACTCTGGCTGTGAAAACCAACTGAGATTGTGGGCAAATGACATAGAGGGTTGCTGGAGTATCAGGATTCTTCTTAAGGTTCTTCTTAAAGGGCAGGCACACACAGTTACTTAGTGATGGACTCACTCACTCTGAGTTCCAGTGCTGGGACAGCAGCTTGAAAGGTGCCAGGGGCATACAGCGGGGAACTAAATTGTCTGGTTTCAGTATGAGCGCTCAAGGGGTAGCAACTTTCACCTAGACAGAAGTGCTGGCAGAATCCATTGTTTCTTTTTTGAGCCTTCCCCCATTCTGGTGTGCAGACATAGGTGGCCACCATATCTGAGTAATCAATCTGGCTAACACTGTTCACCCTTCCCTGGTGATTCCCTGTCCTACCCAACTTGCAGGCCCACCCAAGCCACTTTCAGTGACTTTTCCATACAAATGGCCTGAATTGGCTCATGATGTATAATTTCATAAAATCTCTCAAAGGTTCACAAAATCCAAATAGGCAGCATCTGGCTTCAGTATGTCCTGTACCGTTTGGTAATTAGCCTCAAGCCCAGCACTAGAAGTAACTGGCCTAGGTTCACCACATGGCCTCTTAAAGCACATCTAAGCTAAGCACGGGTGGCAGCCATCTGCAGATTGCTTGGTAGCTCATGCCACGTGGTCCCTGGGCAGGGCACAGGCTGAGGCTGAAGGTGGCCTATAGCAGGGCCCCTCCCAGGAAAACCCAGGGCCAGCTTTGGACCAGTTCAGAGTACCACCTGGGGCCACATCTGAGGATAAGACACCCAAAGAGCAGACTAGGCCAGCACAAGAGCCCTGCTAAAGTGAATCCTGGTCCAGAGGGTCAGCCTCTGCACAATGGCTCCTCCACTGGTCACAGCCAGTCCTCACAATCAGTCAGCCTAAGGATCAATCCCTCCCATCGATGTTCCAACAGCAACCAAAGCTCAACTACAACAGGAGAGCACATACAACCCACACTAGGGTCACACTTAGAGCACCTAGCTCAGGTGAGCAGGGAGACTGTGCCACTAGGCCCCACAAGACACCTAAAGACACTCTACTAAGACCATAAGGACACTCTACTAAGACCAGGAGACATAGAAGCCCTACCTAATACATAGAAACAAACACAGGAGGCAGACAAAATGGGGAGACAAAAAAACATGTTCCAAATGGAAGAGAAGAATAAGGTTCCAAAAAAAGAACTAAACAGAATGGAGACAAGTAATCTGCCTGATGCAGAGTTCAAACACTGAGTGCTCAATGAATTTAGGGGAAGAGTAAATGAAGTCAGTGAGAACTTTAACAAAGAGATAGAAAACATAAAAATAAAGATAGAAAATATAAAAAAGAACCAATCAGAAATGAAGACTACAATAACTGAAATGAAGACTACATTAGAAGGAATCAACATAGATTAGAAGAGGCAGAGGATTGAATCAAAGACATAGAAGATAAGGTAGTAGAAAACACCCAATCTGAACAGCAAAAAAAAAAAAAAAGAATTCAATAAAATGAGGACAGTTTAAGGGGCCTCTGGGACAACATCAAACATACCAACATTTACATCATAGGGGTACCAAAAGGAGAAGAGAGAGAGCAAGAAATTGAGAACCTATTTGAAGAAATAATAATGGAAAATTATCCTAACTTGGTAAAAGAAATAGACATACAAGCTCCAGAAACACGGAGTCCCAAACAAGATGAGCCCAAAGAAGTCCTCATCAAGACACATCATAATTAAAATGCCAAAGGTTAAAGACAAGTAGAGAATTTTAAAAGCAGCAAGAGAAAAGCAGTTAGTTACCTCCAACAGAGTTCCTATGAGACTGTCAGCTAATTTCTTAACAGAAACTTTGTAGGCCAGAAGAGACTGGCAGGAAATATTCGAAGTGAAAAAAGTAAGGACCTGCAACCAAAATTACCCTGCCCAGCAAAGCTATTATTTGGAATTAAAGGACAGATAAAGAGCCTCTCAGACAGGGAAAAGCTAAAGGAGTTTATCACCACCAAATCAGTATTACAAGAAATGTTAGAGGGACTTCTTTAAGAAGAAAAAGAATAAAAAAAGATCAAAAATATAAATAATAAAATGGCAATAACTATATATCTATCAACAATTACTTTAAATGTAAATGGATGAAATGACATAGTGTGGCTAAAAGGATAAGAAGATCCTTACATACGCTGTCTACAAGAAACTCCCTCCAGATGAAAAGACACACTGAAAATAAAGAGATGGAAAAAGACATTGCATTAAAATAGAAACAAACAAACCCCCCAAAAAGCTGGGGCAACGGTACTTATATCAGACAAAATAAACTTTAGAACGAAGGCTGTAGCAAGAGACAAAGAAAGACCCAGTAAGCTTACTTCTGAGTATTTATCCAAAGAAACCAAAAATGCTTCTTCAAAGGGACATGTGCATCTATATGTTCATTGCAGCATTATTTACAATAACCAAGATATGGAGGCAATGTGGGTGTCCATCAATAGATGAATGAATAAAGAAGAGAGAAAACATATATAATGGAATATCAGCCATAAAAAAGAATGAAATTTTGCCATCTGCAACAATATAAATGGACCAAGAGGATGATGTGCAGGGTGGAGTGAGTCAGAAAGAGAAAGACAAATGCCACATGATTTCACACACATGTGGAATCTAGAGAACAAAATAAACACACAAATAAAACAGAAACAAACTTATAGATACAGAGGACATTTTGATAGTTGCCAGATGGGAGGGTGTTGGGGTGGGTGAAAAAATGAAGGGATTAAGAAATACAAATTAGTAGTTACAAAATAGTCATGGGGCATAAGGAATTCAGTCAATAAATTCGTAATAGCTATGTATGGTGTCAGATGGGTACTAGACTTACCCGGGTGGTCACTTTGTAAGTTATATAAATGTTTAATCACTATGTTGTACATCTGAAACTCATATATTATTGTATGCCAACTGTAACTGAAAAAATAAAAAATTAAAAAGAAAAGAATCACACTTGCACTTATTTTTCATATCTCTTGATCTGGGATGCTTCTTTAACCTTTATTTGTCTTTTATGACACTGATATGTTTGGAGAGTACAATTATTGATTTTATGCCTATTAATTTGGGTTTGTCTGATGTTTTTTCGGTTTATGCATTGTCGTCAGGAATATAATGTAAGTGATGCTGTGTCCTCTAAGTACATCACATCAAGAGAGACAGTGTGTCAATCTGTCTCATTATTGATAATATTTCCTTTATTATTTGGTTAAGTCATATCTACTTTTTCTTTCTCATTCACTTTTTCACTCCTCATACCAACTAGCCTTTTGATGCTGTCAGTTCTGAAAATCTCCCAAATTAAGGTTTTCTCCTTCATTCTCATGGCCTTTGTTTAGATTGTTGCATTAGCTTCCCAATTCATCTCCTGACTCTATCTCTTCCAATTCTTCTCTAATTTGCCAAAGTTGCAGTTCTGAAATACAAATTTGGCCATGAATCTTCCTGACTTTCAACAATTAAGACCTTAATTCCACTCAATTGCTTACAGCAGCATTTCCAAATTACTTTATGTGAAGCACTGGTTTACTTGTTCAGAATAAAGTTCCTACAATCAATAAGTGTGGGAAAATCTACCCTAGTTACTATGTCTTTTCTAGCCATATAGATTAACATATTGAAGATTCCAAGAAGTTCTGTGAAATAAGTCCTGCATTTCTCAAACTTACTTGAACAAAAAACCTTTTGTTTGCCACAGTTCACTATATATAACTCAAGAAACAAGTGGTCTATAAGGTTAATATTTCATACAACACCATTGGGAAGATATTGCTTTTAGTTCATACTCCTTAGCAAGCCTTACAAGAAAACTCACACCTTGCCTGTCTTCACTAGCTCAAAGTCTATCACTTTCCTCACCAATATTCCCTCTCTTTCGTCAATCAAAACTACTACGACGATCTCATGACACCACATACTAACATGTCTTGTTACTGCACAAACAGTAACTTCTGTCTACAATATCCTTTACTGTTTAATCTCTCATGGAAAAAAATACACCTGTTCTGTGTGTTTCTTTAAGAAGTACAGAAAACACTTCTGTGATCAGATGTGTTTCCTTACTTTCACATCACATTACTTCACTTCTGGCATTTCTGATCACTAAATGTGTGATTAGTTTTTTCCACACCAAACAATTCTGTGACATCAGCTGAGTGTCCTACAACTTAACACTTTTCCTAAGCTATTTTTTGAAGCTAGCATAGGATCTGACAGGTTAAGGGCTCAGCCCTACAAGACTGCCTTCCCATCACTTCAGAGGCCAATTGCAAGTCCAGGTTGTAACCTGTGCTTCCGACAGACTGGCTATAAATCTGAGGTTCCCACAACTCTTGGGTTCAATAAATTTGCTAAAGCTGCTCATGGAATTCAGGAAAACAGTTTATTTACTTGATTACTGGTTTATTATAAAAGAATATAACTCAGGAACAGCCAGATGAAAGAGATGACTAGGGCAACGTACAGAAAAGGAATGAGGAGCTTTCATGCCTTCTCCACGCACCCCACTTTCCTAGCATCTCCATGTGTTCGCCACCCCATAAGCTGCCCCTAAACCCTGTCCTTTTGGGTTTTTATGGAGGCTTTATTACCTAGGTGTGATTTATTAAATCATTGGCCATTGGTGATTAATCACAGTCCCCCTCCTCTCTCCAGAGATCAGGGAGTAGTGGTGAATGTTCTAACCCTCTAATGACATGGTTGGTTCCTCTGGCAAACTCAGGTATAGTTGAAAGAGGCTCGTTATGAATAACTCTCTCATCAGTTAGGAAATTCCAAGGGTTTTAGCAGCTCTGTGTCATGAACGCTCACTGGAGTGTGTCACTTACACTTCCATTAATGACCCAGTCCAAATGCCACCTTCCTCCCTGAAGTCTGCTCTGCTCTCATCTCTACTCCCTTTGTGTACCCCTCTACTGAGGGCTTAACACACCTTATAATGACTCCTTTGCATGTGTGCCTCTCTCCCAACATGGTGAGCTTCTTGAGCCCAGGGCTTCCTTGTACACCTCGTGAATATCACAGTTTTTGCTAAACTCTGAGTGATTGATTGTTGATTAAGTAAATTAACACAGCCTTGATGTTTTCTATATGTTGATGGTGAATTTGCTGACATCAGCTATATCTAGCGACCCTATCAGATTATTGATGCTATAGGGACTTTTGTATAAAGCCAAATTTATAAGTATCCAAAATAGATTATTTATTTTTCATTTCCCTTTTCTTATGTCACTTGCCTATATTTGGAAATATATGTTACAAGGTATGTGAGGTAAATAACTTGACTCGTTTCTTTGAATGTTAATCAAAATCAGTAAGTGTCTTAATTTATTTAGTGAAATGTGTCTATTCCTGGTAAGAAAATTCATTTTCTTCAACTTATTGTAAACAAATGAAGAAACATGATGTTCTCACATCTGTTTCTACTTTTATAAAGACACATATAATATTCTTTAGCCACCTTCTTGCCATTAAAAGTGTGATCCGTCAGCTTTTACAGTTGTTCAACAGAATCGATAAAAGTCTTTGTCTACAGCAACTGTGTATTTTCAGCCACGCACCTTTCCATTTCAACTTACCAAAGGAAGGACTACTTTTATTATCCAAATGGAAAAGCTGGGTCATCTGCAAGGGTCGTGAAACGGGCTTATTCCTAATCAGGGACCTCGGAACCCAAACATGTGCACCGTGGCTCCTACCCCTTTGGAGACAATCTCATGGGAGTAACTTTTCCATAGCAGGAGAGACACCATGATTTTTCCATGTCACACTCCAACTTCTTGAGAACGTGCTCGAAGTCAGATGTTGAACAAAACTCTCAATTTCTATTTCAAATGCATTCCATACAGATTAAAGCACAAGTGTAGGGTCTACCACTCAGCCTTCCTACGCAGTATGATTCATAAGGAAACTCCTTTTACTGGCTGACAACAAATCAAGAGCTTGGGATAGCAGTGTTTGAGAGCATGTACTCAGAGCGGGTTTGGGGTGGGCAGAAACACAGAGTGCATTCCAGGTTGGCAAAAGTGTACGGTTTACAATTACAAGGCAAGGTGAAGCTGCTGCTGCTGAGAGTCAAGGAGGCTATAAATACTTAGTAAATGAGGCCAAAAAGTAAGTGAAATCACAATTCTCTCCATCTCTGTCTCTCTGTCTTCCTCTCACGTTCCCATTTCTCTAATGTGCTTTCAAAGCTGAGATATTAATTGTAAGTTTTCCAAAGTCTCTATTCATCCTGTAACTGGCAAACAACTGTTATACTTTTGTAGCTATTCTGCAGCTACACACTGATCCATCCCTAAAATCACCACTAAACTTGTAATGCTGAAGTATGTGCAAGTTTGAATCAGCATTACCATACAAGGCAGCTTTGAATTCCTCATGGCAACCTTTTATTACTCTTTTCAAGTTTTCAAACCACTGCCAAACTTCTTGAACTTTGTAGAATGATTATAAACTTTATAAACATAAACCTCTGATTCCACTTGGTAATCTGTTAAAGAATGCCAAAGTTATATTAACAATGCGCATTTCAAAATCAAAGGACTGGAATACCATTTTAATTACTTTGACCCTAGAAAACATTTGTTGGTATCATTGAACAATTGATAAACGGTATTGCAACAGCTGTGCTGGTTTTCAAGAAGAAGATTATACAACCCAGAAACAGAGCTTGGGCTGCAAATGTCCTGTATGTCTGGGTTGTTTACAAATGCCTCAGATATTCAGAAATGTACCCTTTTAAAATCTCTGAAACATTTGTTAGTAACACTTCATAATGTAAGTATGTTTCCTTTGGCACCTCAGTAGGGTAGTTCTTATTTTCAGCTCAAACGCTGAGGGATTAGGTTGAGAAACAGAAAGGGTTCTGTCTTTAGCAGGCTGACCCGGGGCTGCTGCTGGTTGCACGGCCCAGAATCAATGAGATATGGAGCAACTCCTTAACGAGGGAAGGCCTTTCTTTCTTTAAAGGACTGGCGAATGCTGTTGGAAGATGCAAAGCTGCACGGGAGGAATTACTGTGGAAGGGCAAATAAGCAAAAGAAAACTACTTTTATGTGATCCTGACATAATTTATATGAAAGGGAAGAGACTTGTACTCAATATGGCAGTATGATGAGGTAAATAAGAATGCAGACTTTGGGGTCAGAGTTCGAATTCCAGTTCTTACACTTCTTAGCTTTGCGGTTTTGGTCTTACTTAATCCCACTGTCCTCGGTTTGCTATCTATAAAATGATAAAATAAAAGTACCTACGTCCAAATGTTGTTGCGAAGATTAAGTGAGTGTATGTGTATAAAGCATTTAGAACAGCGACTTAGCTCTACTGATCAAAAGAATGTTAGGGCAATTAAAAAAATAAACTTAAAAAAAATATTTCAGCCAAAATGTGCTCTCACATGATAATGCTTCTCCCAACACAAACTTAAGAAAAGTTATTTTAAAGCTATTAACTCTTCCTTTGGTGAAACCCACATTAAGTACTCTGAAAAGGGCTCTATGATTATCATCTAAAGACCTTTGGTGGGAGATACATAATGGGAATTCCTGTGTTTGTTTTACAGGTGAAGAAGCAAGAGTTACTCTAGGCCCTCGACGAGATGCTGAATCATCCCTCTGGGGTGCAGCCCGCTGCGTGTGTATTTGCTCTGCCTCCTGCCACCAGAGCAGTGGGCAGAGGGGAATCCTTAATGAATATTCAATGGTGATGATGATTTCATAATAGTGCCTTACAATTATCTCACAGATTTTGCAATAACTGTACAGGGTATTTCCTGATATTGGAAAATACTGGGCGCAGTACCATTTGGCAGAAAATCAATTCAGAATAAAAGTACCGTTTGTCACTGTGGTCCTAAGTTGTCCCAGCTTCCCTCTTTCCTGCTTCTCTAGCCCCCATTTCAAGACTATTAGTAGAACTGCATTTGGAACAAGAAGAGAGGAAATGTGTGTGGACAAAAAATAAAGTACTACAAGCCTTTGTCAGGTAGGACTGCCAAAACTCACAAGCTCTTTTGCTATTCACTCTTACAAACATTTAACTATTTTGAAGGTGTGATACCTAAATTATATAAATTTAAAAGGAGTAATTCATTTTTAAATTTCAGAAAAAAATTGTTAGAATTGGGTAAGTCACTGATTATGAATAGTATCGCATGCCATTATTCTTTGGTAAACTGTAAGAATTGACAAACTTCTGGGCTAATCTCCAGATTTTCTATCTTCTGTTTGGTTTATCACAATGGATTGTTAGTTCATTTAAATACCTGTTTCCTTTATGGGATATGAGATTGTGAACTTCTTGAGGGCAAGGCCTATACTGTATAGAGTTTTATACCCACAGTACTTGAGAATTGTGGGTGATTAATAAACCCCCACTCAATTTTCATTAAATAAAATTTTATTTCATAGAATCTGGAGAATAAACATGGCCCAGTATTCTAAATTCTTTCCCATTGACTCATTAGTAGCACTAAAGGTGTTTCTCACCTTGGCAACTGGAGTGCTGAGGATTCCATTTGTCCAGCAAAGGAATTCAAGAACTGACGATTCTCCATGGGAATATAAACCTCCTGCTTGCTTCCAGGTCATGACCTCAAACCTTGGAATGTACTGTGTTGAAAAATAGTGCTCACTAGGTTTTCTAAGTCTAGATTATTATAAATGTTCCTGATGTTTATAAATTCTACAGACAGTTTATGGACTTACATTTATTAAGACTGCACAACTGTATAAATCCTTAATTAAAGGGAGAAGAAAGGTGGATAAAAGAATAAAAGTTAATAACCTAAGTAGTACATTTATACAAATAACATTTTGTAGTATGCAGAGTAAATTCACATATTTTTCAGGAATTCTCCTTTATTTAACAAATAATTCTGTTCAATAGATGTGACTGATAACATGGCTGCATAACAAATTACCCCAAAATTTGTGGCATAAAACAACCATTCATTTAAGTTCATGGAATCTATGGTTTGGGAATTTAGACAGGACACAGTGAGTTCAGCTTGTCTCTGCTCATGTCAGAGTCTTCAACTCAAAGCCTTGAGGCTGGGGAATAGAATCATTTGAAGAATCATCACTCACCTGTCTGGGATCGATGCTGGTATTGAGCTTGGAGCCTCAGTACCTCTTCATGTTGACCTCTCCGATGGACCCTCCAAGTAGGCTACTTTGGACTTCCTCATAGTGTAATAACTGGGTTTCATCATTCAAGATAGAGAGCCTGGAGGGGTCATGTCACTTGTTGTGACCTAGCATAGGAAGGCATGCATGCCACATTCAGTTCATCCCGGTAGTCACAAAGTCCCGCTTAGTTTCAAGGGGAGGGAAGATAGACTCCAGATGGTGACTGGCAATGTTCTGAAAGAGCATGTAGAAACAGAGTATGACTATGGCTATTTTTGAAAATGCAATTTGCCACATAGGGATTGATATTTCTATTTTATAAATGAGAAATTGAGACACAGAGAGAGGTTAAGTGGTTGCTCAGAACTTTCCTTGTCTAGTGTGGAAATACTGAAACTGCTAGTATAATTTTTATTTCTTTAGAACAGAGAAAATATACTGAACTTGTCTTAATTTTACCCTGGGAAAAAAATAGAGTAACATGAAAATCATTTCAAAAGTATCATTGACATAGTCATATTTCATAAGAAGAATAGGATCCCTTTTTGTAAGTTAATATGAAAATTGTTAACATTACTTTCATCTGTTGACTTCTTTATATATCTAACCAGAGGTTTTTTATTTTGTTTTTGTTTTTTTGAGATACAGATTTCAGGTTCCAAATTGTATTCCTCCACCCGTCTCAAGCTCAACATATTCCAAAGAAAACTCATCATTTTTCTCTCAACCTATCTCCTCCATAAGTGGATTTCCTGTTTCTGTCGAAGTTGCCACCATTCTTCTAATTGGCAGGGCTAAGGGCTTCTGGGTTGACCTTGACTCTTCCCTGTCCTTCAATCAAGTGTGACCAGGCATTTTAAACTCTGTCTTTGTAATATTTTTGTGTATCCATCCACTCACCTAGGAAAACAGTGATAATAATCTCTGTTATTAGAGAAGACATTTTAATATCGCAGTCACTTTAGGATCATTTCTGTTGTCTCCTTTCAGAGACAAGTCTTCATTACTTTAATTTGCTCTTTACTCATCTGTCTCCTCCATGAGACTATGAAGAATTTAGAGCAGTAGTGCTAACCTTATTCATCCTGTTTCCAAGCATCCCAATGCAACACATGACCTAGTCAAGAGATGTTTGTAGAACGAATAAATGGTGTGCTTTATTTCTCTGTACTAGTTAGGAAAGATTAATGTTCATGATAAACAACCCTAATCTCAGTGGCTTAAAACAATAAATGCTTACTTCTTGCGCATAGTGTGTTCCAGTATGCTACAGTGTGGAAAGGAGGGCCTCCTTTATCTTTTGGCTCCACCACCTTCAAGGGAATCTTGACTCTTTTTGTGCTGCAAAAAGTTTTATTGTTTCAATTTGGTCCAAGGCATGGGAGAGGGCTCCAGGATGATTAGAAGGCTGCCTATTGGTTTCAGGAAGAAGTGCAGGCACAAGGCCAGGGGGATGCAGAAGGGCCTCTCAAAAGCCTCTTGGCTCCAGAGGCTCTTAGTGATGCATGAGGATAAACCTTTCAAAGAGATACTTGCCCAACCCAGTCTGGGGGCCGGCCAGCCTGTGGAGGTTAGTCAGGTAGTCACCCATCTTCTTGATGAGTTTCACCTCCTCGTCTAGGAAATGGCTCTCCAGGAAGTCACAGAGATGGGGGTCTGCATGGACAGAACCCAGGGCAAAAGGGCCTGGTTCAGGTTCTTCTGTATGACCATGCAGCTTCCTGAGTTTTACCCAACTCATCTTGAGAAGACTTCTGCAGGTCCTGGAAAAGGGTGCGGCTGCCACACTGGTTTTGTATCTTCAAGAGACACTTGGCACCCTCAAGTTTCTCCTCGGCTGACTCTGGGAAGAAGTGGCCAATGCCTTCCAGAGCCACATCAACTCCGTTGAAGTGGAAGTCCTGAGAGGTATGTGTAGGAGGCTTGCAGACACAGGTTGACCGGGTGGTTGATGCCGCCTCCACCTCGGTGGAATAATTCTGACAGATTTGAGAGCTCATGGTTGTTCGGCAATAAGGAATTAAGCTCAAAACACGGTGTTGGCTGGTCTCAGAGGCCAAGGATGGCTGAGAAGGTTCCAAAGGTTGTGACTGGAAAAGAGGTTGGAGGGTGGTCGGAGGCTGGAAGAAAGAATGTCTCTGGGTCTGTTCCACCCAAACACTGTTGAAGCAAGAGACAGATCTGGGGGACTGCAGGGGGCACTGCCTGGGAATCTTGACTTTTAATGGTCAAGCCTAGAGGGGGATCACATTATATGCTCTTATGTTGTTGGGTAAAACTCAATCACAAAGCCCTACACAACTTCAGTGGATGCTGGGAAATATAGTCTCACTGGAAATAAGTTTGGTGATCATCTAGCCAATATCTGTCACCTATCCTTCTAACTACTTATTTACAATCATCATAGTCATCTTGTAGATGACCCTCTAAATTGCTCACCCTAAACCTTTTTATTCCCATTCTGTTTCCCCCTCAAACCTCATTTGGGGAGATTTGTAACTTTGGCTTAGGTTGCATGACTATGTCTCCTGGGCATAAACTGGCTTAAACAATATGAAACAATTGAGGTCAATCAGATTTTCTTTTTAGGGAATTTGGAATCAGAGCCTAGAGGCAGCCCATGACTAGATTTGTAACATAAAATCAGAAGTGTTAGGGCATCCATCTTTCACTAACTCTGTGGACTCAGGACCAGAAAGAACGTGTCCACAGAAAAGAAAAATAGAGCAGATATTCTGGGAATAACTTGGATGAGAGCAAGATGGGGAAGACTTCTGATGGTTGCCCAACCCAGTTTCTATTCTTTCCTCAGCTTGACAAGTTCCTGCCTATACCCTTATAATGAATAACCCTTTTGGTTATTTGGAAAAGAAAAAAAAAATGATGCTAACCGAAAAGACACCTTATCTAATTAAAAAAGAATTTGAAGCAGGTCAAATGAACTTACACAATAAAGTTGTCTGGAAAACTAAAAGATATTTAAGTGCTATGATAGTGAGGGTTAGATTTTGCTCAAAGTTTCCTGAAAGTCGAAGTGAAAGGGAGATGTAGTTATTTGTGTTACTCTCAATTTTAGAAATGAGAAAATGCACATCTTCCTTTGGAGAGTAAAGCTCTGTTAGCACTAAGATCTAATAGTAATTTCTTAGGCACTGGGCTATTAATAATTCATGTGGGTGAGTTCACAGACTTCTCTCAATCCATTCACACTGTCAAAGAGGACACCAGTTCTCACATGTAATGATAAAAGTGAATGCTTGGAATCTTAGAACAATTTGAACCTCATTATCGCTACAATGTAAGCCCTTATTAGCTAATATTTGAATGGCTTTGACTTCCTCTTGTTATTTATATATTCTCTGATCTTGAATCTTATTCTCCCCATTTGGCTACATTTCATTATATGTGTTAAAATTACTTCTATTTTCCCTAGAACATAAAGCACTGTGAGAGCAGGGATCTTGTTTATCTTGTTCACTGCTTTGCTCCCAGTGCCTGCAACCAGTCCAAGCATATAGCAAATGCTCAATAAATATTGAGTGAGTGAATGAATAAATGAGTGAAGCAATGGAGAGAAGTGGAGATGGCAGAGTGCAAAAAAAGAAATTGGGAAAAATTGAGGTTTGGGGGACTTGGGGAGATAGAAGCCGGTGGTGTGAGAAAAGCAGGTAGGAGAGAAGATGAAATTTTGGTAAGTATTGCTGAGAGCAATGTACTTTGATCCTTGTATTGGCATTTAAAAAATTCAATTAAATTTCTTTTTTTTTTTTTTAACTTAAAGCTACTGAACTATGTTTCTTCTACTACTTCGTTTTTTAGACCAAACGAATTACATCTCGACTAGTGAAACTCTTACCTGGTTTTCATGGCTTACTCAGATGTTACTTAATTCATTTTGTTATTCACCATTTTGGGACTCCTGGGAAAGATTTTTCTCCTTATTAGGAGATTAAAATGCCCTTTTCCCCCTTCTTGGCTTTATACTTTGAGTGCTGTTTTTGAAGGCATAGTGCTTGAATAAAAGGACAGATCTGAAAATGGAAGGAATCACATACAAGATGGCAGAGCAGAGAGATTAAAAAGAGCTTATTCTAAGCCAAATTTGTGCTGGCCTATGTCTTGTATTAAGCCAGTCTTAGCTGTGCTTTTCATTACTTACAGCCAAAGGCATTCATAACTGATTGTCATCCTTCTCTAGCAAACTATCAAAACTAACCTTGGTATGCCTCTCAGTCCTGCTTATCCCAGGCATCTATCTGTATGTTTTGGTCTCATTTGGAAACTTGATATCCATTCTGCTTTGTAAATCCCTTAACCTGGTCTTCCTATACTCCTTAACTTTACCTCTGTGCCCTCTGAAATGCAACTCCTGTGAACTATCAACTCCCTTCATCTCCTTGCTCTGATACCCAGTTATCCCTCAAAGTCTGTATTTCTTCTGTAGTACTCTGAATAGAGGCCAGTTATTTTTTCTCCCATATGGGCATTTCACAATGCCTATGGGGTAGATGTCTTACTCATTCTCTATTGTTATTTCCACTAATTCCTGTATGTTTCCTAGCAATGAGCTCTTTGAAGTATAGTGCATGGCCTCAGATTTACTACTCATTTCATCTCTTAGTTTCCACTTCTGTCAAACTACAGGATACTCCTGCATTTTTTTTTAATAACTTTTTTTTTAATAACTGATAGCCTCTGGCTCACTGTTCTCTCCACCGTTTTCCCTTATTCTTGATGACTTCAACATTTTTATAGATGTCCATCCCATACTTGGGCCTATTATTTCCTAGACTCCCCGAATCCAACAATCTGGTTCTCCATCCTACTTAGCTGTAACTCTGAGGAGAGAATCAATGGGACTTGGCTAGAAGGTCTCTAGACTCTTAAAACCAGCACTCCTCCTTTAAACTAGTATGATGCTTTCAGTCAGTATTTCTGGTGACATTAACTCTAATGTCTCTGTGTTTAATAATGGCTGACTCTAGTAAAGATAACTAGGTACGAGTTGTTTTCGTTATTGTCTGAAGATCAAGATATCCTGGGTAGAAGTATCATTGAAGAAAAATCAAGAGCAGCCTTCATAAATGTCAGCATGAAATGCCATTCAAAACAAGTATAAAAGATTAATAATATCTTGTTTTGAGTGTTTCAAAATACATTATCAAATTAAATAGAAGCTACAATGACATGTTTCCCAGGAAGAGACAAAATAATTAGCTAAAGCTATTTAAGCATCTAGTAAATACATTAAAAAAAAAAAAAAAAAAGATTCTGTTAAGCAAGAATGTGTTTCAGGTTGTATATTCAAAACACACCCATGTGCTCCAGCACAATGAGTCCTTTTCACATATGTGAGTATTCAGTATAATCACCAAAGTTGTCATTGAGTACTTAAATCAGGAGACGTCAGGGAGGGGCAGAAAGAATATAGTACAGTTGGTGGTAAAATGCTATTTTATGGAGACATTACTGGAGTCATGAGTTTTCTGAAGAAATAAGTGAACACCCGAAAGACAAGTTCAGATATGCCAGGGCATCTTGAAACAAAGGCTTAATACTGATCTCGGGTGGTAGTGTCTCTCTGGTAACCATGGTGAAGTTGGATGAGCTTAAACACTGCCTGTTGGAAATTCCTTAAGAATGAGTCAATAATGAATCTTTTGCCTTCGGTGAAATAGGGCTGAAATACTTCAAAGTCAGATTTGTAAATCTATGCTTGAAGACTTCAGTCATAGAAGTTTCAGCTTAAGTTGATTAAAGAAAAAACAACTCTGTCTCTCATTTCCAAAAAAGTAAAAATAAAAAAAGATACAGCAAATATGAAGGCCAGTGAGTTCTTGAGTAACTGGCATTTCTAAATGGGATTAGATAACTCAAATCCACTGATTTCTCAAAACTATAACTGTATCCAAGGGTTACGAGCAAAATTCTGCTTAGGGATGAATAGGATATGAGCACATCTGTGAATGAGTTCATGATTAATCATTCTGTTCCAATACGATAATAAACGTGTCACCTCAGTATACTTCAGCAACGAATGATGTGTCAAAATCTTTTGAACTTCCTGGGTCTCAGGAAAGAAATATCTCCCCTCTTTTTTTCTCATCTAACTCCTTCTGTTCTCAGGTACCCACTGCTGTTTAGGGCATAGGAGGATCAGAAGTCATCATTATATCTTGTAATATCCAAGACAGTGGCTTCAGCAGAAGGGAAAACACATCTTTTCTTACTTTCTGTGGTGCCTTTATCGTGTTTCATATTCTAGTATGCTCTCCCTCCCAATCTAGTCCCTTTCAGGGAGAGAGTCTCTCTACATCTCACTGCACAGACGTAGTTGTTAAATGCCTACTATATTAAGTACAAAAATGATAAGCTATATCTCTGAAAAACAGAACATAAATGGGTTTGGGATGAAGAGATTTCCATTTATTGACCAATAAGTAGAACAAGAGGTTATTCTTCATTGTCCACTTTTGAAGAAAAAAAAATACATGCATCAAGATTAAAAACTTTTATTGCTTCCCTATCTTTTCCCTATTGCAGGGGAAGGATTTAATCTAGCAACCACCTTATTTTCTTATTAAGTGTTTATAGGGCAAAGTAGTTGAAATTTTTTTTAATCTGATTAATAATTAAAAATGGCAGGGTACTTTGAAACCTCTCATACAGAGAGCTCATTCTCTTATATTACAAGACCAAACTAAATAAGAATAATGAGTCAAACCTAGTGGTTCTGTACTTCCCAGGGAAAGTAGTTTTTTCTTCTAGAAAATACCTAATATCCATGCAATTAGCACCTCTGGTAGTAAGTTATGGCTTTGGTCAAATTTCTTCAGCCTCTACATCTGATTCTACCTCAGCCCCAGAAGAATGGAGGCTTAACAGGCAGACATATGAGGAGCGGCCATGTCAGCAGGCAGGAGAATTATCTCAATCTATTCTCACTTAGCCATGTCTGGGGGTGAGTAGTAGGGGTAGAATTTAGGGAGAAGCACTATTAGTCAAACAAGCAGGAACTGAAAAAAAAAATCAAATTATTCTGGGTATGTGTCAGAGAAAACTGCTATTTCCACTATAATAGAAATACTTCACACAGAGGGGAAAAAGGGATATCTTATGATTTGCTAATAGGAAGAATGAATCTATTATTCCACATTTGCTTCCTTTTCACAATAGGCCGCCATAAAAAATAAAAAAAAATTCTCAGAATACCAAATAGAGTTGTAATTTAAGTATGAGTAATACCTGTTAGATTTATTTCAAGAGAATATAAACTTTTCCCAAACTTCAATTAAAATGCCACTTTCTTCTTCTGAAAGGGAAAAAAAAAAACTCCCACATGACTTTAAAACTAACAACTTAAATGCTTTGATTTATTTTGAAGTTTCATAAAACTTATCTTTTCATCATAACGAAAAAGCCTAGTTATTGTTCTGTCTTGTCAGAGAAGCCTTTGTTTTAGTTTCAGTAATTTTTAACCCTTGGACACAGCGCCCCCTGCTGTAACAGCGCTTAATTGTAGGATTGTTTTTTGCTCTCAAACAAAAAGGATATGAAAAACAAAGGTTCAGTTCTTAAAGTGAACGAGATTTTATTTTGAATAATAGTATACATATCATTCGTTACACTTAATTTTCATAGTGCATAGTTTATGGAAGTATATAGTGGAAGTAAACATTAGGAATACCTAAGGATGAAAGTTATATAGGTGAAGAAGATATTCCATATACCTATGAACAGGCTTAGAAGCATCATAGGACAATATCCATTAGAAAAGAATAAAAACCATGCAAAAAAATCTATCTGCACCATGCCAGGCAAGTGCAATCGATGCAAGTTATATTTTCTTGGCTACAAAAAGTATACATGTTCTTTGGATTGAAAACATTACATAAATGAGTGCTTTGGTTTTAGTGTCCAAGCCAAAAACCTATAGAAGTAAAAAGTGTGGATGCCACATGTGACAATAAAATATTCAAGGCCACAGATGGAGGTCACCAGCTTATAAAGAGAATACTGAGAGGTAGGGCAAATAAAAAGAGAGAAATGCAATAAAGTCACCTCTGCCTAAATTAGGATATAGAGAATGCTTAGGCATTAAAATAACAGCTCTCCATACTATGCTGCATTTCTATTTCCCTGTCAAAAGAATTCACTGTGTATTGCTACAACGTTCAGTGAATAAGATGAGGCAATAAATGTAGAGCCTTGACATTAGGAAAATTTTAATTGCCTTTTCATTTTACACTAGAGGGGAAAAAAGAATGCAGAGCTAGAAATGCTCATCTTTCCATTCAGCACACCAACTTTCAAGTGTTTCATATATACTTTTGCATATATACTTGGTTTAGCACAAGGGGGACAGGGATATAAAAATTAATTAATCCCAAGCCTCCCACTCAAAGATTTTACATCTGGAAAGCTAAAGAAAGATAAAATTCTTTACTATTTTTAAAATCAAATGCTTAAACCAGGTTTTAAATGTTGAGATGAAAAAAAATGGATAAGGAAAAACAGCAAAGAAAGATATTTAACAAAATCTTCTGGTTTCCTTTATAGTTTCTTTTTCCATTTATTTTTCCATATTGCATTTTACAGTAGAAATGCATACCACTTGGGATACCTATGGCTCAACACAGCCTGGTGCTTTCCTCTTAAGACATCATCTTCTTACACTCTACTGAACAGAACACCATCCCCTCCACTGGCATGAACTTCTGCCCAATGAGACACTTGCTGCAGCAGGAGCACAGAAAGCACTCTGTGGACGCGTGCCAGCTGAAGTTGTTATAGGTCACTCTCTGCACTTCAGGATCAATGGCATTGTGGCATCCTTGACATACCTGTTAAGTTAATGATACAAATAAGAATGAGAGTGACCTTCTAGTTAATCTTTTTAGCCAACAACTGTTAAAAGGGGTCTATATGCTGAGCACTGTGAGAAATAACAGGTGAAGGCCAAACAGGTGATTTGATGCTTGTAAGATACCCCTATAATATTCAAGGCAGAAAGTTTTGATGACAAGTTCCAGGGCAGTGTTTTCGTTCCAGCATATTCTATTAAATTACACAGGAGTAATTATAAAAAGTTTATGATTTTTCCTACAACATGAAATTCTGAGAAGGACATGGAACAAAAGGAATTCCCATTCGTTAGTGGTGGGAATGCAAAATAGTACAGCTAGTGTAGAAGAGAGTTTGGCAGTTTCTTACAAAAGTAAGCATACTCTTTATCACACAATCCAATAATCATGTTCTTCGGTATTTATCCAAAAGGAGTTGAAAACTTATGTCTACTCAAAATCCCACACCTGGATGTTTATAGCATCTTTATTCATAATTGCTAAAACTTAAAAGCAACCAAGATGTCCTTCATAGGTGAATATATGGACTGTGGTATATCCAGACAATGAAATATTAATCAATGCTAAAAAGAAATGAGCTATCAAGACATGGAAACACATGGAGGGAATTTAAACACAAACTACTAAGTGAAAGAACTCCATATGAAAAGGCTATATACTATATAAACACAAACTACTAAGTGAAAAAAAATGGATAAGGAAAAACAGCAGAGGGCAGAGGACTTTTAGGGCAGTGAAAATACTCCATTTGATAATTTAGTAATGGGTATGTATATCATCTGTTCATTCTATACATTGTCCAAACCCATAGAGTGTACAAGACCAAGAGTGAACCCCAAGGTCAATATGGGCTTTGGGTGATTATGATGTGTCAGTGTAGGTTCCACCTTGGTAAAAATGTACCATTCTGGTGAGTGATGTTGATAATGGGTAAGGCTACGCATGTGCTGGGGTGGGGGGCAGGTCTATGGGAAATCCCTATCTTCCTTTCAATTTTGTTGTAAAACTAAAACTGCTCTAAAAACACTTGTCATTAAAAAAAGACTTTTCCTCACTCATTAAAGCTTTGAAGTGGTAATTTTATCAGTCTTACCTATGATACATGAAATTAACACTACTAATTTCTAGACAGTAGTAAATGAAAATCATGTTAAAGTAATTAAGGACTCATTAAATATACTGACAGTGAGAATAATTAGTTTGCACTAAAAATACAACTTGTAGTTAATTGGCTTCTGTTCTGTCATAAGTCAAAATTTATGTAAAATCTAATATTGGAGAATATTAATACTTACATTCCCTATACTATTCAGTATATATGTATGTTATGTACAAATACATATGACATACACACATCCATAATTTTCTTCTTTAGTTGAACATATATATGAAGAAAATAACCCTCATAGAAGAAAGTAGTTAATTGAGACCTCCAAAACGCTGTATAGTCCATATGCCTTGTTTATATATGTTCTAAATGAATGTAAAAGTTTTTGTTTTAAATATTTTATAATAAGTGAAGAAACCAACAAGATTGTCCAGTATTACATGCACGTGACTAAACTTCATCACACTCGGTCTCTTATTGTGATTGTCAGGAACTGCTGAGATGAGGTGAAGGTGGGTTGAGGTTAGTTAGCCTGAGCCTTCTTACTTGAAAAGGCCTCAAATGTGGCTGCTACTCAGAGGATAAATTGGTTTAGGGTATTGTTACAAATATCCATTTCAGGCCTGTAATACAATTTCCATATTTTTTAGAGTTACATGGCTTCTGATTGCAGATACTGTAGTTACTTAAGTCATACATCATGTCTACCCAGTCTTCCCTGAGAAGCAAAGGAGATATTCTATTTGCATAATCAGTACACTATTCCTGAATACAACAAAAATGAGTGTTATAATTACACACTCCTAATTTGTAGCTGTACCAGGCAAACAATTGCTCTTGCACATATTAATTTTTTATCTTTATAATTCATTTAGAATGTTCTCCTTCATGGCTTTTTATATTTTAATTTTTCAATATTTTTAAACTTGTTTGTGTAAAAGCACTTCACGTTCAACTTTTTGTCCTCTTGCGTTTAGACCATTGTCTGCCTTCTTTGGCTCAGTCATATAATCAGATTTGTGGATCTTATAATCTTTTAAAACACACATTTTCATTTGTAATTTATAAAAGAGATAACCATTGTTCACCTATACATAAAATTAGAAAAATTATTTAGGTAAAAACATAACCAATGAACACACTGAATGGTATTAGAATTTAGGGTTTTTGGTTTCATAAAATTTAGTTTTATTAATAATTTGATTGCCATTCATCCCAAAGTATGACATATAATCCTAGGTAAAAACCTACTGATCTCTAACACTTCATAAATCTGGAAGCTGCCCAGGCCTCACTGAGGACCTGAGGACTACGGAACCCTTCGGCGAGACGACGATATGCTTCTGGTGTTCTTAAACTCCAACTATTTCAAAGTTCTTATTTCCCTCAAGCCCTCCTACTTCTTTTATTTTACTTATATACATAATGTGAAATAGCTAATGACACGTGCTCTCATGCGCTTTCTAGCAGCAAGGTCTCGTGAAATCTTGTAGATGTGAATTCTGGGGGTGGTCATTTGAAAATTGAATTGTAGAGACTGTGCAGACAAACTTAATGCATTTACCACTATCTTCCTCCCAAGTTAGTTTTTTTCCTCAGAAATGCCCTGTAGCTTTCTTTGCCATCACCTGGAGTTTGTTTAGGAGATAATAATATATGTTCATTTTGATATTAGGCAAAGAACAGTAGTACATCGTATACAACAGTAAACCTTTAAAAGAAATCATGCCCTATTATAAAGCTAAATGATTTATTAGAGATTCTCTCTTTTTAAAAAAATTGTGTCTACAGCCATACCACCCTGAATGTGTTCTCTGACCATCATGAATCCAGTTAGAAATCAAAAACTGTTAACTAGTCTACAGCCATACTACCCTGAACAAGCCTGATCCCATCTGATCTCAGAAGCTAAGCAGGGCCGGGCCTGGTTAGTACTTGGATGGAAGACCACCTAGGACGACCAGGTGTTGTAGATGTAAAAAATAAAAAAATAAGGGATGGTAAACTGACAAAGTCCTTGCAATCTGTGAGGTCGACCAAGGGTTGCCTCGCCTAAAAAAATAAAAAATAAAAAATGAATGAATGAATGAATGAATAAATTGTATCTGGTTGTAATCCTCTCCACCGATTAGATACAATGTAGATGCAATGTTAACAGTTAAATAAAATGGCTTCATCTATTTAAAGCTTTATTCAATAAATATTTATTACCTACTGTGTTGTTATGGTGTTTGAAAAAACAGAAACAAAGCAGACAAAAATCTCTGCCCTCATGAAGTTTACATTCTAGCCCTGAGACCAAGGTCACACACCCTACAATAAAATACACATTATGATAACCCTCTTCTATAGAGAAATTGTTGCAACAACATTCAGAGAAGCAGGTTTTTGGTTAAATTGTGTATCAGGCCACATGGTGACTGAGCATCTTTTCCTCGGGTATAAGGAGGGTCCATGTTGACCCCTCCAAAATGAAAAATATCAGAACGCAAGTCAGTCACTTAAACATTTCCTAGGTACAGGCATTGAGGATATTAAAGACATGGAAATAAAAAGGCAAGTTCTATCCTCTGGCTGCTCATTGTTTAGTGGAGGAGACAGATGAGTAATATTAACAATTGCACACTTGGGCAAGCACACACGACGGGCCCCATGGGAAGAAAGAGGGATAGAGATTGAGGTAGGGAATCAGGAAGGGTGTTCTGAAAAATGTTAAGCCTAAACTGAGTCTGGAGGAATGTGTAGGCATAGTCAGGTAAAACAGGAATAGGAGGGTATATCAGACAAAGGTTTAAGTGTGAGCAGACGACAAAGAGGAGTATAAACCAACAATACTGCTCACTTGTGGAAATGTAGCATATGGGTTGGATAACTAGTAGAAGCAGCTTAGATGGGCAAGAAGAGACTGGATCTATTAAGCAAAGGCTTAAAGATCAGATTTGCATTTTAGAAAGAGTACCTTCCATCATTATGTAAGGTGGCTTTGAACATGATCAAGAATGGAAATGAAAAGACCAAATCTGAGGTCACTGCAATAATACAAATAAGAGAAAATAAAGATCTAAAGTAGAACATCTATAATTGTGAGGATCTGAGATATATTGATGAGGCATAGTTGATAGAAAATGACTAATAATCTCTGGGGACAATGGGTAAGGGCTGGAAATTGGCATTGACACCAAAACTTGTTACCTTGTTTTCACTGTATCATACTCCTAGGACTACACAAAAATGCCATTTTATTTGTCAGTCAGGAGTCTCTTCTACTTGATAGCTCAGGGGGATCTTTAACTAGTATCTGTTTTCCCACATATAAGTAAATGTATACCCTTTTAATATCTCCTGTGGCTTCAAGATTTATCATATATGGTCAACTTTTTAAATTTACCCTTTATCTAAATTATCTATCTCTTGGCCATCATACAACAGCAGGGTAAATCAAAGAAAAAATATATACTCTCACATTAAATACTTAAATGTTTGGCCCATGCAAATAAATCATTTATATTTTGTTAGTCCAACCCAATGGTAAATAGTAAATCATTAAGATTTACCAAAGTCAAACCAAAACTTGCAAGTCAAATCAATTTAATGAGTATTAATTGCTTTTGAATTATCTAGATATTAACACCCTATGGTAGGAATCACATGCTTCCTATTTGAGAGTAGCACTTTCTGTTTCTCATTTAAATAAAGGCATAGAGTCAAGTCACAAAGCCGAATGAGGCAATTATATCCCAGAATGCTTCTTACCACAGCGTGATTCTTCACATAGCAGGGCTTGCACACGGGCTTGTCATTGACCATCACGTATATTTCTCCAGCTAGGATGTTGTCACAGTCAAAGCAGCAGAAGTGTTTCAGATGCCAATTTTGGTTTTCTGCCTGAGTATACTCATTGCTGAATATCAGCTGGGAAGAAGACAAAATTTAGATGAAGCATGAATTTTTCTTTTTGCTACAAATAACAAATAATCACTTTTTGCTTAGACAATAAGGGATTTAAATCCACAAGTATATCAACTTACTTTCTTGAGTGAAGTTTGAAAATAACCTAAAGTTTGAACTTTGGTTATTATTTAATTTAGTCCAAATCAATCTTTTATGTTTCTGGACAAACTTTCATTAGGCAACACAATTAACATGGCTCTTGAAATGACTGAAATTAAAAGTTTTTTCATTCAACCTCTTTGAATGTAAATAAAGCACCTGATGCTTGGTTAATTCACGTTGCCTTCTCACTAAGGGTGGCTTTAGGACCGTAAGGGGGCCATACAGGGCTACGAAAATGAGCCTGCATGCAGGTGGCCCCAGAGAATATACCTCATCACAGCCAGCACATCGGGGTTTCTCACTGTCACAGTAATGTCTGCCACAGTACAGCTTCCCATTCTTCCAGAAATAAATCATGTCAACCAGGAGTTCATGGCAGCTACTGCAGACGAAACAAGCTGGGTGCCACAGTTTATCGTAGCCAGCCCTTTCAGCATAGATGGCCGGGTCACCTTCCTTCATAATCAGTTGGCAGCAGTAACAAGACTGAAAGAGAAACCACCCAAAACAATCTAGTCACCATAAGATGGACATTTCTCATCATCAACTTTAACAGAAATTCAGAGAAGCAAATGTCAACAGAAATAACTTCTTCTGAAATTAGTAGGTTGTCCATGTAGACAATTAAGGTTTTAGTACTTCTGTGAAACAGAATCTTCCAGGTGGTTCGAACATAATTCTTGCACCTTATCTGTAACAGAGTATTGTTTCCTGAATTAAAGCCACTTATGGAAAAAGACTAATATTAATTTTCACCTAAACTTTATGTAAGTGGGTCTCTTAAAAATGATTACTTTAGAGCTTATTAGTACTTAAAATTTTTTTTTTTTTACAAGACTAAGCCTTATTGGTTGATGTGCTAAATGGATCTATAAGAAATATATTACAGTAAGTTGAGTTATTTTTTGTTCATGAGTGTCACAATTTTCTTCAAGGCATTAAAAAAGACTTTAATTTCCCTCTCTAGGAGAGATTTAAAAACTATGATTGAACATATATCCACATAAATTTAAGTTTAAATTTCAGACATGGTCTCATAAGCAAAACTGAATTAACCTAACTATATATTATTTATGGGAGGAAATAAACAATTAATACCAAAAATAAACAGATTCTAGATTAGTAATATACTATATTCCAGCATGAACCAATGCTAGCCGTTATGTATACATGAAACTCAAAGTTATCCATGGCAACAAGTAATCAGAAAACTTGGCTTTAGGTAGAGGTTTCAAACATGGTGATTCTCTAAAATCAGCTTAAAGTGAATTTTAATTCAATTTACTTTCCTCGCCTACTCCCTTTTGGAAACAGAGGAATGGCCCCCAAAAAGGTTGGAAGAAAAGAACAGAACTTATAAAATACACCATTTGGGCCAACAGTGTGACCACTTTACTCACATACTGAGTTCTCTTGTGTTCGGCCGATTTGTCCTCCATGGCTCCCACTGCTGCCGGGGTGCTTCTGTCCCCGCCAGGGACATACATTCTGTTGGGGCCTTGAGGGTCCATCTCACGGGGAAGTTTGACATCTCCTACTCCCAGAGCCTCACTCTTGTACTTCTTCACAAACTGCTCCATCTCCTTCACCTCTTTGGGAGACAACTCGTGGCACTTTGAAGGGTCCTGGTCATGTGCAGGGAGCTGCTTTGCCAACTGCTTCTTCCGGTACTGCGCCCCTTCTGAGCCTGCCACTGGCTGCTTCTCTTTGGGTAGCATCTGCATGTATTGCCTAGCCTAAACCACAGAAGACCAGTGTTAACTGGGAGATGCCTTGGCCATCCAGGCAGGCAATAGTATTTAATAACACGCATCAGAAACAAGTTACTTAACAAAGAAGTTGGTTTTATCTATTACTAACAAATGATCAACATGTATCTTGAGATGTTAACACATTAAGAAATGGTACACTATATAGATTAAGTTCAGTAAAAATGAACACATTTTTCTTCATGAAACTAAATCGTTTTTTTTCAATTTGTAAAAAAAGAGTTGTGTTTTTAATGTTTGCTTGTGCTAAATATACAATTGCAAAAGAACACAAATTTTTAGGCAGTATGTTTAGAATGGCCTATGGGTCAGCAGCATTTTCATTATAAATAATATCACAAGATTCGTTTTAATGATTTAATCTTCTTTAAAAACTTTCAGATGTCTCATCTAGTTGTTATGAGAAGCTTGATACAAAAATGCTTTTGCCTTATACCGTAAAAGAAATACAGTGCTGAACATTTTTTGAGTTTAAGCAATGATAAAAATTTTATTCTTTAGATACTGTTTACTGTCTTAAGAGAAATATTCTCAAGAGTAAGCTGGAAGAGTCACTAGATTTGTATAAAACATCTGTTTTTTCATCTAAATGATAAAAATTTTAGACCATTCTTTCAAAAAGGTTAATAAATTTGGTAGTCAGAAAAATTATATGAGGAATCTAATCTTACTTTCAAAAGTCTGTAATAGGAGTTGAAAATCAGAAGTAATGGGAACCCCAGAAAAACAATAAACCTAGGTTGAATAGGTCATTAAAGGAACTGCCCTAAATAAGTAGTCCAGGAACTTTTATAAAGGGACCCCCCCCACACACCCTCTTATTTACCAATGCCTGATTCTGGACAGGAGGAGCCCATTCATAGGTAACTGTATTGATAGAGACATTCTTCTTGGCAGCAACTGGATTGGTCAATATCATAACATTGCGTTTATACATGGGAATTCCATCCGATTTTAGCTTTGCAATCAGGGTGGTATACTTGGTGTCTTCAAAAAGTTTCCCCACTTTTCGATCCTCTTCATTGCTTAATAGGACATCATGTTCTTCTTGGCCACACTTGCAGTTACGACATATTTTTCTATAATTTTGGAGAAAAGTAAGCAATGATTAATTATAATGTAATCAATAATAAAGTATGTACATACATTTAGAATTCATAAAATACTTCTATACATATTCCACTTAATGGTATGCAAAGACAAATCTTTTGGGGGGGAGTACTAAGTAGCTATCTATAAATTTAAGCAAAGGTGTGTGAAAATATACCTTCACTTTATAAGACTTTGAAAAAGTTAGGTTTTAATTTAAAAATACATGTTCAAGGAGGCATTCTGAGAGTAACTCCATCTGGCATTCCTCATTCTTTTAAATAAATTAAACAAACAAACAAACAAACAAAACCAGCAAACAACTAATACAGCAGGAGATTCTTATTTTATTGCATAATCACATTTCATAGCCATTATTCAAGTTTTTTGTTGTTTTTTTTTAGTGAGATATAGGGAAATTGATATAACTTTTCTCATCAATGACTATAATTCTAGATTTAGGTTAACCTTCTCTGTCCCCTTTC
This sequence comes from Pteropus alecto, assembly GCF_000325575.1. Lineage (NCBI taxonomy): Eukaryota > Metazoa > Chordata > Mammalia > Chiroptera > Pteropodidae > Pteropus > Pteropus alecto. The sequence continues at coordinate 19,543,607 of NW_006434839.1, forward strand.
TAATTTCCTTTCCTCTCCTTTCTCATTTCCCATTTCCTTTCTCCTTTCTCTTCCCCTTCCCTTATTTCTTCGAACTTAGTGATCACCTATCATGTGCTCCACTATGTATACAAAAACAGATAAATGAAAGTCTCTGCTCTTCTTATACTTAAAGAACACTGCCCTCTCCCCCGATCTGGTCTAGCATATAATCACTCATTCATTTATGCAACATATATGTGTCCAGGTGACAAGCAATGTACTTAATACTAGGACATACTGGTGAAAAAAAATAGGCCCAGTTTCTGACCTTCTAGAACTTACCACCTGACGGAGAGACAGACATTAAATACACACATGTCCCTATAACTGTATTTATGATAAGAAAAAAAAGTACAGGATACCTTGAAAGGGTATAAATTTGACTTGGAACTGATGAGTAAAGGATTCCTTAAGAACATTACTCAATAGGAAAGCGACATTTAGGTTGAGAGCTGAAGAATGTGGAAAATATAGGTGTGAACAGGGTACATGTGTATACTTAGGAAGGGGGAAAGAAGGAGAAAAAAAGCCTCCAAACATTCTTGGTAGAAAGAGTAAAGAGATTGTTCCTTTAGGTTCCATGATCGGAGAAGGCTGGGATGGCTGCACTGAAGTAAGAAATGGGGCAGTGACAAGAATGGGGGAGGCAGCCATGAGATTTATGCAGGGACTTGTAGGATATATTAAGAAATCTGGCCTTCATTATAAGAGCAATGAGGAGGTACTAGAGGCTTTTAGGTAATGGAATTACATAATTAGATCCATCATTTTCAAAAACTGTAATACCTGCCATGTGGAAAGAAGACGAGAGAGACATAACTACAAGTAGGGAGACCAATTAACATGTCAATGGTACATCCAGTTTGCAATGGCATGATTCTAAGTAACAGAGATTCTATTTCTACTTCAAAGTGAAATGATTTTACATCTTGAATGGTTATTGCTGTCGTCCAGGTAAGATGCATTATAGCTTGAACTAGAGCATTTGACCATGGAGATGAAAAGAATGAAACAGATTTAAGATCTCTTTGAATGTAAAACTGACTAAACTTTGTGGCTGATTTGAATGTAGTGATGGTGAAGAGAAAGTCCAGTTTGTCAAAAACTAATGTCACAAAACAAATTCCGGTTTCTGGGATGAGTAAGTTGGTAGAAGGAATATAATTTATTAAGATAGTAAATGCAAAAGAAGAACAGGTCTGAGGTATGCAGGGAAAAGGCTGATTAAAGTTCTCCAAAACCTAACTATTGATAAGTTTGAAATGTCTATGAGACAGGGTAAAGAACTCAAGTAGACTGTAAGATATATAGAGCTAGTGTTAAAAACTAGAAAATATTTTTAAATATTTTAAAATACTTTAAATATACATACAAGTTGAACAGATCACCTTCACTTTCTGGGGGAAGAACAGAGGGAAAGGCGAGGACTGAGGAAGGAGTCTGGCAGAGGAGCAGAAGCTGGAAAAGATAAGGGGAAACTGAAAGTAAAGAGACTGTGGTGTTAAAAAAAAAACAAAATCCAAGGCAACAACAGCATATAATTCAGAAGGGAGAATCTGAGAGTTTTAAAAAAACATTCTAATATCCTTACATTGTCAGAAAGATATTAAAGACATAGATTAAAATTAGATGTTAATTACACATGTTAAAAATATCTAGATAACTAAAGAGACAAATATTATATATAATTTCTAAATGAATAGAGAGAAAATGAAATGAATATACGAGATGCAAGTAGTCGAACAGAAGGAAATAAGGAGAAAAAAACAGGAAATTAGAACGTGTAGAAAGCACTAATTATGATGCTGATATAATCCAAATATATCAACAGTCACAATAAATGGACTCAATTCTCCAGTTAAAAGCCAAAGTCTTTCACTGGATAATACAACTATATGCTATTTGTAAAAGAGCATATACTTACAATTTAAGGAAACAGAAAAGATGAAGTATAAGGATGCAAGAAGATAACACAAGCAAATACCAGCAAAAAATAAGTTAGATACCTATGTTAATATCATATAACTTGGACTTTAATACTTTTTCTTTTAGTAAGTGTTATATAAAGTCACTACATAGTGATAAAAGTTTAAAAACACCTCTATGACATAACCATTCTAAACTTAATACAGCCTAATAACTAAATTCAAAACATATAAACAAAAATATTAGAACTATAAAAAATAAATGGAAAAACCCATCATTATGATGAGGCTAAAAAGATCAGAAAAACAGATTTGAATAACACAATTAATTAGCTTTATCTAACAGACATAGAAATACCACATCCGGTGATGAGAAAACACACATTCTTTTTATGATTCTTTGAAACATTTGGAAAAATTGAACACATACTATGCTATAGAACAATTCTCAAGGAATGCCCAAGTACTGATCATCAATCACAGTATCTGAACAGAATGCAATTACGTTAAAAATCAACAACAAAAAAGCAATTAGAAAATACTTCTTTTAAAAAAAGCTAAAAAATTTAATGTTGAAAGAAACAATCAAAATAGATGCAAAAAATATTTTAGGAAAAAACTGAAAACAAAACTTCTTGAAACCTGTAGAACATAACTAATGGGATGCTTAGGAGTAAATTTATAGCTTAAATGTTCAAATTAGAGAGAGTAGAGAGGATTAATAAGCTACGTGTTCAATTTCAGAAGTTAGGAAAAATACAGAATAAACCTAAATTATAAGCAAGGAAAACAAAAATAGCAGAAACTGATAAATTTTTTGTTTTTCATTAGATGCAGAAAGAGTATTCAATATATTTCAAAATATCTTCTGATTATGTTTTGTTAATTTATTTTAGCCACAGAAGGGAACTACAAAGTTTTAGATATGTTTTCTGGGGAAAAAAAACCCACAAATACTCAGCATATATCATACTCTGTGCATTCATTTTAGGATCTGAAGCAAGAAAGCGACCTTCCTATCATCACTTCACTCATGCTGTCCTGTGGGTACTAATCAGAGCAGTAAAGAAAAATCAAGGAGTCATCAGAAAGAAAGAAACTAACCTGTTGTTATTCACAGGTGCTATGACTAATCACATAAAAATGCAATGTATTACCATCAGTAGGCATTCAATAAGTTTTCTGAATTTGAAATTAATATAATTGGATTTCTCTACATTGGAAAATTAAAAGAAACAAACTAAAAATTCTTAAATGAATCTCTTTGTCAAATAACCAATTATTAAATAATTATAGATTTTTATGTTCTGAGTTTTCTTAAGGTGAGTTTTGAAAATATTAGATCTGATGTGTAGAATTTCACAAAGAGACAGATAGACAGAGAGTCAGATATGCAGAGATATGAGGGGTGGGGAAGGTAAACTACTTGTACATAAACTGGTCAGAAATCTTTATTTGGTAAGAATTTGTTGAATAGTGCATATTCTGGTTTAGCAATAAAAGACTCTTACATCTGGTTATCTCATGCCCCATCTAGTGGAAAGGAGCATATTATTCTACAACAATATGTTCTCTTTATTTTTGTTCTTTGGTTAACAAAAACAACATAATTAGTCATAAAACTATTAAACTGCTTTGGTTCAAGTTTAAAATCATACCTTCCTGAAGGGAAAG
>NW_006434839.1:19547241-19561968 GCF_000325575.1 Pteropus alecto
AGTTCTTAATAAAGAGATCCTTATGTTGTGAACTATGGCATGCATCCTAATAATTAGCAAAGTGATTAACTAAAGAAGGAAGTAGTTATGTTATGAGGATGTATGATGAAAACTAGACTTCCTTGGACATGTTGATTATACCATTCTACACCAGTACAACATGTACCCCACAAAATAAGGGGAGTTAGAGCTTTAGAATTTGAAAGATAAATAGTAAAAGAGTAAGTGAAATAAAGCCTGCTGGTTGTTAAAGCATAAACTGTGACAAACTATAGAATGGTTATAAATTATATTTACTATGAAAGTGTTATACATAAAAAGGTATATTAACCAATGATATAAGAGCCACCTCTACACATTTTTTTACTGTTTTGGCTATTCTTGGAAGTTTCACATTCTGAGAAAATCTGTTTTCTCTACCCACCCCTGCACTCACCCAACATACCTTTATTAAGCAAGTAAGCATCAGGTTAAAATAGTACACCAATAACAGCAGTGATGAGGGAAAAGTAGGAACTAAAGGAGTCATACTGTGCTCAATTATTAGTTTTCTGAATGGGGAAACCTATGATTGATTCATTATACTTTTTAAAATCACAGATATATTATAAGCCTTATCTGCGTCCTTCCTCCCACATGGTGACCTGCAGTCACACAGCACCTGGCAAGACTGTGACTCGAGAAAGGTGGAATGGTTATTTCAGCTAGAGCTGTCAACACTGAAGCAGCTGGAATGACCACATACTCTCCAGACCCTTTACTTGGAGCGCCATTTATACAATATAAACAGACAGCTACAAACCACGACACAAGAAAGAAACCTGTAAAATCTGGGCCAGGAGCTAAGAGCTATCCATTGTGGAAATCTGTAGTATTTACTACTAATCTAGTGTAAAAAAAAAAAAATGTTTTAAATCCTTTTCAACATAGCTTTATATTTAAACTGGAAAATTTTATTTGTAGAAATATCTTTTAAGAACTTTTAAAGTCATTTGGAAGACATCCGGTAAACTCATTAAAGGAAAACCTTATTGAGGAATTGGGGGATAAATGGATACTGCTATCTTGGTATCCAAAAGAAGGCATGAGAATGAGTGGGACATGTATCACGTATTTAATTTTAGTTTATAACTCAGATTCTATCCTTCTTAAGAAAATAAAGGACTTTAAAAAAGTGGTTTATGCTAAATAAAAACAAAAATAAAAACAGGACATGGGCGAGCACAGTACCCATGGGCTAGGTGCTACGTTTGTTAAGGTTGGTATAGTATCTTTCCTCAGATGATTCACAAATAATTTCTGATGATATATGTAGACTTGAATAGTTAATGCTAATTAAATTCATTTGAGTTAAACCAATTTGACAGCAGTTTTTCAGGAGTATATAAATCAATCCCCGTACCTAAGCACAGTGGCCAAATCTTTAAATCTTCTGAACTGTCCTAAAGGGCAATTATTCCCAAATTCTACATGGGATGTTAATAAAAGTTATGTGGAGAAAAAAAGAAGGGGAGGATTCAGAATTTAGTTTAAAACAGTGTTTTTTTATGACTTTAAAAGTTGTGAAGGTAGATTGGTAGACTGGAAAACTCTAAGGTTTGGAGGAGAAGAGTTATTTGTACTAAAAAGTTTAGCATGTTAACACAGACACATATAAAGGTTAATATGCATGACAAATCAAAACTGTATACTCACAATTTTACATTACAACTTCAGAATTCTTGTGTTAATTCCAAGACAGCATCAAAATTTACCAAAAGCATTGCCTCAGAAAGACATACAAATTTACAGTTTTGAGCTGAGGGCAGTCAAAAAACCATCCTTTATCTTCCCAAAAGAGAAATGTTTTCTGTATCCTTGTTTGTAAAAACTGTTATTTTTCCAAGCAAGTAGTTGCAACTGGAGTGCTTTGACATGCTGCCAGCATTCGCAGTGATTTAAAGGCACGGTCACGGCGCTGCTACAAACCATAATTTTAAAAGGGTTGGAAGCTGTTCTTTTATTCCAGGGATACACAAATATGGACTCAAGCATGGTCCTCTGTTATAGAATTCAACACAGGCATTAATCCATTTATGGTAGGGAATTTTTAGTTTCAGCAAGCTCTAAACCAGTCAGAAATTCTCTGAACAAATGTATGCTATAACCGAGTAACACTTTTCTTGTAAAATACAACTGTTTTATTGGAAGGATTTATCAAAGATAAAATATTAATTCTATTATGTATACGATAAATGGTCCAATAATATTATTACACTTTCAATATGAAATAACTGGCTATAAACTTCTTGAAATCTTGGGTTTATGTGTTGCATTTCATAAATATTTGTTATCTCTAAATATTACTTGCATATATGCTCAGAAGGTAGAAGTTTTTATTTAGTAAATGTCAGGCATCCTCAATCTTTTACTCTTCTCAAGTCTTGTAATCATTGGTGCATTGAGGAAGGGGAATTCATAGTTAAAGGACCCCACTGTTCACAAAGATGTCTATGTCACAAAGGCACCACACTTTAGAGAAGACAGCCTGGTACAGTCTGAAGGTCATGGGTCATGAGAGTGTAAGCATGGGCTCTAGTTTCTGCTCTGCCATGTAGAAAGGTAGTGGTGATAAAGAAAGTGGTGACAAGCTTTGTTCCAAATTCTAGCTCTGCCATCTTTAAACCATGCCTTTGGTAACTTATTTAACTTTTCCAAGTCTTTGATTTCTCACATATAAAATGAGAAAACTACCACTTATCTCAAAGTATTATGAGGATTAAGTACAATCAGGTACATAAAATGCTGTGGTAAGCAGAATTTTAAGACAGTCTCTATCGCCTTCATCCTCTGGTGTTACTTTCATGATTATATTACTTTATATGACACAGGGGAGATTATCCAAAATTGCCTAATCTAATCACACAAGCCCTTAAAAAGCAATGAGTTTTCTCTGGCTGGGAGCAGGAGAGTAAGTCAGAGAGATTTTATGTGCAGAAAAGATTCTAAGCACTATTGGCTTTGAAGATGGAGGTGGCCATCTGTAAAGGAATGTGAGAGGCTTCTAGAAGCTGAGAGCAGCCCCTGGCTGACAGTCAGCAAGGAAACAGGGATTTCAGGCCTACGCCCACAAGGAAATCAATTCTACCAACATCAGGAGTGAGCCTGGAAGTAGATTCTCCCCAGAGTTTCAAGATAAGAGCCCAATCTGGCCAACACCTTGATTTCAGCCCTTTGAGACCCTAAGCAGAGAATGCAGATAAGCCTGCCCAAACTTCTGACCTAAAGCATAAATGGATGTTAAATTAATAGGTGTTCTTTTAGCCTGCTAAATCTGTAGTAATTTATTAGGTAGCAATAAAAAACTATTACTTGTGCTTATTGGTATGTAACACATAGAAAATGTTCATAAATCATATTTCTTATTAATAATTCATAAGCTCAAATGAGTCATTTTAACTTTCTTGGGTTTTACTCCTTTAATCTGTAAAATGAGGTGTGGCTAACTAAGTGACAAGTTCTTCTCTAAACTTCCATAAGCTAAGAATTCATTTTTAGCTTTTCCAACTGTTGTGACACACCTTGAATAAGAACTCATGCCTGCTGGATCTCTTCCTTTCACTCTCCAGATCCATTAATGCCTTTCATTACCCTTTCTGCGCCCTAGGAGGCGGACCCCTAAGGACTGAGAAGTGGGCTACCTGCCCCCAGCAATGGAAGGTACCAGCAGGAGATCAAGTGATGACTAATCAGGTCTGACTATTTCCTGGCTTCCTACAAGTGTTCAAAGTATTAAGGGGAAAAATATGATCACTCAACTTTACTAGGGGGTATTGTGGACACAGAGGAAAAGGGTGCTATGGACTGAACTATGTTCCCCACCCCCAAATCTTATGTTGAAGTCCTAGCCCCCAATGTGACTATATTTGGAGACAGAGCTTTTAGGGGTTAATTAATATTACCTGAGGTCATAAGGATGGGTATTAATCTAATAGGACTGGTGGTCTTATAATGGGGTGGGGGGGAGAGAGAGAGAGAGAGAGAAGAGAGCGGCGGGGGAGAGGTATCTTGGTTTCCATGTGCGCAGACACAGTGAAGAAAGGCCATGTCAGCATGTAGCAAGAAGGCAGCCAAGAGGTATCTTGGTTTCCATGTGTGCGGACACAGTGAGGAAAGGCCATGTCAGCATGTAGCAAGAAGGCAGCCATCTACGAACCGCCATCTACGAACCAGAAAGAGGTTCCTCACCCAACCATGCTGGCACCCAGATCTTGAACTTTTAGCTTCCATAATTTTAAGACAATAAACTTCTGTTGTTTAAGTCACACAGTCTATTGTATTTTGTTACAGAAGACTTAGTAGACTAATATCAGAGACAAGGACTTCTCTGAGGTAGTGCTTGAGCTGAGATGTGAAGAATAGGAAAGACTTTTTGTTTCATGGTGGTGAGATGTAGGGTCTTTCCAGGCAAAGAAACATGCAACAAGGCACAGAAATTTCAGGCAGCAGCATGCATCCAAGCTGTTTGGAGCACAAGCTGCTTGGAAGGGAACTGGAAGAGGAGACTGGAGAAGAGGCTGAGGCCAGACACTGAGGTTTAACATAAAAGGCCAAAGATTTGGCCTAAAGGATCAAGTCTACCGGGATAGTACCGACAACTCTTAAGCTATTGGGAAGTATATAATAGTATCCACTTTCAGAAGACCATTCTTGTGGCCGTGTGTAAGGACAGACTGGTATAAAGTGGAGAATAATTTAGCTCTTTCACGTTGTACTTCATGAGGCCCTAGGCGTCCTAGAAGTCAAAGATCATCATGAAGATGGAAAAGGAGGCTGAGTGGGCAGGTTCCTGGGACCCCATGTTCATTTAAATCACAGCAGCTCTGTGGCCTTAGACTAAACTTTGAATCTTCGTTCCACTCAGGACAACCTGCCTAGAACATTTTACTTCAAAGACTACTGAAAAATGGCTCATCTAGAGGTCAAAGGCACCTGCCCTCAAAGCCTTCCAGTTATGGTAGAAAAGTTAGGGAATTATCAAGAATCCTTAGAAAAATGTGTCTGGACTCCTGCCAGGAAGACAGAACTACTAACTGATACCATGTGGATGGACACAAGCTGGATTGGAAGCCCTAGTCTTTCATGGCTCTTAACACATCCTCAGACTATACCCAGGCAAGTAAATGACTCTGTGTGAAAAAAAATTTTTTTAAAGTGTTTTTCATGCCTCAGAGATCTACTCTTGTCTGACATATTTTTATCTCAAAATATCAGATTATAGTGACCTGCAATAGAAAAATAATATACAGCAAACAAAAATTACTATACACTAGCCCTCTGGTTTAGGAAAAAGATGCTATCACTTAGGAATGAGCTTTAAAAATTTCATAGCAGTTTTTGGCAACTATTATTACCAACTAAAAAGACTTAATTAGGACTGTAAAGTAATAACTCTGGCCACCAGAGGGCAGTGCAGCTCTCCACAAAGCCCCTACGAGCAAAATAGAGAGTAGTGCACATAATAACTGCTGAAATATTCTAATCCATGAAAACTATTTTGTATCTAGTGACTTTAATTTTCTAAAACATGATAGATATATTGCCTAACTGCTATATCTATTAAAGATATAGCACAAGGAAGAGCTATAAAAGTCTTATAATTAAAAAAACTCCCTGGAAAATTTTAGCTCCCTACATCATCATTTTTGGGAGGGCTGAGGTTTCTAGTGCCTTCACTATTTAAAACAACTGTCTTTGTTTCCTAAAACTTACTAAATAAGCTAGCTTTAAAAGGACATAGGGAAATAAAAAAGGGCCTGATATTTCTCATCTTTTTTTTTTTTTTTTTTTTTAACATTCTCCTTTAACTTATCCTGGACACAAGCAATAGCTGATGAGATTTTCTTATTCTAGAGAGTTTCCTATGGAAAGAAGTACAGAAGAGGTTCTCAAGTGAGATTCATTCTAACAGGTATTTGCCATCCTAATAATGTACACTTGAGTAGCTTTATTTTTTCCTTCGAATGATTCTGTGCTGATTTTAGCTTTGAAAAGACTTATGAACTACATTATTGTGTTGACAGACATTAATGAACATTTATGTTCTTCATAAGAACAGGTTTTAAATACCAATTTAGGTTTATATGATATACAATATTACTTTAAAAAAAAAAAACATTCAAGTAAGATCTATACAAAATTCACATTTTTGATCCACTAACATTTGTCCTTCATATATAGGTGCTTAATTCAAATCAAGATACTGGCAACGAATTATTATTTTATCATTATTATTATTTTAAATTCCAGTGCTTCTAAATTTTTCAGCAGTAAATTTACAGCTGAAAATTTTAAAGAAACCCAGATGTTAGTCTATTTCCTGACAATTTGGACATGAATGCTCAATTCATCATTCATATTTATTTATTGCAAATATATAGAGAAGATGTGCAAAGTTAACAATTTTTAAGAAAAGACCTAATAATTAAATTAATAAAGTCCTAGAGATTACCGCAAACTTATTTGTCACTCAGAAAAGAGACATATTTAGTATTCTAGACTCAGGAAATCTATAGGATAGCATATAAATCAAACCATTCTAAATATAGTTACTGTAGCCTAGTTAGCTCAAATTTAATGACAGGAAGACATAATAGCTTTGTTTTTTATTTATTTCTTAGAAAAGAATGTAACACAGACCTGCAACCTAGCACCCAGGCTAGAGAAGCTGTAAGATGCCCACTGTGTGAGGAAGCACTGCTAAAGGGTAGAAATCACTAACATAGTTTTCAGAACATTACCTCCAGAAGTGCAGTTCAAATCCTTCACATTTTTCTTTGCATTTTAAACAGGGGGCTCCAAATCCTTGTTCATGACCTAAGCCCATCTGTTGAAAAAAAAAAAAAAAAAGTGGATTTATTATTACATATAAACATTTTTTTTAATTCAATAAATTGCACTTCTAATTCCACTTACCACTTCTGTTGATAAAACTTACAAACAAATCTTTTACGAGTATCACATTGTTTAGTCAATGATGACACCAGGCATCATTGGTGACTCCAAGTACATACATAACATATTTTGCATTCTTACTGTTTTTCATGAAAAGCATCAGAATACAACTACATAGAAGACTACAAACATAGCAATGCACAAAAAGTCATGAACTGATAGCTTTGGCTACTACATGCCCTGTATATACAGGTGCAAGGAGCTTAGAAAGCAAACCCAAATGACGTATTTTGCAGCAAACAAGAACATATGAAAGATTTTAGGCATTACAATGAAATCATTATTCCATATTATGATAAATTAAATAATAATAGCAACAACATATATTAAATGCCAGGAATTGAGGAAGGAACTTATTTCATGGAAATCTCACAGAACCTCATAAAACGCTTATAAAGTAGAATATTATTCTCCATTTTAGAGATGACAACTGAAATTCAGAGAAACTATAAAACATGCTTAAGATCAAAGTGTTAATAAATTGTAGAGAAGAGATTTGAGTTTAGATCTGTCTGAATCTGAGGTCTGTGCTCTTATGTATGGGGTGGGGGTTAGGGGATTACTACCGCCCTTATTATAGCAAACCAATGTTTTTCCTACCACATTGAATAATTATTTTTGGGAGCGTGCTGAGACATGACCTGATAAGCAAGGGGAAGAGGGCTGAGAAGGGTGTTGGGGGGACAGAGTGTACACAGGAAGGAGGAACATGAGAGGGCAATATAAGCTCTTACCCAACTACTGACATTACAGTAAAAACAACCAACCAGCTTCGCATCAGTACAATGACAAATCACCAGTGACCAGCTTATTTTGTGTGTTAAATATCACATCAGCGACTACAGACAAATTCATTATTTGCTAGTGCCTGGAGTAATAGTTCAAGCCAGACAAGCAGATTTTCCCAGTGGTACCTTCTGTAACCTCACCAAACTGTGTTCGCCACTAAGCATTCAAATCCACACTGTAACTTGCATCTTGAAAGATCAGCCTGACCATGCCCTAAAGTTTAAATGAAATCCTTCCTTTTTTCTGAAGATAATTACCATATCCTCTTACCCTAATGAAGGGCATATTCAGAATCAGTTAGTCCACTCAGCTGCTTAGAAGAAGCCGTGTTATTTTAAGTCAGACTATCTCAAGCATGCTTTCTAATGGTGATAAAAATCTGTCCAACATTAACTAAACATTATCGCCTTTGCAATGTCTACATTACCAATTTTCAAAAGAATTATGACTCTCTAAATTGTAAATAATTTTAACACTAGACTACACTAGTTTTTTTTTTTCAAGGAAACAAGTTGTTTCCTTGTCACTGATGATCATAGTTCACAGTACAGAAATAAAGTGAGTTAAGCAAAAGACAGATAGAGATGGCTATTTGAGTTTTCTGGTCTTTTGTAAAGCTTTCTCCATTACGATATCTGTAGTAAGATGAACAGCAAATCTAAAACGATGTATTCTTTTTCGAGCTCTTTCTAGTTTTTCCATTAAGGAGAGTTAACAATCCTGAATCCTCCTGGTGTATGGATTTTCTTGATACTGTGTTCCATGCATCTCCTGCTAAACTCTGATCCTAAATGAAAATTAAGAGTATGTTATTAACCCATTTCCCATTTGCCCCAAGAATACTTGCTGGCAACACTTGCGGCTGCAGCCTTTACACCCTGAGATAATTCGCAGATTAGAGTTCTAACCTTACCCCCAAAGTTTACCAAGAAATATCTTGCTTTTATTATTATTTTTGCATCACTCAGATATATCGAGTCTTTGGAAAGAAATGACATCATTCTATTTATAGCATTCTGTTTTTAGTAGTAGTATTTCCATTTACAAAATACAGTAATTCTTGATCGCTGAAAATGTCAAATCCTAGAAAACGTTGCATTCCTAGGCATGATGCTAACATCATTCTCGAATAGTTGTTAGCCAGAAATTCATTTGATGAATCCAATTTCTGTATACATTTCTGTTACATTAGAATTAGAGACAAGTTCTGTTTAGACATAACTCCAAGAACAGTTTTTATTTATTTTCACATTAAAAACCAGTCATATTTGCTTTGGCCTCAAAGAGCTTGTTTATGTAAAATTAATGCTGGCAGCGACCTGCACTTTCTTTTCTAAACAGGAAATGGGTAAGGTTTAACCACGTAACTCAGCTTAAATCAACTGCTTTTAAAATCTCTTGTATATAATTTACAGTAAGAAATACATTTTATCTCATGACACAGAACATGTGGATACACATACAAACTTATATGTGTATAAGTATGTGTAATACCTGAAAAAAAGACTTGCTAGCTTAAATAATAACTAGGACTAACTGTGCTTCTGCCTCTAAGTTAAATGGCCACCTAAACAAATTCTTGCCTGCCTTCAAATTTGAATCACCTGGTCTGAACAACATCGGGCTTAACAAAATACTACAAAAATACTGGAACAATATCATCTTGTTCTCCATTTCTAAATAAAACTTGGAAGCTCAGCTAATGTAACAAGAACTTCAATTAGTCAGCAGACGTTTTTCACTTAGGCCTTAGTGTAGCTCACTGCTGATTTACAGTCAGCCTTGGAAAGGGACAAGTTGTTTCTTTCCTACCTGCTTTTTATCTTCTTAAAATAGTTACCAGATTATTTATTAGAATTAAAACTGGTAGTATTCCATGAGCACCTACTCTTTTAAAGGGCCCCAGATATTCTTAGTGCTGGACAGGCCCAGGCATCCCCTGGAATAGGAGATTAGAAAACTAAAATCCAGAGGAGGTGATCTGCTTCTGGTCGCACAGCTAGCCAACAGCAAACTAACCTAAAACTCAGTGTCTGACTCATGTTCCACTGAGCTGCTGGGTTAGACCTCTGTAAGAATGTCCAATGGGAGCCTTCAGTCTTCCAAAAAGATTCTCTGGCTCACTTCAGCTCCAAGGAAAAGGACTCCTGCAACACCTTTAAATGTAGATGAGTTTTGGAGAGCTAAATTTATAAAGGGAAGATTTGAATCTGTCAGGAGGTTAGGAAAGCTCATTTGAACAAGTGATGTCTGAACTGTGATCAAAAGGATGAGCAGTACCTAACCCAGCCAAGGAGAGGGGGAAACACATTCAAGGCAGAGGAAAGACATCATATGTGAAGGCCTGTGGCAGCAGAAGGCATAACAGGAGATGAAGACATCTTAGAACATTTGAAGGGTGACAGGGCTAGCCTTATAGTAGGCAGAGTGGGGTTTTGCCCCGCTTTTCTTTTCCTTTTTTATTTCCTAAGAAATAAATCTCAAGCATTTTATACCATGTCTTTGGCCACCAGGTTTAACAGAAAATACATTTCCAGAGATAGGATGAGGCTGGTAAGGAGGAAATGCTACAAAAAAGCCAAGCAGGCAGCCTGACCATTAATCCCATCCGCTGATGTTCCAACAACAATAAAGGCTTGGCGACAACAGAAGATCACACACAACCCACACAAGATTATGTCCAGAGCCCCTGGCATAGGTGATCCAGGAGAGTGCGCCACTGGGCCACACAGGACACCTCCCACATTAGGCCATCCAGCCAAGGCTGAGAGACGAAACAAATATTCCTGACACATAGAAACAAACACAAAGAGGCTAACAAAATGAGAAAACAAAGAAACACACCACAAATGAAACAACAGGATAGAACTCCAAAAAATAAGCTAAATTAAATGGAGGCAAACAACCTACGAGAGAAGAGTTCATCATAATGGTTATAGGATGCTCAACGAACTTATTGGGAAAATGGATGAGCACAATTAGAATATCAACAGAGAAATAGTAAGCATAAAAAAGGACACAGAAACCATAAAAAAGAACCAGACAGAAATGAAGAATACAATAACTGAAATGAGGAATACACTAGAAGGATTCAACAGTAGGATTGGAAAAAGCAGAAGATCAAATTAATGAACTGGAAAACAAGGTAACAGAATAGACTCAATCAGAACAACAAAAAGAAAAAAGAATTTAAAAAAATGAAGATAGTTTAAGAGACCTCTGGGACAACATGAAGCGTAACAATATCCAGGTCGAAGGGGTGCCTGAAGAAGAGAGCAAGGGATCAAGAATCTATTTGAAGAAATACTGACAGAAAACTTCCCTAATCTGGAAAAGGAATTAAACATACAAGTTCAGGAAGCACAAAGAGTCCCAAACAAGAGGAATTCAAACAGACCCACACCAGGATACATCAATTAAAATGCCAAAGGTCAAAGACAAAGAGAATCTTAAAAGCACCAAGAGAAAGGCAGCTAGTTACTTACAAAGGCACCCCCATAAGAATGTCTGCTGATTTTTCAATGGAAACTTTGCAGGCCAGAAGGGACTGGCAAGAAATATTCAAAATTATGAAAAACAAGAATCTAAAACTCGAATACTCTACCCATCAAGGCTTTTGATTAAAATGAAGGTGAGATAAAGAGCTTCTCAAACAGGAAAAAGCTTAAGCAATTCATCACCAACAAGCCAGTATTACAAGAAATGTTAAAGGGACTTCTATGAAAAGAGAAAGGGTAAAAAAGAAAATAGAAATAACAAATATGAATGATAAAATGGCAGTAACTATGTACCTATCAGTAATCACTTTAAATGTAAACAAATTAAATGCTCCAATCAAAAGACATAGGGAAGCTAAATGGATAAGAAAACAAGACCTATGCATAAGTTGTCTAAAAGAGTCTCATTTCAGATCAAATAACACTAACAGACTAACAGTAAAGGGATGGGAAAAGATATTTCAATGTAAATGGAAATGAAAAAAAGCCGGAATAGTGATATATCAGATAAAATAGACTTTAAAACAAAGGCTATAATAAAAGACAAATAAAAGGATATTACATAATGATAAAGGGATCAATAAACCAAGAGGACAGAAACCTAGTAAACATATGTGCACCCAACTTAGGAACACCTACATATATAAAGCAATTATTGATATAAAAGGAGAGATCAATAGTAATACACTCATAGTAGGAGATTTTAACACCCCATTGACACCAATGGACAGATCTTCCAGGCAAAGAATCAACAAGGAAATAATGGGCCTAAAAGACACACTAGACCAGATAGATTTAACAGCTATTTTCAGAGCATTTAATCCAAAGCAGCAAACTATACATTATTCTCAATTGCACATGGAACATTTTCCAGGATAGACCACAGGTTAGGACACAAAACAAATCTCAATAAATTTAAGAAGACTGAAATCATATCAACCATCTTCTCTTATCACAATGATATGAAACTAGAAATCAACTACTAGAAAAAAAAGTAGAAAATACACAAATACATTGGAGCTAAATAACATGCTACTAAACAATAAATGGGTTATTAATGAGATCAAGGAAGAAATCAAAGATACCTAGAGACAAATGAAAATAAAAACACGACAACTCAAAAATCTATGGGAGACAGCAAAAGCAATCCTAAGATTGAAATTCATAGCAATATAGGCCTACTTCAAGATATAAGAAAAACCTCAAATAAACGATCTAAACTTACACTTAAAAAAAACTAGAAAAAGAACAGCAAACAAAGCCCAAAGTGAATAGAGAGAAGGAAATAATAAAGATTAGAGCGGAAATACAAAATAGAGTATAAAAAACAAAACAAAAGATTAATGAAACCATGAGCTGGTTCTTTAAAAGGATAAACAAAATTGACAGACCCTTAGCCAGACTCATCAAGGAAAAAAGAGAAAGAATTCAAATAAATAAAATCAGAAATGAAAGAGGAGAAATAAACATGGACTCCACAGACATACAAAGGATCATAAGAAAACACTACGAGCAATTATATGCCAACAAATGGGACAACTGGAAGAAATAGACACATTCCTGGAAACACACAATCTCCTAAAACTGAGTTAAGAAGAAACAGAAAATCTGAACTGGCTGATTACCACCTAGGAAACAGAATCAGTAATTAAAAACTTCCCACAAAACAAAAGTCTTGGACCAGATGGTTTCATAGGCAAATTTTACCAAACATTCAAAGAAGAATTAACACTTATTCTTCTCAAACTATTCCAAAAAATTCAAGAAAGAAGCTCCCTAACTCCTTTTATGAGGCCACCATTACCTTGATTCCAAAATCAGACAAAGACATTCCAAAACAAACAAAGGAACAAACAAAAACTATCAGCCGATATCTCCTATGAACATTTATGTAAATATCCTCAACAAAATATTAGCAAATCGAATTCAGCATTACATTAAAAATATCATACGCCATGATCAAGTTGGATTTATTCTTGGGATGCAAGGTTGGTATAATATCTGCAAATCAATTAATATGATACACCGCATTACAAATCGAAAGATAAAAACCACATGATCATATCTATAGATGCAGAAAAAGCGTTCAACAAAATCCAGTATCCATTTATGACAAAAACTCTCAGCAAAGTGGGAATAAAGAGAACATACCTCAACATACTAAAGGCCAAATATGACAAACCTAAAGCCAACATCATACTCAATGGGGAAAGGCTAAAGTGTTTTCCTTAAGATGAGGAAAAAGACAAGATTGCCCACTTTCACCATTCCTCTTCAACACTGTATTGGAAATCTTAGCCACAGCAATAAGACAAGAGAAATAAAAGGCATCTGAATTGAAAAAGAAGTAAAACTCTCGTTATTTGCCAATGACATGATACTATATATAGAGAACCATAAAGATTCTACCAAAAAGCTGTTAGATCTGATCAATGAATTCAGTAAAGTAGCAGGTTACAAAATAAATGTTCAGAAGCCAGTGGCATTCTTATACACCGGTGATGAACTTTCAGAAAGGGAAATTAAGAAAACAATCCCATTTACAATTGTATCTAAAACTATAAAATGCCTGGGAATCAAATTAACCAAGGAGATAAAAGACATATTCTCAGAAATTTGTAAGTCATGGAAAAAAGGAATTGAAGAAGATACAAGTAAATGAAGCATATACCATGCTCAATGGTAGGAATAATCAATATCATTCAAATGGCCATACTACCCAAAGCAATCTATAGATTCAGTGCAATCCCAATCATAATACCAATGGCGTTTTTCAGAGCTAGAATAATCCTAAAATTTTTATGGAACCATAAAAGACCCTGAATAGCGGCGACAATCTTGAGAAAGAACAAAGTTGGAAGTATCACACTACCTGATATCAAACTATACTGCAAGGCTTCAGTAATCAGAACAATGTGGTACTGGCATAAAAACAGATACATTTATCAATGGAACAGAAAAGAGAGCCAAGAAATAAATCCACGCCTATATCTCACTTAATATATGACAAAGGAGGTAAGAATATACAATGAGGTAAAGACAGTCTCTTCAATAAATAGTGTTGGAAAAATTGGACAAATATATGCAAAAATAAAAGAAAGAAAGAAAAAAGAAAGAAACTAGACCACCTTCTTACACTGTATAGAAGAATAGACTCAAAATGGATTAAAGACTTAAATGTAAGACCCAAAACCATAAAACTTCTAGAAGAAAACATAGGTGGTAAACTCTCTAATATTACTAACAGTAATTTGTTTTCAGATATATCTCCCCAGGCAAGGGAAACACAAGAAAAAATAAACAAATGGGACTATGTTAAACTAAAATGTTTTTCGCTTATGATACATCTGGTAAGAGGTTAATATCCAAAATATATAAAGAACTCACACAACTCAACAACAACAAAAAACAAACAATCCAATTAAAAAATGGACAGAAGATCTGAACA
>NW_006434839.1:19563276-19585397 GCF_000325575.1 Pteropus alecto
GAAAGAAAGAAAGAAAGAAAGAAAGAAAGAAAGAAAGAAAGAAAGAAAGAAAGAAAGAAAGAAAGAAAGAAAGAAAGAAATCAGCCAGCCAGCCAGCCAGCCAGGCAGTGGGGGTGGGGTGAGGAGACAAGAGCCCTTGTCATCCATGCTACCCAAACCTTAGAGGGGAAAACCTTCAGGGAGAGCAGGAGATCTGACTGAGAAAAGTGGTAATTTGAAAAAATGGCTCTATAGCCTGCTGTGGAAAGCTCTGAAAGCACTTCCCCTCTACTTCTCCACCCCCTGGCTTGCCTGGAAGGCCAACTCAACCTCCATATAGGTTTCATCCAGCACAGTTGTGACCATCTAAAAAAAGGGTACCTCCCCGCCTTTACAAACACACATACTTTCATCTTCAAATGCTCAGACACAACGAGTGGGGGCTCTGAAAATATCTCAGAGAGAGAACAAGTAAATAAAACAGGGTGGAATGAGGTCATGGCAATATGATACACACTCTCCTGCTACAACCCAATGGAAACAGTTCTAATTAAAAATAAACATCCAAGCAAAAAAGAGACCTAGTTTTCAAAATCTTTGTTACCAGCTAAAGTGATTAGAGAGTTTCAGATGGCAATATACTTATTTTCCTTGGGAAATTCATTTAGAGAAATTATTTTACAGCTATAAGTATTTGTTATAAAACTTTAATTGATACTCTGCATTGAGGATCTCTAACTTATGCCACATTATTGGATGAGATTTTCTTCCACATTCTTAGCCTCTTTATCAATCTGTTAGGATAAAAAAGCACAATGCCACTCGAACAAAGATATGTGGTTCACAGGCTACTATTTTCATTGTTTAGTATATTGCCTTGTTCCAGACTGAATTATAATCTAGGTACTATTGTGTTCTCTAATCCTGTTAAAGCCAATTTATATGATAAAACCTCACCAGCACAGACATCTCTCTACTATTAGGCAAATGTCCTCTGCTTCTTTCCACCCCAATTTAGGCCTCTAGGCATGTGGTAGTCTCCTGGTCACAACTCAAACATATACCAGATTAAGGAAAACATACTCATTCGACTCTACAATGTTCCAGAGCCAGAGCTGCCCCAGGCGTGGTTTCTCAAGGCCTATTCCCAGACCTTTTGGGGCAGAGGTCACAGAAGCTGGATTCCCCAACCCTTTCTAGTCTCAGTTCAAGATCTGGAATTCCATCTGTCCCAAGGGCTCAGCCAGTTTCTCTCCCTCCTTCACTTTGTGTTCAGGATTTCCAGAAGTCCAGGACCCAGAATTCCTGTGACTATACCTCCTCCCTTCTCTTTGCCCTCATCACAGACCACACCCTGTGGTCAGTCAGGGTCCTTTCTCCTTTGCTCAAGAGCAAAGACTATTCCTTTTGGACACCTAGATCTCCTAGGTTAGTTTCTGCCCAGATGTCTGGGCCCAAGAATTGTTGGTGAGGGGTAAGAACAGGAAAGGTGTTAAAGAGACCCAGGGTGTGTGCAGGGCTGCTGGAGAGGAAGGGGAGCCCAGAAAGCTTCTCCGCTAAGGCAACCTGGATATTTAGAAAGTAAAATGATCAAGACTTACACGGCAATATGTCAATTACACCCCTTCCCCAATTAAAAAAAGAATTACATGGTTATAGATACTAGGGAACTAACAAAACAGAGAACTGTGAAAATGTAGGATTATTGAAGGAGAGTCAGGAAAACTGTGATCTAGTATCAAGGTGTCATTGCCAAGTTCAGTGATTTTAGAAGTAATTTTTTTTCTTCTCTGGGCTTCATCTAGATAATGAAGGAATTGAACAACTCTAAGATACATCTTAATTCTATATCATGACTGCAAATCGTGTTTCAGGTTTTTGCCTTAGTTTGTTAATCAACATGGTCATCTGCTCAGTGTTTTAAACACCGAATAGGAAATAATTATTAGAGAAAGATAATATATTATTGGTTCTTATAAGTCAGTATCATCTGAATCCAGTTTGCAAGAGTAATTTATAAAGTATACATAGGAAACAAATTTAAGTTTTGAGGGAAAATATTCAGTTCTGTTGCATGTAATTATTTCGACAGCAAATGTGATATGGTATTCTTTGCAGAGACAACACTTGGTGCCTAAAAGCACATGTTTTTCATAAGCCCACAAGTCCCAAAGCTGTCTACTTTGTATAATTTTAGTAACACATGCTGGTCAGCATCAATACACGGATATGACAGATTAATTTTTCTTCTTCAGTATCCAAGAAAACAGGTCCTCTGGCTAGACTATATTCGGAAAAAATATAGACAGGCTTTGGGAATACCTATCAAGGTTCTTTGAAAAAATAAACATGACCATAAAAATTTTTCCTGAAACATTAGTCATAGAAAAATAAGACTTTAAAAATATCCTTAACTATAGGCTTCAGATACTGAAGTTATATCCCTATGACCTGTGCCTCCAAACATCTTCTTATCCTGGCTTATTTTGGAGTAAGAAATGGGAATGAAATCAATTTCTCCATATTTGTAATTTCAGAAAACAAGATAGGTTGGCAACATTTCAGGTGACCTTTCTGACCCAGAAAAGGGTATTGAATGTCAGAACTTTAAAGAAAAAGAAAGGTAGGAGACATATGGTATTTCAAGTATGGTCTGAGTTGATTTGCAGATAATTTGGATCTGGAAGATATTATGCAATATTCAGGGTGAGATCATTTGATCATGCTGTTTTCATAACTAAATTTCCCTCTGGAGCAAGGAATCATATGCAGTTACTAAACAAGCAAGTGTTACTGAGACTTCTTTAATCATCTTGGAATGAAGCTGACCAAGGTAGATTATATGAAATATACATATATATTCTCTCTCAGTACATGTACATGTCTATTTATCTACCTATATGTATATATTCACACAAATATGTATGAATATATATTCATATTATATTCTTAAAGAGCTTTTTTAGATCTTGTTCATACAACTTAATATTCTAGACAAAAACTACATTTCTCAATAAATTCTCAGCGCATGGCTCTCTTAGAAGCCTAGTGTAATCTGTGAATCTAATCCCATGAAAAATTATATTTTGATTAATTTCTGATTCAAGATTTTAAATTGTTTTAAATTTTTAGTTCACTGCCTATTTTCCAACCTCTACCAAGACTTGCAGTACCAAAAAAGGGGGGAGGGGGAGTAAACTGGAAACCAAACTTGAATGTAAAAACAGAGACACCCTTCAACTTTTATACAGTTTGCCAACTTTCTTAGGCAAGAATATAATTTACTGTGATTAAAGAGCTCCTATTAATCATTCCTAATAAAATTGCTTTTATCTTTTTCTTTGCTTATGAAAACAAAATTCCCCATCTCTCATATACTCAAGTCTGAAATACATGATAGGAAGAATGAAGAAAATGTCTGGGGCCCAGAGGCCTCCTTATCCTTGTCTAGCCATGATGACTTTGCTCCCAGTGTTGCTGGTCTCTTCTGTAAGAATGACACGTTCGTTCCCTCATCTCTACTCCACTATTCATGTTCAAACTTTTGTCTGTCAACCTGGGACCATTCTCTCCTGATTGCTCCCTTTGCATGCTGTCATATTGTTGCTCCCGATTTTAATAAAACCTAAAGATGATCATAACAATCCCCGTTAGATCTTTTAATGAGTTCAATGAATTTCGCATGTCTCAGCATGGCAGCGAAAGGCCTTTTTAACATGGCACCTGCCACAATCCTACCACCTCCTTCCTCACACACCTCCCCTCCAGCTGTGCTCGACTTCTAGGGGAGGCTTCTCTCTTTGCCTGGCAGAATGTCTATTCTTAACCACAGGTGCCTAAACACAGGTCACAAACATGGAAAGACCCTGGGTTATATATTTAGTAAATCGGTTTTTTTAAAAAATAGAAACAGAATTAAGACTGAAGAACTACAGCTCATGAGCAGAATAATCAATTAAAGATTTTTAGTTGTCAATACCATATATCCAGAAGCAAATGAGAATAAAACTCTTTATTGCAGAATCTAGGATTCATTTCCACATTCCTTCAGTGTTTCAGTGCATGAAATACAAAGTCAGAGTCCTATATGAATCTCTATCATAAAATTCACTGAGTCAAATGGATTGACACCTTTTTGTTCACATGCAGTAGTAAATAAGCACATAGACTATTCTGTTAGGAAAGAAAAGGAAATAAGTGATCTTTCAGCCTAAATAGTTTCTATTTAGGGGTACTGGGTCAGTATTCCTGAAATGAATGAAATAGATGACTCCCACTCAATCTGCCCCTAGCGGACAGTGACACAGATCATTACAAAGGCAATTTGTCTATACAAATTATAGTCTGAGATGTGATCAGGTTGTAGCAGATTACCCAAATCATCCCTACAATTTCAATAACTATGGTAACACATTTCAGAAGTAGATCCTGGTATTTTTTTTTTCTAGGAAACAATAATTAATTTTAATTTTAGTAGGATACCTTAAAACATTTTTAATTACACTTTTTCTTGATAAGTACTGGTGGTATGTGATGGTGGAGGTGGTAGTAAAAATACCTCAACCACCATTTGTTAAGATGTTACTACCTGCCAAGCACAATACACACATCATCTCGTTTATTTTTCAAAACGACCTATGAAAAAGTGTAATCATCCTTATTTCACAAATAAGAAAATAGGTGTGGAGAAATTGATTTGTGTAAGATTGCCCAGTTTGAAAGTGCATAGTCGAGATTTGAATCTTGGCATTTCTAACTCCAAATCCTGAGCTCTTAGCTACAAAGTCATCATGTTTTTTTCTCCAAAATGAGACTCTGAAGATAAGTAATAACTTAAATGAGTAATATTCCTCTCATCTGTAACTTCTCTAGAACAATAGGTTTTGATCTGAAAGACTGCCTATTCGTCACTAGCCAGAAGCTCCTCCTTCCGAGACAAATGTGAAATCGATTATAAGGAACCTGAAGGTCTGCACACCAGCTGCACTATCATTACAGGCCCTGAGGTGATTAATTCACACACACAAGAAGGCCCTCAAAAGAATAGGGTGTGAGTCAAAGAAAATCTCCAGGGTCCTGATGTAAAATATCCTCTTCCAATGTTATAGCAAGAGAGAAATGTTGTAAAAGAATACAAATGAACAAATTAAATCTCATAGTTGAAAGATCTTTCTTCAAGATGTGTAGACTTACCACTAGTACTGAAAATAACTTGCTATATTATAAAGAAGATTTCGTACATTATTATTGCAGTGGCCTGGGGTAAAGTAAGGAGGCAAAAACTGAAATACTGTTCTTTCCATTTTTTTAAATCATTAAATTTCTAGATTTATAATGTGAAACCTCTGTATTAGTTGCAATTATCCCAAAACTTGGTGACTAAAATAACAAACATTTGTCATCTCAGTTGCTGAGGGTCAGGCAGCTGGGAGTGGCATACCTGGGTGGGCTGGCTCTGGGTCTCTTTCAAGGTTGAAATCAGAGGTTGCTAGGGTTGCAATCATCTCAAGGCTCAACTGGCAGGGAGACCTGCTTTTAAGCTCTCTCAGAGGGGAGTCTCATGACAAGGCAACTGGTTCCCCCAGGGTAAGTGATCCCAGAGAGAACGAGAGCACCTAAGGTGGAAACCGAAGTCTTTAATCTCGGAAGTGATACACCATCACTTCTGCCACATTATTACTCTGTGGCAGCAATTGCCCAGGTCTAGCACACCTTCAAGGGGCAGGAGAACACACAAGTATGAATTCTAGGAGATGGGAATCAATGGGGCCATCTTAGAGTCCACCTACCACAACTTCTTTTCTGTTTTGACTTTAAATCCAAAGACTAA
Organism: Pteropus alecto; assembly: GCF_000325575.1. NCBI lineage: Eukaryota > Metazoa > Chordata > Mammalia > Chiroptera > Pteropodidae > Pteropus > Pteropus alecto. Next base: position 19,569,086 of record NW_006434839.1, read on the forward strand.
GTGATTTGTGATGAGACAGACATCTTACAAAGGGAGGAGCTGATACAAGGGGGTGCTTATCTACTACCCTTTCCTTTATTTTTCCCATTTCAAATATTTAAATGTCTCTTCATCTAAATGGGCATAGTAAAATAGAACTTTGCTCCTTTCTTATAAATATTCATATTCTCCTCAATTTGTTAGCTATTCACTCAGTCAGGATCAGGGAACAGTATTCCAGAAGACAGGGTAGAATATAAGCCTTATTCTCTATCCATCTCAACATATATACATGCACACATGCTTGTGTTATAGAACCCAGTCAAAAATGAGAATACAAAATATCAGGTTTAATTAGCAAGAAATTTCCAGAATTATACTTAAGAGAAAAATTTCACAATTTTTATATGTCATAGTCCTCCTAAATGAACATAGAATAAAAGTAAAAAGAAAAAGGATTTATATAAACGTTATGCTATTACATATTTGGTGATGGAATTAAGCAAAAATATATATATATATGGCATTACTTTGTGATATCAGGATGCAAATAACTTGATTCGAATTAGATAGTTTTACAGTCTGTTCATAACTACTTTTCCAATATTGCTTACTTATTCAAATCCTAATGTATCTTCACTGTATTATCAGGGACAAAATAATTTAGATTTTTTTTTAAAGATCTGTATTTACTTTAGGTAAGCAAATGATAAAAAGAAATGTATTCTGTCTGTTCAGTTTATGCTGGTTCCTTATAAACATTTTCCAAACTGACGACTATCAAATTATTTTTATACTACTGCTCAAAGGAAGTTGCTTGAAACGTTCAACAGAATAGCTCTTCTGTGGACTCTATTCAAAAAAGGTCTCCTCTTAAATCCGTGACTTTGAGAAAAACAACACAGTCTATAAAAATGTCACCATTAATAGGCTATGATTGCTGCTGGAATGGCTTTTAAATTAGAATTGGCTGAAATCTGGCTCCACGAAAGGACTCTACAATAGCATGTGCTTTTACACACAGCCCTCAAAGCCTCCCAACTATTAGTTATAAAAGGGATTTTAAAAACTTGATTTCAAAAGGCATCTTTAGGAGTTCTTTAAAAAAATTTAGATCATGACGAACACTCCTAATTTGGTCTTGTGTCACTACCTCTCACTGGTTCCAAAGAGGAGATTCTCACAGCTGAATATTGAGAGGCCTATGTTAAGATTCTGTATATCCCTAAACTGGAATGTTGCCATCATTGGTGCCATGCCTAAGGGCTACAGTATTATTTCTTTAGGAGTAACCTGTTATAAAGATGGGTGAGGGCATGGGGAAGGTGATTACACAATTAAGTGACTCATTGCCACTAATTTCCTAACCATCTAATCAAAGCACGTGCAAGAAAAGAGGACAGTACAGGTGTGTTTGTCACAGAGCAGAGTGAAGGGAAAGGCTGTGGCACCGGCTGAGATCCATCCCAGGAGACTGCCTAGGTCACTAGGAGGATTCAAGGGAACCTGGAGAGTAAATCCCAATGGAGAGAAGGCACAGAAAATCGAGATAGGGGTGTGCAAAAAAGACAATCTCATTTTCCACTTTTGCCTAGGATTGGCATTAGAACAACAACAAAGTTGTTACAGCACAAAGAGGGATCTTGCAAATGGAGAAAGGAGTGGAGAGATGCTGGAACCCTCCTGCCAGATGCCTTAAGCTTATTTACTTATTGCCTGGCCTTTTCACACCATCCCTTACTCTGGAAAAAAAGTGAATTATGTTTATGTGGTGTGGTGTGCAAACATAAGAACCTTAACTAATTTCTGAACTACCTTTTGATTTTTCATCTATTAGAGAAATGCTTTGATTTCCCATGTTTTTTGTTCTATATTTAGACTATAGCCCAAGGACTTCCCCACTACAAAAGGTACACAGACATCACTTTAGATTTGTCCAGTGGTTCAGGGTAAATAGATGACCTTCAAAACATGCATATACCACCTTTTTATAACTAGGATCAAATTTCAGTTGCATATTAGTTTAATTTTCCTTAATCTTGATGGAATAACAAAGCAATCAAAATTGAGTTTGTCTAGATTAGAAAGAGGCCTATTCTCAAGTGACCAATGATGTCAAGGAAGCTACAGTGTCCTGATTCCTTATTTTTTCATGTGTACAGAGGGTTATGAGGGTAATTCAGAGTGAGAAAAGCCTGTTCTAACCCCTCTCCATAGCTTTCACTGAGAGTCTGAGACGACTTTATATCCTAGTAATAGAGGGGGTGCAAGTTATGATTTGTTGTCTAAAAAACCATCCTTAAACATAGTGGTTTAAAACAACAACCATTTTACTCTGTAGTTTTTGTTCATGATATTCCACTCACGCTTCTGAAGTTTGGCACCTTGGGCTGGGTTCAGCTGAGTGGTGCTTCTGACCCAGCTGGGCTCACTGGATCTGTAGTCACCTTAGGAAAGTTGGTCTAGAGGAACCTCAGGCTGAGATGCTTCATCTGTTCTACGTGGTCTGTCATCCTTGCATGCTGGGCTAGGCTAGTTCACATGGTAGCAGCAGACTTCCAAGACAGTAATTAGAAGCAAAAAAGGTCTCCTGAGGTCCAAGCTTGGGGTACACATAACATTATTTCCACCAGTCTACTGGCAGCCCAGATTCGAAGGGCAGGAAAATAGACACTGTTTCTCAATGGGAGGTGCTGTAAAGAATTGGGGGCCGTTTTTTGCAATTTACCACAAAAACTCTGAGGAAGATTCTGTCCAGGAAAACATACCTGTTCCCTGTACTGGACCAGAATATCTGGTGATGTTAAATCCAATGCCCCCTAGAGAACTCAATTAATATGGCTTTGGTACATACTCAACAAATACTAGAAATGATTATTTAAGTTTACTTTCCTCATAAAAAATTAAAATCAAAATAATTTGCAAACTATAAAAAGGAAAAAATTAAATCCAATAATTCAATGCATCCAAAGTATTATATTTTAAATGAACATTTCTTTGTGCTCAAGTAAGTACCAAGTATCGATAATTTTCTGAAAACGTGTCAATATATCTTGATGATATATTCAGGTGCCTATTAAATGGTCTGAAGATCTATGCAAGATTTTCCTCCCTCTACGCAGATAATGATTACGATAATCTGTTTATTGTTTATGTGCAGGCACCGTACTTTGTGCTTGAAAATGTTCATCTCCATTATCCTTATACTCCTGTAAGACAGCTGGCTGTAACCCATTTTCAGATAAGGATCCTGAGGTTTACACGGTTGAGTAACTTTCACAAATTCACAGCTAGTAAGTACCAGTGCTAAGAACTGAACCCAGGATTCTACAGTTGAACCCAGGATCAACCTTGCTGCAATGCCCTGTAGTGCTCCAACCTTTTGCTTAGGATATCCAATGACCTAAGAAGTATAGAAGATAAGTAGAGTCAACATGGTCTCAACCCATAGCTTGAAGCCAAGCCCAGCCTACATCAGCTAGACCCCAGTGTGACATTTTCTTCTCTAGCTCAAAAGATGACACAGCATATTAAATAAAAATCAAGATTAGGATAGAGGTATAGATCCTCAGCCACAGGCTAGGCTTCTGTACTAGCTCAGTGACATACTTCTTTAAGTCTAACCTGTAACTTGGGAAAATGACAAATTACTGCTGAATATATACCTTGGCTTTATTTTAAAAGAGTCAAAACTGAAAATGTAATGGTGTAAATACCAAGAGTTTACTGACTTTTAGCACCCATGTTCGTTTTGTTCATGCTATTTTTATTCTTCCTGGAATGCCTTCTTTGTCTAATGAAACCAAATTTTATCCTTTCGAATAAAAAGAATAAATGTCGTTTTGAATGTCGTTTCTGCCATAAAATACGCCCAATCCACTCAATCAAAATTAATTACTTCTGCTTCTGAGACTTAATACCGGTGGTTTGTATTCCTATTATTGCAGCACTACTCAAAGTGTAGCAGTCTGTGATGAGACATAAAGAAACTGAGAGTAAGCAATTAAGAATTAAGCAATTTGATAGTAATTTTGTCTGATATACTTAATAATTTTTTTTAAAAAATTGGCCTTGTATTTGTCTTTTTTTAGTAATTCATTTTTTTGGGGTGTTTAAAAATATTGGCCTATGACAGATTCAGAGTTTTTTAATATGGTTCTGTACCACACATATTTTGAGAAACACTGTTTTATAGCATTTATTTTATTCTATCTAGCATTGCAGTTAATTTACATATCTGTCTTGCCTGCCAGCCTGTCTTTATCTATGTTGCCTGCCAACCTGCCTTTTTTTTGTCTGTCAAAGCTGACATCACAGTGTTTTGAGGGCTACAAGCTCAACAGGTGATATTGATAGAAATGGAGTTGAGATTCTGTAGTCTTACTTTAAACTACCCTTGTAATATTCTTTATGAAAAACAAAGGGTAACTTTCTTTTATTCAGCCCCCAATTATTTTTATTATAGGCCAATAACCAGAAAGGAATAAAACAGATTCCTTATCTTTATGAATCATTCTATCAAAGCTTTCATGATGTTACTCATATAAAGATAAAATCCACCTAACATTGGCATAATTGTTTTGCAATGAAACATGACATCACTTTATCTTCAAAGAAAACAAGGGCAAGTTCACTGTGGCTACAGACTTACTAATGAACTTTGTTCCATGGCACTGGTGCTAGGCTTTCAGCCTCTTCTTTGCTAGGCTCACTGTTCATATAAAGTTATGCAACTAATAAGTGGAAATACGTTTTTACAGTTTTGCATGGTGGTCAGAATGTCACTATAATAAACAGAGGCTGAATCATTCACAATTTGCAGATGATACAGCATTTCAGAGCTTAAATATATGTGTACAGGAGTAGCCTTGTTGTCATTTAGCAGATGAGATAGCAATCCTCATAGCCTGGCTTCTAACACAGCTTCTCACTTGAAGCTTTGCTCAAACCTGCGCAGTCCTCCATTCCGAGCAGACAACCTAAGGGTAAGAGAAACTGGTAATCTCACACTGTGCTCTTCTCTTTTTTTTTTTTTTTAATATGACCAAAATAAAGCCAGTGATACCTGGAATTAACCAATTTTTATAGCTATGTACTCAGTGTGACAGGAACATGAAATACTTCCACAGCACTTTTCTGTTATACCTTGTGAGCTTCTTGTCATTCTTTACCACATTCTGTTCTTTCCTAATATTTTCTGCAATGAATAGTGATTACACTGGCTGGTTAAGAAGGAAGAAAGAGAAAAGCAATGACTTCATTTTAGGGTCACAGCATGAACTTGCATTAAAAAATTAAAGTCATGCATACCCTTCTCTCTCTAAATCCCCATTATTTAAGTAGGAAGTTAGGTAGATCGGTGCTCAGAAAAACAAACAAGTGAAACTACTCTAAATTTTATTGGAGCTCTTTTATAGGAGTGTCAAAGATTAGAGCTGGATAGCTGAAAAGCATAACATCTAAATTTAACTCTCTAATAACAGTGTTTAAGGCAAATTTTAATACCTGATTATTTACTCAAAGAACAAGAATGAACTTATTACCAAACTATTTTTCTTAAAAACCTTGAAAGTCTGAGTTCTTGATACCTATTTTCAATTTAGTCTTTTTTTCTATTTTCCTCTCCTTGAAAAAGTTAATTTCCTAATTCATTATTTGCATAATATTCTCTGAACATCACCACTTACAAAATGCAAAGTAATTTCCTGTATGTATTGTATATTAATGATCTAATAAACAGATTTTTAAAAATTATAGTTTCAGTTACCATGGCAGTAGTTACCAAACAAAAACTAGTAATGACTGCAAACAGGAAACACAACCCAAGAATGACTGTTTTGTGAGGCATCTGTAATCAGGAAGACTTAGTTTGTGTACTTACAGATGTAAGGTTGTAATTATAGCCTTATTCTTTTACGAGCTTTTTCACAATGTAACTGCTTTTTCACGTAAAAGTTGCTTTCTCATTTCTTTTCCATTTGTCATTACTTAATATAAATAAGAATCGGTAATCACAAAGTTTGCAAAACCAGGGACCAATGTGAAGAATTACCATTAAAACTACCCACTCTGTGTGAGAAGTCTAGTGCACTGCTGACCTGTAAACAGTGCACTGATGGGTGTAATCCTAGTGCATTTACTCTTTATCATTTACTTTGTCGTTTACTTTCATTCACTTTTTTGCTCTGTCATTGTTCTCAAAAGTGTAAGTTCTGTTACAAGGTATCTCCAGAGTCTAGTCTCTATGTGCTTTGCACATAAAGTACACAGTTTTTAAATAAATCATTGTATTCTGGGAGAGATAACTTTTAAAGATAAAAAAAGCTCCATTATTTTTCATTTCCCTATAATTACATACCAAGGAAAGTAATATATCACTCCTAGACTTATTTGAAGGTTCATACTACAGATTTAAATTAAACTTATTATCTTCAAATACCCAACAAATATTACAAAGGTGAACTAATTAAGTAAAAACAAGTTCATAAATAGCTGAGATTTATGAAAAATATTCACTATAAAATTATTATTTATTATTCAGTAAAAAATTAGTATACTATGCCATTTAATTTAAATCACATATTATTTATATATTCTTGGCTCGTGTGATTTTTAAGCACTGTGGAACATTATTATACTTGTAGACTATTGATTATATTTCCAACAGTCAAAGAAAAGTAACAGTGTTTGGAGAAATCTTAGAAATCACCTGGTTCTCCTACAGATTTTTATAGATATGAAAACATATCCAAAGTATCCTACATTACAGAAACTAGAGTGGACCAGATCAACTAACTCTCAGCTCAGAGTGATTTTAACCATATCATATTGATAAACAGAAGTGGGAAAGCTGATATACTACAGAAGATCTTTCTATACACTATAGCTCGTCACACATACTGTGTACTTACTGACCTTTTTTTAATTTCTGAACACACTGGGCTGATCTGGTTTGTAAAAACTTACATTCAAATTAACATGCCCACAAACTGGTGATATAATCTTGGAGCCTAATGAGATCCTCATGAAACAGATGATCATTTTGGTGTTTCTCACTGCTTCTTAATAGATCTTTTTGTATGAAAAATGGGAAATTTAAAACAATGACAACAACCAAAAATAGTTCTCCTCCCAGAATTGAGTTTTTTTAACTCTTCTATTCTTAGGTGTCTGGTCTGTCATTCCAGTGGCACTTTGAGCACTACCATGGTACGTGTAAGGCTTTCTATCAACTCTGGAGTTTAGCAGATAGAACAGATTCTTCTATAGTTCAACCCTAAGTGTCTCTATCCAGTTTCAGATGTCACTGGTTGAAATCTCAAAGGAGAGCGCCAAATGCAAGGTCGCTGCTGTTCAGGACCATATTAAGTAGGTTAAGAGGCATTACCACAGCTCCCAACAAAAGCTGTGAACTTGGAAGAATCCTATAATATGCAGTCCAGAAAATTATTGGAGATAATGAAATTTTTTTGCCTGTGAAAGTCTCCCAAAAGTTCCTATTTATTTTTGCTTCATTTAGACTGTTTCTATCCAAAGAAGGTCAATGGCAACTTACAATAAAGGACATAAATACAACATGAATAACGTATAAATAAAATATAAAAAACCAATAGGGAAGTAACTTTATTGGAATATAAAGCACTTCCTCCAATATAATTACTTTAAAGAAATAAAAATGTTGAAATGTACCTTCTGGTATTTCTCTTTTTACAGTAAGGTAATTCATTCACCATATATTTAGTGAGCTGGGCAGGGATATAAGAGGACTCAAAGGCTAAGTGGTATGATGGAAGGAACATAATTATGAAGACTATGGCTCAAGATCATAGTTAGGTTCTGCTAGTTTCGGATTAACCTATCTAAGCCTCAGTTTCTTTATCATTAAAATGAGGCTAAAGTCTACTTCATAAGATTGCTTTGAACAGCAAATGAAATATATGCAAATATAAATAGGATATGAATACATCTCTCAATAAGATTTCAATCTAAGAAGAAAACTATAATCTAAAGGGAGAAAGTGATGAGTGTCCTAAGAGTTACAGATAACATGATTGGGACTTCAGAAGAAAGAGAATTTGCGTCTAGCTTAGGAACAAGATTTCATGAAGGACAGTCCATGGTGGAGGGCAGGTCTCTTGAAGGATGACTAAGATTCAGTATTGCAGATGGGCAAGCAAAGTCAAGGGGGGAGACGATGGCACATAGCTAATGGCCAGTTGAGATAAAAATCCCCAATTCTACTCCATAGTATAGCATAATGGAACAAAATCAATAGAAAATCTACTATAGTTCTATTCAAAGCAATATTCAGGACAAGTTAGAGAAAATGACTTTTCATATCCAATTAATGTAATGAATCACACCATGGTTTGGTTGGCAGAGATAAAAGCACAGCTGAGGACTACTTTACTTTCTTCTGCACTTGTTTTGAGAGACACAGTAACTGCTCTAAAACAAAGTCCTGTAAGTGCCTTGCCCTGCCCTTCCATTGCCACCAGGCTTGCCAATGATTCTTGCAGCAAGAATGGCTTCAAACAGAAATTCAACTATAGATTTGTGCATCGAGGTCACTATTTACTTGCCTTTTCCACTTCAGAGGCCACCTAAGAGAAAAGGCTCATTTTAATTTCTAACAGAAATAATATTTGCGGTTCAGTACTTTTTCCAACTGCAATCACTTTGTTTCACCATGTGTTTTGGCCAGTGACAGAAGCTTTTAATACAAGTTTAGATGCTAAGAAGGAGATTTGCAGTGACCTGTATTGTTTAAAATGCATCTTATCTTTTAAAAACAAAATTAAACAAAGAAAAGAGTACTTGAAAAAAAATGCAAGATGTTAGGAAAGATCAAAAGGCAGAAGTTAGAAAGAAGGCAAAAATGAAAAAGGTATAAAATTAAAAGCCCTGCAGCAATTCCAGGCAGCAAACGGAAATTACTGAAGTTCTCTTTCTCTCTGGTATGTTTTTAAAGAAAAAAAAGAAAGTGATTCTCATGGGAGAGTAACACAGAAAGAAAAGAGGAAAACAGCTGGCTGTAGGCCATGATTTACCATTCACCACAAAATGAGATTCTGTTTCTGCTTCTCAAAGGCTATTGTTTTTTTTCCAAGCAGACATAGGCTCTACTTACACAAAGTCAATTCTAATGAAGAGACTGAAGACATAAGAGCTATAGATGCATAACTTAGAAGACAGGGCAAAGACATAAAAGTCAAATTCTATTCTAAAATATTACTAAAACAAAAACTCTACATAACCAAACTAGCTATCACATCCTAGCAACAACTAACTTCAAACAAAACAAAATACAGCAAAATCTAATTTAAAAAATCCCTTGTCTTTGTGATGGTGGCTTTTCGCTGGTAATTAATCCAAATGTGTGCAAATGATGTGGACACCAACTTCTTTTATAAACGAAGAATCCTGAAATAGGATCATCCACCTAGGTTGTTGTGGAATAAGGACAACCTGCTTAATTCTCCTTATACAAAATGAAAATGAAAAAAATAAATAACATTTTTCATCTGCTTGGGGAAAATTACTTATGAAATCAACAGTTTACGGATTTTAGAAGGGAAAAAAACATGCCACATATCTTAAAACAGAAGTTAAATTTAGTTTTATTTAAATGGTTGGTTGTGTCTTTGTTTCAAATTCCAACCTGGCCTTTTTAAAGTTACATTCAAACTATTACTTTTCTTGTATACTCAAGTCAAAAAGAAGGGAGACCTGAAAAGTATCTAGGTTCCAAAATAGGGTATGAAGGCTCTGCCAGTAGATTAGAGATAATCTTGTAATGTTTCTTTCTTTCTGTGTTAGAAAACAATTCCTAAAGGGAATACAAGGGTTGTTTGTTTTGGTTTTTTTTGGTCTGTTTTTGTTTTTTAGATTATGGCTAAGACAATGAAATGCTTTCCTGGGCTCTCCAAACTCTGTACTGGGAAACTTTTTGTGGAATCCAAAGAACATGGAGTCTGTTAAGGGTCCAACAAAGGCACAGAGAGGGTATGGTTGGCAGTCAAACTGGACATCTTTGGGGTCTTTCAGTAGTTTTCAATTTACTGGTTGAGGACTATGCCTTGACTAACAGCAATGACAAGGTAGTAAAACAAGGATCTGTTATTGTCATGAGATTATCCGTAAAAGCTTTAAATTTATGGAACCCAGATAGGGAAGGAAAGGAGGATTAGAGAGAAGGTTAAGAAACTCAGTTGAAAAGAAAACATTTTAAAGTAAAAGGAAGATAGAGGAGAAAAATTACAACATGTATCAAGGGCATTATTTACCACACTGCACATTTTGAAACTAAGGAAATTGTTTATAAATATGCCTGGATTTTCCCTTGCCAGCACACATAATTCTTAACTTTGGACTTTCTCCCTCAGAATTCTTCCTCATCTTCTCAGCTGCTTTCAAAATCAGTTTTGGATGCTGACTTTTTTTTTTTTTTTTAAGTAGACTATCTTTGAGAGCACTGTTAGGTTTATGGTAAAATTAAGCAAAAGGCAGAATTCCCATATATCTGTGCCCTTCTCCACCCCCCTCCCAGTTCCCCCAGTGGCAACATTCCCCACCAGAGTGGTATTATTTGTTACAAAAGATGAACCTACACTGACACATCATTATCCTCCAAAGTCCACAGTTTTTATTAGGGTTCACTCACTATTGGTGGTGTTTTTCTATGGATTTTATCAAATATGTAGTGATATACGTATCCGCTATTAATAGTATCAGAGAGAACAGTTTCACTGCCCTAAAAAAATTCTCTGCTTCGCTCATTCAGCCCTCCCCCACAAAGAATGTTGACTTTTAATAGTAGTTTTTTAATCAAAATTTATAAGCACAGACAAGACCCCCAAATTTTAGAAAAGTACTAAATTAAGTAGTTGTTACTCACTTGAAAAAAAAATTAACAGTATTCATCAACAGAAGTTTAATTAAGCAGCAACCAAATGCTTTCTTAGTGGTAAGCAAGATTAACAAAAAGTATTAGTGTTATTTAAAAGCAAATAAAAGAATTAAGAAGCTAAATGGGAAGAGAATAGAACACAATCAAGCTACTCTTAAAAGTTACATTATCTTTTCCTGTCCTTAGATTTCCTTTTGAATGCTGATTTTGTTATAAGAAATGTTTTCCCACGGCAAGTTACTATTTTTCAACAGCTTCCTAACCTAATATTTTGCATTTTCAAAAATCCAATTCTGGGCATGAACAGAATTAATGCTCAAGTCAGGAATTTTAGAAGATTAACTAATCGCAATATTGGCAACCATGATAGGCAAAAGAAGAAAAGTAGGTTCTACTCTCTCTCTGCAAAATTTCCTTCCCTATTTGATAAGGCACAGCTAGTTGAAATTTACCGCAAAGTAAATATGAACAATTCAATGGAATGAATCTTTTCTCACAGAACGTTACACTGGAATGTGACATCAGTATTCCTTCTGAGTCACAGTTTGGTCCCCATCCCTTTCTCCCAGGAGACCTGAGGTCCCTAGAACCAGGGAGCGGCTCAGGTACGACCGTGAGTCCTGACGCCCGGGGCCAGACAGGCGGGAACCATCTCCGAGCACTAAAAGCACTGGTGAGAGTCGCCGTTTCAGGCTAGCTGCCAACAAGGGAGAACGTTTCTTTGAGAGAGAACTTGTAAGAGGGAGGCTGTGCTTTGGAAGGCAAGAAATGAATGACCAAAAACAAACAAAACATCACCTTTCACGTTATCACCAGCCGCGGGTGCGAAGGAAGTACATTAATTAACTCAGCACTCACTTTAGAGAGTCTGTCAGCCAAGCGGGGAGGGGAGGAGCTGTCAGTCACACCAGTGCTCCTAAACAGAGGCTTAATAAAGTTGAACTTCCTGAGACAGGAAGAAGTGGTATCATGGTCTCGCCCGAACTTGCCCTAACCTCATCCATTTCTTTTTGGGAGGAACAAGCGCAACTGAAACATTTTAAGTGAAGTTTCAAACACTTCCAACCGTTGGACAGGATTAGACAAGTGAGAATGCCCCGCGGCCGCTCTCGCTCGCGCGCCCGATTCTCCGTCGCTTTCGGGTTTCAGGAGTTAACCGGGCTGCAGGGCACCCCCTCTACCCGGAGGGGCAGGTACATAGGCCCGGGGCACCGGAGGCCTGGGGCACCGCAGAACCGGAGCCCGCTCGCGCCAGGAGGCCCGTGCGCCCCACCCACCGCCCGCAGCAAGGGGGCGGCACTCCGCGCAGGTGAAGCGGCCGTCACCCGCGCCCCCCTACCTTCTTCACTCTGGCTTCCAGGTCCATGTTTGTGTATCGGAGGAGTTCTCTCTCCTGTCCCGGATCTCACTCTCAGGCTCGCCTGGATTCCACCTCCGCCGCGGGTACTGTCGGGGATCTGCGAGGTGTCCGGCGCCGCAGCCGCAGCCACACGCCCGGCGCCGTCAAACTTCCGCCGCCCAGTCAGCTGCAGCCGGCCTGCGGCGGGGACCGGGAACAAAGAGGCCCGGGCAGCCAATGGCAGCGGGGCAGCGCCGCGCAGCCGCCAATCAACGAGCGCCTCACGCACCTTAGCGGCTCGAGTGCTGCGCAGGCAAGGTGAGGGGCGGGGCCGCGTTCCCGGCAGTGCCCGGAGGAGTGAGCTCGGAAAATTTGGACTCAGCGGATGCCCTGGGCGTCTGCCCACCCGCTTGTAAAGAATAAGCGTCCAGCCTTCCTCCAGCTGAAGATGAGGAAGAGACCTTTCCATTTTGGCAGCTTGTACCTGTGTTTGCTTTGGACCTTAGATATGTGTCTTGGGGAGTACTTACTCCCACTGCTAGCTTCTTGTTTTATTTGCAGGACAAGGAGAAGGACAAGATATTGAGAAGATTGTTAGGGACCCCTGTATGGGCATTGCACCCTAATTTCACTATTGAGTTGTGGAGATGTCTTTTCCGAATGCTTTTCTCCACAGTCCAAGAAATGGCAAAGAACCCATCTCATAGTCTTAATGACAATGAAGATTATCATGCATATTTTCTGAGCATTCAATTATTCAAAAATTAAGACAATGTAAGTCACTTTAGAAACATGTTGTGTCATTCCTTTGGAAGTAGAGGCTCATTCTTTGTCCCTGCTATTGAGATGGTGTGAAGCTGCTCCTGTCTCATGCTTCGATGAAGCCAGAGTTTGATACGTCTGGATCTCACTGGAGAAGCAGCCGTGGGATCCATTTCGTGATCTAATTAAGGAGCAACTGCAATGAATACCATCGGATTGTTGGATCTGAAAGGAACGTATGGATTATTTAGTCTAGTTTTCTAATTTTGCAAGAAACTTGGGACACCAGAGGTGTAGGGACCTGCCTAATTTTTAGCCTCTTGGGGCAGAGCCAGTGCTCATGAGTCTTTAAGCAAAGTCTCCAGTATGTTTGGGACTGTAAACACAACATTTTAACTAAGTAAAATAGTCCTTTTTTTTTTTTGCAGTTTGTTGAGACAAAAGATTATAATGGGTATAGAGCAGGTGATTTCCTAATCTGGCATCTACTTTAAAATAATAGTAATAAAAAAGGGTCCCAAATAAAGTAAATATTTGGGTCCAAATGTCCCTCCCCTTTGCCTCTGGAAATTTGGTAACTGAAAATATCCAAAATTTATTTTAGTCAGCACTTCGACTTTTTGCTTACTTGGCTATTTGTTAACATTATTCAACAGATCATTGATTTATAATGCACATGCTTTCCTTATCCTATTAATAAACTAAGAATGAAATAACCAAAACGGATCATGAAGTAAAACTTTCCCATCCTATTTTCCCAATTCATCCTAAAACTTTGGGCCCCTACGTAGTTTACCCAGTGTAAGTGCCAGTGAACATGAAGTTTATGACAAGGCAATTTGGTCTCTTTCAGGGAGATTAACAGATGGAAAATGTCCAATAAAACAGTTTAAATAAGGCATCAAACAATTGTTGTAACATAAATTTGGGGCTTATTTTGTGGGATTTCAGAAATGACACTAAGAAAAATATCTGGAAACATTTTTTTTAACTATCAAATTCTGCTCTTTCTCTTTCCTGCCAACCCTCCTGGCATCACTTTGTATGTGTATCATTGACAAAGATGGAAGTTGAAATTCAGCGATTTCTATCTGGACTCATTACTGTGCCAATTATATGGAAAATAAAATTGAGGTAGGTAAGTGCTAAGTTAGGAGGCTTAGATGTGAGTCAGTTAGCTATTAAAGTGTTTAGCTAGATTTTAAGGAGTTGGAACTGGTACTACTTGGTAGTCGATGACAGAAGAATGAATAGAGGATGGCACACTGTTTCTAACTTGATCACCTACGCAGATATTTCAGGAAAAGAGAAAATAAAGGATGAGAGGCAGAATTTTGTTTAGTTTTGCTTCCTTTGGGGGGGGTGGTAGAGATAAAGGGTAGGGTTTTGAATATATTGAGTTTGCGGTTGGAATATTGAAGTGAGGTATCTAAAGATAAATCTTAGAGTTGAGATCTGGACTGGAATGGTGATTTAGGAGTCAATATCCTACATAGATAAATAATTGAAAGCCATGGGTGGAATAAGATCAGCATGGGAGATTGCAAAATAAGAGTATCAGTGACTATAATTGAACAAAGCTGAGCAAGAGAAGCACAGAAAGGAAATGAGTCAGAGGGTGAGGAAAAGAAAAATGGAGTAGAGTCTTAGAAACCGAGAGAGGGAAGTTAGGAAGTAATTAGTCAACAATGTCAAATGGTAGAGGAGGGTCAAATGCCTATTTGATTTAACAAAAAAGAAATCATTGGTAAACTTGGGAAATGCTAGCTATATCCCACGTGAAATATGGTGGCCAAAGTAAAGTAGTAGCAATGGGTATGGAGAGTTAGAAAGAGTAACCAGTGATATTAAAGAGATAGAAAATATTGGAATTGATTGATTTGAAGGGAGGGAAGATAAGGAGTCTAGAAAGACTCTCAGGAATCTATTTTGGGTGACTGGTATGGTAGATGTACCTCACTCCCTAAGGTAAGAAACAAAAAAGAAGAAAGACTAAAAAAGATAATGGGTTTAGTTTGGTATATATTGGTTTTGCAAGGGCAATTTGGATCGAGTCTGGTGATCAAAAGAAAGATCAGGGCTAAAGATACAGATGACTGATTATAAATACATAGACACACATATATAGGTATACACAAATACATATGTGCATATAAACACACACACAGCAAACATAGAATAAACACACTCTACTCCAAAAACTTACAGTCTTGTATAAAGCTGAAGTCAATTTGCAAGATAGAGATGACTACACCTGTTTCCTCAATTATTAATGCAGTCCCAGGAGTCCTCTTTAGAGTGGTTAATCATTTATTAACATCTGTTAGAAGAACTCCTGTGCTACTGATATAGCTGTTGTTGCTCATTAGCAGCTTGTATAGGATTACACATTGTTCTACATCTCAGAGCAAAGTATTAACTGTAAAAAAGAAGTTTTTAATGACCAAACATTAGAGATGTAGTAAATAATACTGAACAATAATACTTAAGAATTTTTGTAATAGTAAACACTTACAATGTAATGGCGACAAAATAAAATATAGAATTATATATACATTATGCTCACCGCTCTGCAAAATACCATGCACAGAAAAGGAACATAAGGAAAATACACTAAAATGTCAGCCGTGGTTTGCCTTTGATTGGTGGGTCCATGGGGATTCCTGTCTTCCTTTAAAAAAAGAAATTCCATGATGAGCATGACATATTTCTTAATGGAAAAAATCTTATTTATATTATTTAAATATGTTATTCAAAGCATTGTAGAAAGATGTGGTTATAGCAGCATAAATTTCAATCTCTCTCAAAACCCAAATTAAAAAACAAAGCACACAAAAACAGATCAACTAATTAGCAAAACCAAAAACACATGGACAACCTTTACCATAAAACTAGGTGACATAGTGTTTCCATAAACCTAAAAACACAAACAATGAAGACAAACAACCAAAAGCTGCAAGACATGTATTTATAAACAATTTTGAGGAAGGCAGAAGGGAAGCAATAGGGCTATTGGACGGACAGGAGAACTCAAAATATTCTCCAGTTATTCATTTTAAAACACTAACAGCAACTTAAACAGTAAGAATGATTGAAGGGACTAAAGCAATCTTCCCCTTGTGATATCTCAGAACTGACCTTCCTGGACTCCCTTCTAGGAGAGGGTCCCACAATAAGCAACTGTGTGGAAGGAAATCAGAATTGAGTAGGATGGGGCAGAAGATGTGGTGGAAAGTAAAAGGCTAGAGGAGCATTTTCTAATATGGTAGCCAATAACCACACGTGGTTATTTAAATTATTTTAATTAATTTAAATTATTAATT
>NW_006434839.1:19585424-19587072 GCF_000325575.1 Pteropus alecto
ATAACCAATAATTAAATAACCAAATAATTAATTTAAATTATTAATTAAAATAATTTAAATAACCAACATTAATTAAAATTTAAAATTCAGCTTCTCAGTCACACTAGCCATATTTCAAGTGCTTTACAGCCAGAGGGAGGAACAGAGTCAGGAAATCCTAAAAACACACTATTTTTTAACACTTTATAACAACAGGGGAAGATGGAAATCTCTGAATTTGGACACAATTTTCTGAACCCTGCCTTATGGTAAAAGTTCAGGAAAATTAATATCACATAAAAATGAGCAACAGCAAATTATCAAGGTCAACTCCAATACAAAATTATCAAAAGTAAAAGAGAAAAAATAGAGCAGAATAACTTCCCTACAGATAATGAAAGAACATCAGAAAGATGTGTCCGCAAAACAGAACAAGACTGTAAGCTATTATTTTAAAATAAGCTAAAAGATATTAATATATGCCTGGACGGAATTTAAAAACTCAGAAGTGAGGTGATAGACCTCAGGAAAGAATTAGCAATGGAAGAAACTATCACATAAATGAAGACTAAACTAAAAAGAGTACAAAGGCAAAAACCAGTAATGCCTAAGAATAATGAAAACTGAAAAAGAAGAAAATTTTTCTAAAAAATAAAAAACAAATGAAGAAAAATATAAATTATTCTAGAAAAGTAACAAACATTGAAAATAGGATAAAAAGATCAAACATATGGATGATAGGAGTCCCCAAAGAAGAAAATCAAGCCAAAGGAACAAATAAATACTAAAAATTGATTCAAGAAAACTTTCCTGTATATAAAAAAAAATAATATGAAGCTACATATTGAAAGATCGCACTTCATATCTGAAAATATCGACTCAAAATTACCAACACAAAATATATTCTAGTAAAATTCCTGGACTTTGAAGAATAGGGAGAAAAAAAATCCCTTGGTTATCCCTGCAGTTTTAGAGAGGGATATGACTTATAAAGAAAAGAAAATTATATTATCACCAGACTTTTTCTACAGTAATCCTCAAGGTCAGAAGAAAGTAGAGTAACACTTGAAGTGACTTTCAAGTACAAAGAGCACAAACTTTTATCAGCATAAAACTTAAGGAATACAGTTCTCACAAGTCTTCCTGAGGAATTTTCACATGGCTATGTTCTCTCTGTGTGTGTCTATGTCTGTGTCTGAACCTTTCTCTTCCTTTTCTCAAGAAGACACCAGTCGTTACATTTAGAGCCCACCCCCAATCCAGTATGACTTCACCTTAACTAATTATATCTGCAAAAACCCTATTTCCAAATTAGGTCATATTCTGAAGTTCTGGATAGATATGAATTCGGATGGGGGACACTGTTCAACCCACTACAGTGGAGGAACAAAAGCAATATACCATAATAAAATTCCTACTTGGAAAAACAGAAGCAATCAGTGATCATTGTTCCACAGCGAACACTATATCTTGTAGAATCGAGAATATAAGAACTAAATTTATTGTTGGTGGAGTTAGTTCCTTCATCTTCCATTTTAGATGCACTGGATTGTTATTTCTGGGAGGCTCTTCCTTATCCATTGTCTCCTAAGATGAATGCTTAGAAAGGCATTGTTTGAGATTTTTCTTCTGGAGAGCTGTGCTATCATAAAAGCACCTTTTGAAGAAG